>NC_087301.1:5775000-6110000 GCF_015220805.1 Pogoniulus pusillus
ACCCAGTGAGTGTCCTGGGGAAAGAGAGTGTGGGGACAGAGCAGCACCCAAGGAGTGCCCTGGGGAGAGTGTGGGGACAGAGCAGCACCCAAGGAGTGCCCTGGGGAAGAGACTATAAGGGACAGAACAGCACCCAGTGAGTGTCCTGGGAAAGAGAGTGTGGGGACAGAGCAGCACCCAAGAAGTGGCCTGGGGAAGAGAGTGTGGGGACAGAACAGCACCCAAGGAGTGTCCTGGGGAAGAGACTATAAGGGACAGAACAGCACCCAAGGAGTGCCCTGGGGGAGAGACTATAAGGGACAGAACAGCACCCAAGGAGTGCCCTGGGGAAGAGTGTAGGGGCAGAACAGTGCCCAGGGATGCTCTTGCCTGGTTGTCCTTCAGAAGGGGCACCTCAGTCTCCATCCTCTCGGGGGGGAGACACAAGGTGAAGGTCTCTGCCCTGTCTAATGAGCATCCTTAAAAGCCCTCTGAGCAGCTGTGCCCTCCTGACCCCAGGCCAATCCCTCTGCTCCACCTCCTCGAGCTGTGGCAGAGCTGTGTCGGCTGCTGCCTGTTTGCTGCTCTCTCTGCCGCCGGAGCCTGGTTCCCAGCGTGTCCTGTGTCCCTTCCTCCCGCAGATACTCCGTCCTCTCCTTCCATTGACAGAGTGGAGCCCTACTCCAGCACTGCCCAGGTGGAGTTCGACGAGCCCGAGGCCACGGGCGGGGTGCCCATCCTCAAGTACAAAGCCGAGTGGAGGGCACTGGGCGAGGGGGAGTGGCACTCCAGGTTGTATGATGCCAAAGAAGGTAGGATGATGAAACTGCCTCCTGCCTGCCTGCCTGTCCTCTAGGGCAAGGTGTCCATAGCTCTGCCATCTCAGCTCCTCTCTGGAGGCCCAGACAGGTTCTCAAACGCTGCCTTTGCAGGGAGGCTTTGCATTGCCAGCTGGAAATGAGCTTCCCCTGTGCTGGCAGCTCTGCAGCATCCTCCTCCAGAGAAGCTGTGGCACAGCTGGGGGCACAGGGTGGTGGCAGCTCTGAGCTTTGCCTGCCCCGGGCTCAGAAGAGGGCTCTGTTGGCTGTCGTGTCCAGCAGGAAGCTGGCGTTTGCTGGTGACCTAAAGCCTGAGCCTTTGCCTTTCCTCCCTTCTTTGTGCCACAGCAAACGTGGAGGGCATGATCACCATCACTGGCCTGAAACCTGAGACCACCTACTCGGTGAGGCTGTCTGCAGTCAACGGCAAAGGTGTGGGTGAGCTCAGCCTGGCGTCAGACTTCAAGACACAACCAGTTCGTAAGTACACCTGAGACCTCCTCCTGCTTCTCTGCTTCTCTCTCCTTGCCTCTTTCCAGGGGATCTCTGCCATGCATGGATGACAGCTCCTCCTCTTGCAGACCTTGCTGCACCCTTTGTTTTGGCTGTGCTTTGGGATCCTGGTGAATCTCTTGACTAATTCAAAACAGGCTTTGATGCTAGGAGGCAGAGGAACTGCTTTGGTTTGCACTGGTTTGTGCCCTGGGTTGCTAGGCTGAAGTTCATCAACCAGAGGCTATGAGAGAGGCTGCATGGGAAAAAAGCAGTGAGCTGAGCAGGGCTTTGCTGGTGGAAATGGCAGGGGGTTGCAAAGCAGAAATGAAGAGGTTCAGCAGATGAACTGGGGAGGGAGAGGGATTGATTCTGTTCTCTGCAGATCACTTCTGTCAGGTGGCTATGCAGCACCTGAGGTGGCTTCCACAGCCTCTTGTCTGCTCTGCTTGGCTGATCTTCCACTCCAGGGGCAGGATCATAGAATGGCTGAGGTTGGAAGGGGCCTCAGAGATCATCTCCTCCAACCTCCCCACCATGGGCAGGGACACCTCTCACCCACACTCCCTTACTCAAGACCTCATCCAACCTGGCCTTGAACAACCCTAGGGAGGAGGCATCCACAGCTTCCCTGAGCAGCCTGTTCCAGAGTCCCACCCTAACATTTTTCCCCTCCTGTTTAAACTAGGAACAAAACAGGCAAGAAATAAAAATCAGGAAGGTTTTTTTTCAGGACAGAAAGGAGAGAAAGAGGAAGAAAAGAAATGCAGAGTGGGTATGGGAGCTGTGTCAAAAGCAGGCAGGGGAGAGATGGTCTCTTAGCCTTGTGCACAACCTCATCCAAGTATTAGGATCTGTATTCAGCTGCCCACACCCCCTGGAGTTCTTCTAAATGCCAAAGGAATGAGCAAGATCTTCTACATCCTGTTCTTCTTCCCACCACTGCACCTATCCTTGTGGATCCTCGTGGATAGCTCTTCTGAAACCTCTCTGCAGGACCTTCCCCTGAGCTCAGAGCTAGCACCGCTCCTAGCCCACCTCTGTGCATGCTTTCAGGAGCCTGTGAGCTGTGCAGGCCTTGGACTTTAGCCTGCCAGCTTCTGCCTCAGCAGAAGTGCTCAGCACCACAGCCCAGCCCCACACATCCTGCTGCTCCCAAATCCCAGCCCCTCTGCAGCCAACTCCATCCCTCAGAGTCCACCTCCAAAGCCGTTGCCATAATCCCTGCGACCTCTACCCCTCTCCCTGGGGTTGCCTTTGAGGCAGCTGGTGGTAGTTTGGTTCTCTTTTTGTTTCCAGCTCCATGCTCCCTCTCTCCTCTTCTCACCACTTCTACATTTTATTTTATTTGTGTGTCTGTCTCTGTCTTTTTTCTTTTCTCTGTGTGTGTGTCTCTTGTGTTCCATCCATGGAAAAACTGCAGGCATCCCCCACTCACGTAAGTGCCTCTGCAATTCTTGTTCTGCACTCTTTATCTCTGCTCCTAGTGTGGTCCTCTAACACCAAATTAGCTTTCCATCTAATCCTGGGGCTTAGAAGTAATTGGGTCCTGCCTGTTTGCTAACAAGACTGACTCTAGAGTAGAAGAGACTCGAAAGGGTTAACACCTTGGTTGTCAAGCATGCAAGTAGTGGTTTGGCTAACAGTAGTAGCTTGGTGACTACAGAGTGGAGTAGTAGAAGCCTTCACCTTTATGCATCCATTGGGAAAAGATAATGCAGGACACACACCCCAAAAAGAAAAGTTTTAGACCAATTAGGAGCCAGAATTTTTAATGCCTTCAGAGTTTTGATAGCAAAAACTTGAAGGGAAAAGGAGGTGGGGGGGGGGGGGAATGATGACAACTTTTGGCCTCTCCTTTTAAAGAGTCCTTGGAGCAGGCTTCCAGCACTTGTGTCAGTTGGGTGCTCAAACCTTCTTCCTCAATCAAAAGCTGCATCTTGGAGGTCTCTGATTCTATGTGTGCCTCCTACCCCCACCACACAATGTGCTCAGAGAGCTGTGCTGGAGGTGCTGAATTCAAGTCAGACCTTGGCTGCTCCACAGTGACAGCTAAAAGAAACCCTCTTGGAGCAGCTGGGAGGGATTAGGCAAGATGAATAACCTGTGTTCATTTTGCTGTCCAGGTGATGATTGTTAATAAGTGTGAAAGCCATTTATTAACGTGAATACTGGCCAGAAAACTTACTCACAGCTTCAAAACTGCACAGGTTGGAAATTCATACGGGCAGGGGACAGGCAAAACCTGAGCAGATGCTTCTTAAAGTGGCAAATGCAAATAGGATACTGGAAGAGGCTTTTAAGTACTTCAAAGTATAAACCAGACAGCACCCAAAGCATGTGGAAGGAATTGTGTCTTGTTGGCTGCTGCTGAGACTTGATTCACAGTATCACAGTATCATCAGGGTTGGAAGAGACCTCACAGATCATCAAGTCCAACCCTTTACCACAGAGCTCAAGGCCAGACCATGGCACCAAGTGCCACGTCCAGTCCTGCCTTGAACAGCTCCAGGGACAGCGACTCCACCACCTCCCCAGGCAGCCCATTCCAGTGTCCAATGACTCTCTCAGGGAAGAACTTTCTCCTCACCTCCAGCCTAAATCTCCCCTGGTGCAGCCTGAGGCTGTGTCCTCTTGTTCTGGTGCTGGCCACCTGAGAGAAGAGAGCAACCTCCTCCTGGCCACAACCACCCCTCAGGTAGTTGCAGACAGCAATAAGGTCTCCCCTGAGCCTCCTCTTCTCCAGGCTAACCAATCCCAGCTCCCTCAGCCTCTCCTTGTAGGGCTGTGCTCAAGGCCTCTCCCCAGCCTCGTTGCCCTTCTCTGGACATGCTCAAGCATCTCAATGTCCCTCCTAAACTGGGGGGCCCAGAACTGAACACAGCACTCAAGGTGTGGTCTAACCAGTGCAGAGTGCAGGGGCAGAATGACCTCCCTGCTCCTGCTGGCCACACCATTCCTGATGCAGGCCAGGATGCCACTGGCTCTCTTGGCCACCTGGGCACACTGCTGGCTCATATTCAGGCAGGTATCAATCAGCACCCCCAGATCCCTCTCTGTCTGGCTGCTCTCAGCCACTCCAACCCCAGCCTGTATCTCTGCATGGGGTTGCTGTGGCCAAAGTGCAGCACCCTGCACTTGGAGCTATTGAACCCCATCCCATTCTTCTCAGGCTTCTGGGGAAAGGAGGCAGACAGTCTTGTCTCCTGGCTGCTCTGCATGATCTGTGTACCTCCAGGACCTGTATTCCTAGCAGGTGACTCAGGTGCAGGCAGGATGTCTTGCCAGGGGCAGCCTCAGCACAGCGTCGCGCCGGGGGCTAGGCAAGCCGACCGCCTGCAGGCATTTAGAGCCTGCTCCTGGTAAGCTCTCCAGGCAAATTCAGGATGCAAAACGAGGCAGCAGCAGCCTCATGCTGCCTGCTTATCCCTTTTAGCAACATCCAGCCCAAGACTAGTGGAGCACTGGGCACAGGTCAGCCAATCAGAATGGCACTTTGCCAAGCCTCACTGTACTAGGTGAAGCCAAGGCTTTCGCCCTCCCCTCCCACAGCTGCCTCCCCCCAGCACAGAAGGAGGAGCAGGGGGACAGGGGAAGATTCCTGGGCAAGCCAGCATGGATAAGCCTATGTTTGCCCCATCAAGCCTACAGCCACAGCAGCCACTTTGAAAAGTGGCTTCGTGCTGAGCTCTTCTTATCCCCATGGTGGCCTGGGCAAGCTTTAGGAAGTTGCTGGCAAATCCTTTGGCAGTTCTGAAGCTGAAGGAAAAGAAAAACAAAAACAAAGAAAAACAAACAAACAAACAAAAAAAAAAAAACCACTCAGCTATTTATTTATTTATTTATTTTAGGGGTTTTCTGCTGTCATTTGGGGTTAGGTTGATTTTTAAGTTGGGATTTTGAATTCTAAGCTGAGATTTTGAATTCTAAGATGAGATTTTTTTAATTCTAAAATGGGATTCTGAATTCTAAAGTGGGATTTTGAATGCTGAGGTTTTGAATTCTAAGATGAGATTTTGAATTCTAAGATGAGATTTTGAATTCTAAGATGAGATTCTGAATTCTAAAGTGGGATTTTGAATGCTGAGGTTTTGAATTCTAGCTGAGATTTTGAATTTGAAGCTGGGATTCTGAATTCTAAGCTGATATTCTGAATTCTAAGCTGAGGTTTTGAATTCTAAGCTGAGCTTTTGAATTCTAAGTTGAGCTTTTGAATTCTAAGATGAGCTTTTGAATTCTAAGCTGGGATTCTGAATTCTAATCTGGGATTTTGAATTCTAAAATGAGATTTGGAATTCTAAGATGGAATTTTGAATTAGAAGCTGAGATTGTGAATTAGAAGCTGAGATTGTGAATTAGAAGCTGAGATTGTGAATTTAAAGCTGAGATTGTGAATTCAAAGCTGGCATTTTGAATTCTAATCTGGGTTTTTGAATTCTGAGCTGGGATTTTGATGTATTTAAGATGAGATTTTGGATTCTTTTTTATGATGCAGTTTGGATTTGATTTTTTTTTTAAGGCTGTCATTTTATTTGACTTATTGAAGCTGCAAGTTTGGGTTGATTTTGTTTTTTCATTCCTAAGCTGTGATGTTGATTTGATTTTTTTTACAGATGTAGTCAGGATCTTTTTTTAAGCTGTGATTTGGATCTTATTTGATTGTTGTGAGATGCAATTTCGATTTTATTTGATTTTTAAGCTGTAGTTCTGGTTGTTGTGAGCTGTAGCTTTGGTTTTATTTCTTTTTGAGGCTGTAGCTTTGATTTTATTGGATTGTTGTAAGCTGTAGCTTTGATTTGATTGGATTTTGAAGCTGTAGTTTTGATTTAGTTGATTGTTTTAGGATGTAGTTTTGATTTTGTTTCCTTTTGAAGCTGTAGCTTTGATTTTGTTTCATTTTGAGGCTGTAACTGATTTTGTTTGGTTTTTAAGCTATAATTTTGCTTTTATTTGATTGTGGTAAGATGTAGCTTTGATTTTTTTTCATTTTGAGGCTGAAACTTTGCTTTTATTTGATTTTTAAGCTGTAGTTTTGATTTTATTTCATTTTGAGGCTGTAATTTTACTTTTATTTGATTGTTTTATGATGTAGCTTAGATTTTATTTAATCTGAAGCTGTAGCTTTGATTTTATTTCATTTTGAGGCTGCAATTTTGATTTTATTTGATTGTTTTAAGATGTAGCTTAGATTTTATTTCATTTTGAAGCTGTAATTTTGCTTTGATTGTTTTAAGCTGTAGCTTAGATTTTATTTAATTTGAAACTGTAGCTTTGATTTTATTTCATTTTGAGGCTGTAGCTTTGGTTTTATTTGATTGTTGTGAGATGTAGCTTTGGTTTTCTTTGATTTTTAAGCTGTAACTTTGATTTTCTTTGATTTTTAAGCTGTAGCTTTGATTTTATTTCATTTTGAGGCTGCAATTTTGCTTTTATTTGATTGTTTTAAGCTGTAGCTTTGATTTTATTTCATTTTGAAGCTGTAATTTTGCTTTTATTTGATTGTTTTAGGATGTAGCTTATATTTTATTGAATTTGAAGCTGTAGCTTTGATTTTATTTCATTTTGAGGCTGTAGCTTTGGTTTTATTTGATTGTTGTGAGATGTAGCTTTGGTTTTCTTTGATTTTTAAGATGTAACTTTGATTTTCTTTGATTTTTAAGCTGTAGCTTTGATTTTATTTCATTTTGAGGCTATAGCTTTGATTTTATTTGATTTTTAAGCTGTAGCTTTCATTTTATTTCATTTTGAGGCTGTAGCATTGATTTTATTTGATTGTTTTAAGATGTAGCTTGGATTTTATTTCATTTTGAGGCTGTAGCTTTGATTTTGTTTGATTTTTAAGCTGTAGCTTTGATTTTCTTTGATTTTCAAGCTGTAGCTTTGATTTTATTTCATTTTGAGGCTGTAACTTTGATTTTATTTGATTGTTGTAAGCTGTAGCTTTGATTTTATTTGATTTTGAAGCTGTAGTTTTGATTATATCTGATTTTGAAGCTGTAATTTTGATTTTATTTGGTTGTTGTAAGCTGTAGCTTTGCTTTTCTTTGATTTTTAAGATGGAACCTTGCTTTAATTTGATTTTGAAGCTGCAGCTTTGTTTTTATTTGGTTTTGAAGCTGCAGCTTCGATTCTTTTCTAAGCTGTAATTTTGAGTTTGATTTTTGTCTAAGCTGTGATTTTCCTACGCTTCAATTTGGCTTTGATTGTCTTAAGCTGTAGATTTCCTCTTCTTTTCTGTAATTTTGAGTTTCTTTGATTGCTGTGAGCTGCAGTTTTGATTTTATTTGATTTTTAAGCTGCAATTTGATTTTATTTCCCCCCCCCTAAGCTGTAATTTTGATTTGTTCTTTTTTTAAGCTGTCAGTTTTGAGTTTATTTGATTGTTGTGAGCTGCAATTTTGCTTTTGATACTTTTTTTTTCCTGAGCTGTGATTTCTCTAAGCTGCAACTTTGATTTGATTGTTTTAAGATGTAGTTTTGGCCTTATTTTTTAAGCTGTGATTTGGATCTTATTTTGCTGCTCTAAGCTGTAATTTTGGTTTGACTTGATTTTGAACCTGTAATTTGGATTGTTTTCAAGCTGTAATTTGATTTATTTTTTCCTAAGCTGTAATTTTTATTTGATATTTTAAGATGTAGCTTTGATCTATTTTAAACTCTAACTTAGACCTTATTTGATCCTTGTGAGCTGCAATTTTGATTTTGATTTTTTTCCACCTGTAGTTTTGATTGGAATTTTAAGATGCAGTTTTGAATCTTATTTTTTAAGCTCTAATTTTGATCTTATTTGATTCTGAGCTCTAATTTCAATTGGATTTGATTTGTAAAATGTAGTTTTGATCTTAATTTTTAAGCTCTAATTTTGATCTTATTTGATTCTAAGCTCTATTTTCAATTGGATTTGATTTTTAAGATGTAGTTTTGATCTTAATTTTTGAGCTCTAATTTTGATCTTATTTGATTCTGAGCTCTAATTTCAATTGGATTTGATTTTTAAGATGTAGTTTTGATCTTAATTTTTGAGCTCTAATTTTGATCTTATTTGATTCTGAGCTCTAATTTCAATTGGATTTGATTTTTAAGATGTAGTTTTGATCTTAATTTTTAAGCTCTAATTTTGATCTTATTTGATTCTAAGCTCTAATTTCAATTGGATTTGATTTGTAAGATGTAGTTTTGATCTTATTTTTTGAGCTCTAATTTTGATCTTATTTGATTCTGAGCTCTAATTTCAATTGGATTTGGTTTTTAAGCTGTAACTTTGATTTGCTTTTTAAGCTGTAACTTTGATTTGGTTTTTAAGCTGTAACTTTGATTTGGTTTTTAAGCTGTAACTTTGATTTGATTTTTAAGCTGTAACTTTGATTTGGTTTTTAAGCTATAACTTTGATTTTTTTAAGTGGCAATGTGGACCTTATTTGATTGTTTTAAAGCTGTAATTGGGTTTTTTCCCTAAGCTGTAATTTTGATTTCTTTAAAGATGTAGTTTGGATCTTATTTCTTAAGCTGTAATTTTGATCTCATTTGATTGTTGTAAGCTGCTATTTTGATTTTATTTGATTTTTCTAAGCTGTTATTTGACTTTTCTAAGCTGTAATTTTGATTTCTTTGAAGATGTAGTTTGGATCTTATTATTTTAAGCTGTAATTTAGATGATTTAATTTTTTTTTCAGCTTTGATTTGACTTTTCCCAGCTGTAATTTGACTTTTCCCAGCTGTAATTTGATTTCTCTCAGTTTTAATTTTGATTTGTTTAAAGAAGTAGTTTGGATCTTATTTCTTTTAACCTGTAATTTTGGTTTGATTTGATTTTTTTAAGCTTTCATTTTGATTTTATTTGATTTTTCTCAGCTGTAATTTTGATTCCTTTCAAGATGTAGTTTTCATCTTATTTTTTTAAGCTGTAATTTTGGTTTTATTTGAATTTTTCAGCTTTATTTTTTATTTGATTTGATTTTTCTCAGCTGCAATTTGAATTTTCTAAGGTGTGGTTTTGATTTCTTTAAAGATGTAGGTTTTGATCTTATTTTTTAAGCTGTAATTTTGGTTTGATTTTAATTTTTAAGCTTTAATTTTGATTTGATTTGATTTTTCTCAGCTGCAGCTTTGATTTCTTCCAAGATGTAATTTTGATCTTATTTTTTAAGATGTAATTTTGGTTTGATTTGAATTTTTAAGCTTTAATTTTGATTTGATTTGATTTTTCTCAGCTGCAGCTTTGATTTCTTCCAAGATGTAATTTTGATCTTATTTTTTAAGATGTAATTTTGATGAGTTGATTTTTCCCAGCTCAAATTTGACTTTTCCCAGCTGTAATTTTGATTTCTTTCAAGATGTAGTTTTCATCTTAACTTTTAAGCTGTAATTTTAGTTTGATTTGGGTGGGTTTTTTTTAGCTGTAATTTTATTTGATTCCTTTTAAGCTGCAACTTTGATTTGATTTATTATTATTATTATTAAGCTGTAATTAGAGGATTTTAATCATTCCTATTCTATTTTCCCTATAAACATTTGATGATAGGAAAGTTTGGACTTAGTGGAGCAGCAGCAGGATGAGTGGATGAGTGACCACAGTGGATAAAGGGATGGATAGGTAGAGCTGTAAATGGCAGCAGCTGCAGAGAGCTGACTGGGAGATGAGTTTCCAGAACATCTGTGCCTAAAACTTGTGCCTGGAGTGGTTTGGATGCTGTTAACTTGAGGAGGAGATATCCCCCAGGTGAAGTTTCACCACGGTTGGTGTCATCACCAGCAGGATGATGATTTGGTACAGGTCATTCTGAGACAGGTGTGGTCCTGCAGCCCCAGAGAGGAGATCAGAGCTCAGCAATTCAGGCTCTGTGCAAAAAAGCCTGAAAAGGGGAAAGATTCCCATTGAGAGGAGGGGGGAAAGAAGATGAAAAGCTTTTGTGTCAGCCAGGTGGATAGATCTGACTGCCAAGCCTCGTGGTCATCACTTGGGGATGTGTGTGTGTGGCTTTGGAGAACATGAAATCATAGATTCATGAATGGGATGGGTTAGAAGGCACCTTGGAGGTCATCTCCTTCCAACCCCCCTGCCATGGGCAGGTTGCCCAAGGAGGATGTGTTTACAGGGAGGGTGAGGAGACACTGGCACAGGTTGGGCAGGGAGGTTGTGGAGCACAGAGAGGGAGGGTGAGGAGACACTGGCACAGGTTGCCCAGGGTGGTTGTGGAGCACAGAAGCACAGAATGTGATCAAAGATCACATTCTGTGCTTCTGTGCTCCACAACCACCCTGGAGGTGTTCAAGGCCAGGTTGGATGAGCCTTTGAGCACCCTGGGCTGGTGGGAGGTGTCCCTACCCATGGCATGGGCTTGGCACTGGATGATCTTGAAGGTCCTTTCCAGCCCATTCCATGAATCTCTGAACTCAAGAGGGTGCAAAATGCAGGCTGGCAAAGTGCATTTGCTTTGGCTTGAGCTGCCCATTCTCCTTCCTTGCTCCTTTGCCTTCTAAAGCTGGCAGTGGGATGCTGCCAGCCTCCAGAAATCCCAGGGCTTCATGGGCTAGCAACATGGCAACCTAGGTTGCTGTTTGGGCCAAAGTAGGCAAAATGCTGGAGCTGTCTTTGAATCCAGAGCTTCAAAACTCGTAGGGATGACAGAGCATCAGTAGTGAGCCCTGGAGCCAGAGCTTGCTGCAGGAGCTGTCCCCGTGGGAGAGGCATTGGCAAAGAGCAGCAGCAGGGCACAGCTTGTGCAGCCTCTTCAGGTAACTCTGTGATGCCAGGATCTTCCAGAAGGGTTCAGCATCATTTTTCTCTCTCCTTTCTGTCACCCCTGCCTCTTTTAACTCCTGCCCATGCCACACTTCCCCTTTACATCTCTTCTGTCCTTCATCTTTCCATAGCAACTCAGCCTCTTGCTGACCCTGCGAGCTCAGAGCCACCGAGTGAGTAGATGGGAGCTGCATCCCCTTGCTGCAGAGTGCTGTTTGTCCTTCTGGAGCCTTTGTATCCAGGGAACTAAAGCCCTTGCACCTCATTTTCTTGATGTCTCTTAACCAACAGCCTGCCCTTGATGTGTTGTGTGAGCATGCCAAGACCCCAGCATGGTGCCAACCTTCCTGCCCTCTCAGCATGGGGTAAAAAGTGGAAACAGAAGATTGAGAAGAAACTTGGAGGGGAGAGAAAGTAAAGGAGAAAAAATCCCCCAGCAGTGAAATGTTCATTTAATAGAATCATAGAATCAGTCAGGGTTGGAAGGGACCACAAGGAGCAGGCAGTCCCAACCCCCCTGCCATGCCCAGGGACACCCTACCCTAGAGCAGGCTGCACACAGCCTCAGCCAGCCTGGCCTCAAACACCTCCAGCCATGGGGCCTCAACCCCCTCCCTGGGCAACCCATTCCAGCCTCTCACCACTCTCCTGCTCAACAACTTCCTCCTCACCTCCAGCCTCACTCTCCCCACCTCCACCTTTGCTCCATTCCCCCCACTCCTGACACTCCCTCACACCCTCAAAAGTCCCTCCCCAGCTCTTTTGGAGCCCCCTTCAGATCCTGGCAGGCCACAAGAAGGTCCCCTGGGAGCCTCCTCTGCTCCAGCCTGCACAGCCCCAACTCTTTCAGTCTGTGCTCACAGCAGAGCTGCTGCAGCCTCTCAGCATCCTCCTGGCCCTGCTCTGGACACTCTCCAGCATCTCCACATCCCTCTTGTCCCAGGGGCTCCAGAACTGGATGCAGGACTCCAGGTGGGCTCTCATCAGAGCAGAGCAGAGGAGGAGAATCCCCTCCCTGGCCCTGCTGGCCACACTGCTGCTGCTGCAGCCCAGGCTCTGCTTGGCTTTCTGGGCTGCAAGTGCACACTGCTGGCTCCTGCTGAGCTTCTCCTCCAGCAGCACCCCCAAGTCCCTCTCCTCAGGGCTGCTCTCAGCCACTCACTGCCCAGTCTGGAGTTGTGCTTGGCATTGACTCCACACAGCTGCAGGACCTTGCCCTTGTTCTTGTTGAACCTCCTGAGCTTGGCTTGTGCCCACCTCTGCAGCCTGTGCAGGTCCCTCTGGATGGATCCTGCCCTCCAGCCTGGCTGCTGCACCACACAGCTTGGTGTGGGCAGCAAACTTGCTGAGGCTGCACTCAGTGCCTCTGTGCACGGCACCCACAAAGACATGCAAAGAAGTGCAGGCAGGCACAGGGCAGGTAAGTGCAGGAGACCCAGGGTGAGGAAATGCAAGGAAGTGCAAGGAGGCACAGGGCAGGGAAGTGTAAGGAGATACAGGGTGAGGAAGTGCAAAGAGACACAGGGTGAGGAAGTACAGGGAAGTTCAGGCAGGCTCAGGGCAGGGAAGTGCAAGGAGGCACAGGGTGAGGAAGTGCAAGGAAGTTCGGGCAGGCATAGGGCAGGGAAGTGTAAGGAGACACAGAGCAGGGATGTGCAGGCAGGCATAGGGCAGGGAAGTGTAAGGAGACACAGGGCAGGGATGTGCAGGCAGGCATAGAGCAGGGAAGTGTAAGGAGACACAGGGCAGGGATGTGCAGGCAGGCATAGGGCAGGGAAGTGTAAGGAGACACAGGGCAGGGATGTGCAGGCAGGCATAGGGCAGGGAAGTGTAAGGAGACACAGGGCAGGGATGTGCAGGCAGGCCCAGAGCAGTTTTCTCTCTCTGGCAGTGGTTGCATTTAGCAGGGCACATCCCTCTGCAGTGCCAAGCTCTGCCTTCAGTGCCCCTGGAGCTGCACCCTGCCCACCTCCCCCCGCGCTGCCGCTCCGCACCGCCGTCGTTACTCCCTTTTCTCTTCCAGCAGCCCTGTGGATCCCTTCAGCATTCCAGAACCACCCCACAGTAATTTCTCTTTCCTCCTCGACTCAGTCCTTAACCAGCAGTGATGCAGCTGTGCCCATCACCCCCCTCCCTCCCACCCCAAAGCCATAACTCTGTGCCTCGATGTGTTTCTTCTCTCCCCAGGTTGGTTTCTCGCTCTCTCTCTCTTCCCCACTCTGATAGATGCTGGCTAAAGTGGTTTGGTTAATTGTGTGGTTTGCTTGGTTTGGTGGTTTGGTGGTTTCTGTTTCTTTTTTTTTTGGCCCTTGCCCATTGTTCACATCAGTTTTTTAATTCTTTTGTGTTTTCCATGTGACCTCCTCCACTTTCCTTTCAACCACATCATGTGCGTGCCCTATCCATGTGCCTTTGTCATGTGGCTTGCATGGTGCTGATGATGTCGTCCACGCTGGTCAACAGAAGGTAAAACAAACCAACCAACCAACAACCCACTTTGTTCTGATTGGGTGCCTTTAGATTTTTTGGTTTTTTTGGGGGGGGGGTTGAAGATTCTCTCCCCCCAGGGAGCTTCTTCCCAATCCCCTCGCTCCCAAAAGCCTCCTCCGAAGCCTTAACGGAGGAGTCGCCACTCTTTTGCCTCTGGAGAATGCAGCTGAGCTTGGAAAGGAAAAGCCTTGGGAGGGGGAAAAGGCAAAAGAGGGGCAAAAAAAACATTCAATCACATGGCTCAGTCATTTGCTTCTTCCAGCAGGCAGCATCTAAAGCTCTCTCTGAGGTTGCAGTGAGGTGTGGGTAAAGGAGCGGAGATGTTGGAGCCTTCTGGGCAGGTTTTATGATCATAGAATCAACCAGGTTGGAAGAGACCTCCAAGATCATCCAGTCTGAGTACAAAGTGTGTGTGTACTCAGTGTGCACAGTGTGTGTGTGCACTCAATGTGCACAGTGTGTGTGTACTCAGTGTGCACAGTGTGTGTGTGCACTCAATGTGCACAGTGTGTGTGTACTCAATGTGCACAGTGTGTGTGTGCACTCAAGGTACACATCGAGTTAGAATCACAGAATCAGTCAGGGTTGGAAGGGACCCCAAGGAGCAGCCAGTGCCAACCCCTCTGCCATGCCCAGGGACACCCTACCCCAGAGCAGGCTGCACACAGCCTCAGCCAGCCTGGCCTCAAACACCTCAAAATAAATTGTGAGACACTGGCACAGGTTGTCCAAGGAGGTTGTGGAACACAGACAGGGAGGATCATAGAATCACAGAATCAGCCAGGCTGGAAGAGAGCTCCAAGCTCAGCCAGCCCAACCTAGCACCCAGCCCTGCCCAACCAACCAGACCATGGCACTAAGTGCCCCAGCCAGGCTTGGCTGCAACACCTCCAGCCACAGCCACTCCACCACCTCCCTGGGCAGCCCATTCCAATGCCAATCACTCTCTCTGACAACAACTTCCTCCTAACATCCATCCTGAACCTGCCCTGGCACAGCTCCAGGCTGTGTCCCCTTCTTCTGTTGCTGGCTGCCTGGCAGCAGAGCCCAACCCCACCTGGCTACAGCCTCCCTGCAGGCAGCAATGAGCTCTGCCCTGAGCCTCCTCTGCTGCAGGCTGCACCCCCCCAGCTCCCTCAGCCTCTCCTCACAGGGCTGTGCTCCAGGCCCCTCCCCAGCCTTGCTGCCCTTCTCTGGTTTGGTGCTTACAACACAGAGCATTAAAAATTGAAGGCTGTATTTAGCCAGGTAATGAAAAAGAGCATCCAGCCTCCCTTTCATGGATACACACAATGGGTTGGAAGGAACCTTCAAGATCATCCAGTTTCAACTCCCCTGCTAAGGGCAGGGACACCTCCCAGCAGCCCCAGGTTGCTCAAGGGCTAATCCAGCCTGGCCTTGAACACCTCCAGGGAGGTTGTGGGGCACAGAAGCACAGAATGTGATCAAAGATCACATTCTGTGCTTCTGTGCCCCACAACCTCCCTGGGCAACCTGTGCCAGTGTCTCCTCACCCTCCCTGGGCAACCTGTGCCAGTGTCTCCTCACCCTCCCTGTGTCCAGTGAGTGCTAAGCAAGTCAGGTTGTGCTTTAAGAAAGAAATGTGTTTATTATGAGTAAAACTCAACTCAGCTGAGGTGGGATTTGGGTTTTTAATGCAGTTGTATCTCCAGGCACACACACAGAGTGGGGTGCTGGGAGCTGAGCTTGGCAGAGTTTTTGCATCACCTCTTGCCAGGTCATCTCATTGCCCTCACAGCTCAGAGCATGGCCAAGGGGACTCACTCTGAGCTCATTTCCCAGCAGCAGTTCCTGTAGGTGGTGATCTCCTTGCAATCAAGAAGCAAATGAATGAGCCTTGCAGCTTGAAATCAGTCCCCAAGTGCCTATCAGTGAAAACAGTTCCTTGAGCACTGTGATTTTTACATCTTCTCTTCCTACCCTGTGCATAACTCAAGGGGAGGAGGGAGGGGAAAGTCCTGCTTTTCTGCTTCCCCAGCTAAAGAAATCCTTCTGGACAGAAGGAAGTGAATTGACTTTTGTTCAGCCTGAACTCTGAAATCATCCTATGGCTTTGGACCACCACCCAGGGCAGGGTTTAGGCTGGGGTTTGCCAGGAACACCAAACTAACACCAGTAACCTTTCCACATGACTGCATGGATGGAAGCAGCCTCTCTGCCCCCAGCTTTCTCTCTCTCTGGCCAAAACCCAGGAGGGCTGAAGACTTTGGCTCGTTTTTGCATGGTCTGTTCTCGTTCCTGGTTTTTGCCTGTTGCTGTTTGCTTCTCCTGTGTGCATTCTGAAGCCTCCCTACCTGTTCTTTTCTCCCCTCTGTCTGTTTGCCACTCATGGAAGCTTCTCCCAGCTGATGCTTATGTGGAGTTGTGACAGGAGCTCTCAGTCCTGTTCTCTTTACCTGATGGTCAAAGCTTGCAGAAATCAGCTGCTTCCTCCTTCCTGTGTTGCAGAAGTCACCAGAGGTTGCAGCTCTGAGCACAGGGTGCAGGATCTTTCTTCAGTGCCAGCTGGGCAAGGATTTAAGCTGGCAGTTAAGCAGGTCTGGTGACCACTTTGAGCTGCTCCTCAAAGGTGAGCAGGAGAAGCACATCTGAGAGGAGCAGGGAGGAGATGCAGCACGAAAGCTCTGGGCTCACTGCTGCCTTCCAGCACTCACCCAGTGCCTTCTGAGCTGCTTTTTGCACATCCCTCAGCCAGAGCTGCTCAGCAGTGTCACAGCCCAGAGGGAGAACACAAGGTCCTGCATCCCTGCTGCAGCAGAAGGAGTCCTAAGCAGAGAGGTGGCTGCAGAATGCCACTGCAGAGGGAGTTTGGAGTGCTCGCAGCTGCCTGCTCTCAGCTGCAGCATCCCTGGGGGTGTGCTTTAAGGGTCCCCCCCGGGGGTGTGCTTTAAGGGTCCTCCATTCTGTGGGTGGAACTGGCAGACTTCTGCAACATCTGCAGTCAGTGCAAGTGGGAGATGCCCAGGCATGCAGCATCCCTCTGCAATGCACCTTGGCTTGGCAGCCCCCATGCTGTAGGGAGGGTGCATGTTCTGTGAGCATGAGTTTCTCCTCTAACCTGCTGCCCACAACCTTTTCTCTTCAGCTACTGACATCTTGACTCATCCTAGGGATGCTGACTCTGCTGGACTAAACTTTCCCCACTAAACTTCTTCCTCACACTAACTCACTTTGGATTTTGCAGCCCTGTGTCTGGATTACATCTGGTAAACTAAAGGCCCCGAGTTTATGGAGAGAGAGCTAAAGTGTTCTCCAGCAGGACTTGCACTGCTCCACCTGCTGTGTCGCTGCCACCAGGGGAGGTTCTCCTCTCCAGGATGCTTCTCAGAGCAGAGATGTGTTTGCAGGGTTGGAGAAGGAAGGAGGCAGGAGGTAGCCACTAGGCAATTCCAAGTGCAGGGAGCTTTGAGCAGGGAGGGTGATGGATCAGCCTGGGTAAGGTACAGCAGCAGCTCTGGCACTTGCCACCTTGCCAGAGGATTGTTCCTCCATGGCTTAACCTTGGTGTGATCAGTCCCTGTAAAACCTGTTTGTGGTAGAGGAGAGCTCCAGTTCCAGATGTGCAAGGTCCCACTTTCAAGATCCCTTCACTTCATCAGCTCTCTGGGGTGAGAGTGGGAAGGAGGACCAAGGAGGTGTTGCTCTTCAGCTGTCTAGTTACCAGCACAGCCATTCCTCAGGCCTGCCACAGCTGCCAGCATAGAATCAGGCAGGTTGGCAGAGAGCTCCAAGCTCAGCCAGCCCAACCTAGCCCCCAGCCCTGCCCAACCAACCAGACCATGGCACTAAGTGCCCCAGCCAGGCTTGGCTGCAACACCTCCAGGCATGGTGATTCCACCACCTCCCTGGGCAGCCCATTCCAATGCCAATCTGTGAAGAGCAGAGTGCTGCCCATGGGGATTTCAGCAGTGCCAAAGGCTCAGTGTGCAGCCAGACAAGCAGCCAGGAGTGCCCTGCTCCAGCTGTTACTGGCAGGTAGTTTATTCTTTGGAGGGAGTGGGGGAGAAGCAATGGCAGGACAGGAGATTTTGCTCCTGGTTGGCAGCTGTGGCTCAGTTACTGCAGTGCCAAATCAACTACGTGGTCAGAACCAGGAGCCACTGCAGTGATGGGTTTGGGGGTTAGGGTTGAGGAAGGAAAAGACTGAGGAAGGAAAAGAGATTGAGGAAGGAAAAGAATCTAACTGCTGGGAGAATCTGATCTCATCAGTGTGTCTAGGGGAGGTGCTGCTGCTCCTGCAGGGCTCCTTTGTTCTTGTCCCGTTCTCAATCAGCAGGTGCTGGAAGCATTCAGGGTCAGAGGGAAGTGTGGGCTGGGATGACCTCTCCAGAGGTGCAGCCCTCAGTTAGTTGGCTTCCAGGATAAAAATCCTGGATCAGTAAAGGAGGTTGGTAGACTGGTGTGGCCCTGGCACTTTGGGACGTGGTTTGGTGGCCGTGGTGGTGTTGGGTTGAGGCTTGGGTTTGATTCTAGAGAGCCTTTCCGACCCAGACAGCTCTCTGATGCTCTGAAGTTAAGTTACCCAGCCCTCGGGTGGCTGCAGAGGAATGGCAGAGCTGAGGTTCAGCAGAGGTGTGGGGAGGTTTGGGGTCTTTTTTTTCCCCCCTTGTTTTTCTGCTGGGCTGCAAACAGGGTACTTTGTGCCTGTTCGAGGGCTGATGAGGTCCAGCCTGGGCTCTGGCGGCTGCTTAGAGCAGCGTAAGCTGGAGGAGGAGATGCAGGGATGGGATTCAGTCTGTGCTTTAGCACACTCGCTGAAGTGAGCAGCGGTTCTCTGACCCCCTCCCCCCAACCCCGGGGGTGCCGGCTCCCCCTGTCCCCCTCGGGGGCGCTGGTTCCTCCTGCCCCCCACCCCCTCACCCCGGGGGTGCTGCGCTGGCTCCCTCTGCCCCCCCGGCGGGCCACTGCCTCCTCCTGCCCCCAAGGGGCGCTGCGCTGGCTCCTCTTGGCCGCCAGGGGGCGCTGCGCTGGCTCCTCTGAGGCGCTGCGCTGCCTCCTCGTGGCCGCCAGGGGGCGCTGCGCTGGTTCCTCTGCCTCCCTGGGGATGCTGCGCTGACTCCTCTTGGCCCCCCGGGGGCGCTGCGCTGGCTCCTCTTGGCCCCCCGGGAGCGCTGCGCTGACTCCTCTTGGCCCCCCGGGGGCGCTGCGCTGGCTCCTCTTGGCCCCCCGGGAGCGCTGCGCTGGCTCCTCTTGGCCGCCAGGGGGCGCTGCGCTGGCTCCTCTTGGCCCCCCGGGAGCGCTGCGCTGGCTCCTCTTGGCCGCCAGGGGGCGCTGCGCTGGCTCCTCTTGGCCCCCCGGGAGCGCTGCGCTGGCTCCTCTTGGCCCCCCCGGGGGCGCTGCGCTGGCTCCTCTTGGCCGCCAGGGGGCGCTGCGCTGGCTCCTCTGCCCCAGTAACGCCACAGCCTCGACGTTCAGGTGCCAGCCCCGGTCCCGGCATCCCTTTTCCACGACCCCCCTGCTTGCCAGGAGCCCCAGCCTGGCCCCTTCACACCAAACCCAGCAGGGGACTCCTGGTGGCTCTGGCACACTCCTGGGGAAGGGAACCTGCGACTCGCGTGGGTGCAGCCGAACGACCCCAGGCAAGAGCTGCTTGGGTGGTGCAGTGGCAGTGGCTGAGAGCGAGGCTGATCCCCTGGCAGCTGAGTGCAAGGAAGGATTTGGCTGGGGTTTGGGGTTTGATGACTGCTTTTATCCCTGCTGAATTTCCCTCCCCCCCCCCAGCCCCAGCCACAACTCAGCATCCATCCACCCTCGTTTCAGGGGAACCCAGTGCCCCCAAGCTGGAAGGTCAGATGGGAGAAGATGGCAACTCCATCAAAGTGAATGTCATCAAGCAGGACGATGGTGGCTCCCCAATTCGGCACTACCTGATCAAGTACAAGGCTGTAAGTATGGCTGGCACTCAGACCTCCTTCCTTTGGAGTCTCTTCACTGCCCTGTAAGCAGGCCAAGAGGTGTGGGGGAAGGGTTCAGAGCCTGCACAGAGGCTGCATGCTGACCCTGCCTCTCCTTTGGCCCTGGAAGGTTCCCTCTCTGTGCTGTCCCCTGTGAGCCTGTGGGGAGTGCCTGCAGTCAGTGTCACAGCATCACAGTATCACAGCATCACAGTGTCACCAAGGTTGGAAGAGACCTCACAGAGCATCAAGTCCAACCCTTTAGCACAGAGCTCAAGGCCAGACCATGGCACCAAGTGCCACGTCCAGTCCTGCCTTGAACAGCTCCAGGGACGGCGACTCCACCACCTCCCCGGGCAGCCCATTCCAGTGTCCAATGACTCTCTCAGGGAAGAACTTTCTCCTCACCTCCAGCCTAAATCTCCCCTGGCACAGCCTGAGGCTGTGTCCTCTTGTTCTGGTGCTGGCCACCTGAGAGAAGAGAGCAACCTCCTCCTGGCCACAGCCACCCCTCAGGTAGTTGTAGACAGCAATAAGATCAGTGTCACTGCATGCAGTCAGTGTCACTGCATGCAGTCAGTGTCACTGCAGTGCCCAGCACCGTGCCAGGAGGTGCCACAACACCCCCAGAGGGCTCTGCGTGGTGGAGAGCCGCACAGGTCGCAGCTTCTCCCCTCTGAAGTGGAAGTGGCTTTGGTGATGTGTCCCAGGCTGAGAGGAGGAACTGAGGCATCTTCTGCAGGTGTGGCAGCACTGCAGAGATCAGCAAAGTGGCTGCTTGGCCTCTCTGCTTGGAATCACAGAATGGCTCGGGTGGGAAGGGACCTCAGAGCTCATCTACTCCCCCCATGGGCAGGGACACCTGCCTCCAGCCCGGGTTGCTCAAGGCTTCATCCAGCCTGGCACTGGACACCCCCAGGCAGGAGGCAGCCACAGCCTGGGCAGCCTATTCCAGAGTCTCACCACCCTCCTCCTGAAGAGCTTCTTCCTCAGCTCCAGTCTCATCCTGCTCTGCCTCAGCTTCAAACCATTCCCCCTTGGCCTGTCTCTGGACACCCTCAGGACAAGTCCCTCTGCAGCCTTCCTGCAGGATCCCTTCAGACACTGGCAGGCAGCTCTAAGGTCTTCCCAGAGGCTCCTCCAGGCTGCACACCTCCAACTCCCTCAGCCTGTCCTCAGAGCAGAGCTGCTCCAGCCCTTGGTGGCCTCCTCTGGCCTCACTCCAGCAGCTCTTTGTCCTTCTCACGCTGGGCACAGCAGCACCAGAGTCAGGATTGGAGGGGATGTCTCAGCAGAGCAGAGCCAAGGGGCAGAACCCCCTCTCTTGCCCTGCTGCCTGACGTTGTGCACCCCTTCTTTAGCTGAGCAGCCTGTGCTGGTGCAGAGGCCTCCACACTTTGCCCTCCCTTAGTTAGCCACAGAGGTGTCCTCTGAGCCCCTGCCTAACGCTCTGTGTTTTGCATCCCTGCCTGTTCCCTTCCTGCTCTGCAGAAGCACTCCTCAGAATGGAAACCAGAGATCAGACTTCCATCTGGCAGTGACCACGTCATGCTCAAGTCCCTGGACTGGAATGCAGAGTATGAGGTGTATGTGATAGCTGAAAACCAGCAAGGGAAGTCCAAGCCAGCTCACTATGCCTTCCGAACCTCTGCCCAGCCTACTGTCATCCCAGGTACAGCACTCACAAGCTTTTTACCATCTGGTTTCTGCTGCTGATTAATGCCACAGTGCTGCATCCTTTAATGTGCCTGAGTAACCCTGACAACTTGCTTGCTTCAAGCCATGATCACAGTTTGGTTCCCCATCCAAAGCTTAGTTCTGGCTGTGTGTACATACCTGCGCTGCAGGCTCCTGTGACAGTATGTACAGCATCAGCACTGCCCCTCCTGGGAATGCTGCTGGGCAGATCCTTGTCTGACTGCTCACAGGGAGTGTTGCCTTGGCTAGCAGGGTTAAGAGCATTGCCAGAGAGGGGGAAAGGAAATGCTTGCTGGGACCAGAAAGTAGCAGTCCCGTCTGAAAGCAGCAAAGGAGAGCACTCAGGTTGCAGGGGTGATGCTTTTCAGTGTGTGGATCTCCCAAGTCTTGCTTGCTGCTCCTAAGCAATGACCTGGAGATCCCTTTAAAACAGCCCTGCTTGAGTGCTTGGCAAGGGCATTAGGAAGAACCAACCCACATTAGAATGCTGCTGGAAGGTCTTGTTTCAGACAGGCTGTGCTCATTAGTATGCATAGAGGGTGAGGGAGGCTTGGTAAGAAGCAAGCAGAGTCTGTTAGCTGCTGGGAATGGAGCAGTGTGCTGGGAGGTGCTGAAAGGACAGTTGATATTCCATAGAATCAGAGCCTGGGTTGGCTTGGAAGGGACCTTTAAAGGTCATCTAATCCAGCCCCAGCCCCCACAGTGAGCAGGGATATCTTTAACTAGGTGAGTTCCTTTCTACATAGGTCATAGAAGTGCCCATGTGAAAAAAAAAAACCCAAACACAAGAACCCTGAAGGGTGAGGTTGCTGTGCCCCACCTCTGAGGGAGTGGTGGTTGGTTGAAGGACAAACTTGGAAGCTGAAGAGTCAGTCAGGATCAGTCACAGATTCACAGGTTGCAGTGGGTTGGGAGGGACCCTCCAAGGGCATCCTGCAGGCAGCAGGGACAGCTCCAGCTGGAGCAGGCTGCACAGGGACACAGCAAGGCTGAGCTTAGCTGGCTGCAGGGATGGGGCCTCAAGCACAGCCCTGGGCAGCCTGTGCCAGTGTCTCAGCAGCCTCCCTGTGCACAGCTTCCTCCTGCTGTCCAACCTAACTCTGCCCTGGTCCAGTCTCAAACCATTGCCTCCCATCCTGTCACCCCAAGCCCTTCTGCACAGTCCCTCCCCGGCCTGCCTGTGGGTTCACTTCAGTGACTGAACTGCTGAAGGCAGTGGTTTGATTTCATTCTGTTTTCCAGCCTGCTCCCTCAGCCTCACATTTTAATGCAGAACTGGAGAGTTCTCTTCAGCCTCACCCTTGCTCTGAGAATCCAGTCTGGGGTCAGCCCCCACTGCTCCCAGCCCCTTCTCGTCTGAAGCAAAGAGCTGAGCCCCAGTGCAGTTTGCATGCTGGTTAAGGCAGGTGATGTTGTCCAGCACACAAATGAGCTGCCTGGGGCTTGGAAAGGGTCTGTGGTAGTAAGGCTGAGGACAGGGAGGAGGAAGGAAATGGGGTAGAAGAGACTGGGCTGTGTTTGACCAAGGCTGCAGTTTTGGGTGGAGGGACCCTCAGTAACTCACTAAGCAACTCACTCTCTGATTCTCCTTTCCAACAGCTCTAATACTTGCTGCCCTCACATATTTGAAGGACAACTGTGGCTCCTGGCAGGGACTAGCAAAGGTAGCCTGGCAGAGGGTGCCCTAGGTCAGTTCTGAGCTGAGCACTCAAATGTGGCAGGCTGGCAGGAGCAGAGAATGGTTGCTGAGCACTGTGGTGTCTGCCCAGGGACAGCTGCAAGCACTGATCAATCCTTTTGTTCCTCCAGAGCCCTTTGGGGGCAGTCACTGCTGCTTCCCTCTGCTGATGTTTTCTCTTATAGGCTTTGATTCCCCCCAGAATGGGACAGCAAAGCTACCTGGGGCAGTTGGGATGCCTTGCAGCAGGTGCATAAGCAAACGTTGAGAGCTCTGCTGCCTGTGAGGTGCTTGGTGCTCGTGCTGCAGTCTGAAGCCATGTGAGGAGCAGGGAGCATAGATGCCACTGAACCCTTCAGATCCAACAAAGCAGGGCAGGGACCCTCTAAAGAGCCCAGTTTGTTGTCACTGCTGTGATTCCTTTGGCCTCTCTGAAGTTATTTCTTGCTGTGGCTTGGTGTGAAGCATAGGAGGGCTGAGGGTTGGAGGCTGCCACTCAAGGGTTGCACTTGCAAATGTCAGAAGCACTTTGCAAAGCAGTGTCCCCCCAAAACGGGGCAGCAAAGCTACCTGGGGCAGTTGGGATGCCTTGCAGCAGGTGCATAAGCAAACGTTGAGAGCTCTGCTGCCTGTGAGGTGCTTGGTGCTCGTGCTGCAGTCTGAGGCCATGTGAGGAGCAGGGAGCATAGATGCCACTGAACCCTTCAGATCCAACAAAGCAGGGCAGGGACCCTCTAAAGAGCCCAGTTTGTTATCCCAGCTGTGATTCCTTTGGCCTCTCTGGAGTTATTTCTTGCTGTGGCTTGGTGTGAAGCATAGTAGGGCTCAGGGTTGGAGGCTGAGGGTTGGAGGCTGCCACTCAAGGGTTGCACTTGCAAATGTCAGAAGCACTTTGCAGAGCAGTGGTTGGAAGTGCAGCTGTGCTGCAGGCCTGCCCAGCAGGTGCATGCAGTTGGTTCTCAGCTTGTGCTGTGGGTCAGGGGCAAGCAGAGCACTGCACTTGCTGCTGACTGCTGGATTTGGCAGCAGTCTGGGGGCTTCTTCTCGTGTTGTAAAGGTTTTTAGTTTCTCTGAGGCCTTCCAGGGAGTTTCCTGACCTTTTGCTTGCCTCAACTGATCTCCAAAGTACCGGTGGGGAAAAGATTGCCAGAGGGCAAGCTAGATTGCCCCTGGCATGCAGTCTGCAAGCTTCTGTTGGCATGAGGGCAACTCTGGCAACCTGCAGTGGGGCAGAAGCTGCTCTCTGGGCTTCTGTCCTCGAGCACCTCCTGTGGTGCACCTCCAAAGTTCAAAGGAGCTGTGCAGGAGAGGTGAGAGTCAGGCCCTGTGCCATGGCATCTCTCTGCTGGGCAGTAGCAGCCAGAGGCTCTCTGCAGCTGTGAGATGCGTTTCAGCTGTGGAGCTCTCTGCTCCCACCCTCTGCAACGTTGCTGGAAGGCTTAAGGCCACCATTCCCTGCCTTAGAGGAGTTGGCAAACCAGCTGGAAGGCTGAGTGGAAGAGTCAGCTCTGGGTTCTTGAGCCCTTCTTTGCTTCCCCAGTGGTGTAGCCCCCCCCTGGATTGCAGACCCTGCCCAGGCAGACAGGAGGTCTGCACAACAGCTGCTGCGTTTCGTTTCCTTTAGTTGCTGTGGTTGTTCTGTGTCCAAGGCAGTGTTGTCCTTTCAAATACCAGCTAACCACCTCCCTGTCTCCCTCCCCGAGCCCTCTGTTCCATCCCTTTTAATCCCATTTGCTTGCACCCCTCCCCCCCAGCCCCCCTGACTTGGACCCTGCTCTGCAGCTTTGGACATTGCTGAGCTTCTGCCCTCTCCCTTTTTCATCGGTGTGAACATGCTCAGTGCTCCTCTTTAACCCTTTAGCCATTTTCAGTTACAAAAGTAGATAAAACCTTTTGATTCTTTATGATTTCTATATTTATGACCTAATTTTTTTATCTATTTTTTTCTCTTTTCTCTCTTTTGTTTTGTTTTGTTTTGTTTTCTTTCTTCCCCTTCCCTCCCTTCCTCCTTCTTTCTTTCTCTCCCCTCCCTTCCTCCTTCTTTCTTCCTCTCCCCTCCCTTCCTCCTTCTTTCTTCCCTTCCCTTTTCCCTTCTTCCCCTGACCCCCCTCTCCTGTGTCTGTCTTCATCCATGCCACCTTGGATCTCACTGGGGAACATCCACGCTTGCCACATGCACCAAATTTGGTTGGGTTTGGTTTGGTTTCTTTCAAACAACCACAATTTCCCCCCCCCCCCCCCTCCCCACACCCCCTTCCTCTCCATCCCTCCTGGGAACCATTGTCTGGCACCTGCAGCGACCTTGGGAAGTCCATCAACGTCGTCCTCCTCCTTTGTTTCATTGCTTCTCTCTGCAGTGACTCTGCTTTTGCTCTGTTAGACACTTAACCAATAAAGTGAAGCAAACAAAAAAACCACACACACACACAAGAAAAAGGAACAAAAAACAAAACCACCACCACAAGGCAATAATTTGCTTGGGGAGAAAGGAAAAAAAAGGCTTGGGATAAAAATGGCTTGGAGGAAGAAAATGATTGAGGGAAAGAAAAGGCTTGGGGAAGAAAAAAGCTTGGGGGAAGAAAAGGATTGGGGGAAGAAAAAAATAGGGGGAAAAAAAAAGGCTTGGGGAAGAAAAAGGATTGGGGGAAAGAAAAGGCTTGGGGGAAGAAAAGGATTGGGGGAAGAAAAGGCTTGGGGGAAAAAAGGCTTGGGGAAGAAAAGGCTTGAGGGAAGAAAAAGGCTTGGGGAAGAAAAAGGCTTGGGGGGAAAGTGATTGGGGGAAGAAAAAGGCTTGAGGGAAGAAAAGGCTTGGGGAAAGAAAAGGCTTGGGGGAAGAAAAAGGCTTTGGGGAAGAAAAGGATTGGGGGAAGAAAAGAATTGGGGGGAAGAAAAGGCTTGGGGAAGGAAAAGGCTTGGGGGAAGAAAAGGCTTGGGGGTAGAAAAGAATTGGGGGGAAGAAAAGGCTTGGGGGAAGAAAAAGGCTTTGGGGAAGAAAAAGGCTTGGGGGAAGAAAAAGGCTTTGGGAAAGAAAAGGCTTGGGGGGAAAAAAGGCTTGGGGGAAGAAAGGCTTGGGGGAAAAAAGGATTGGGGAGAAAAAAAAAGGCTTGGGAAAAGAAAAAGGCTTGGGGGAGGAAAAGGCTTGGGGGAAAAAAAAGACCTGGAAAAAAAAAGGCTTGGGGGGGGGAAAGACCTGGAATAAAAAAAAGGCTTGGAGGAAAAAAAAAGGCCTGGGAAAAAAAGGCGGGGGGGGGGAAAGACCTGGGAAAAAAAAAGGCTTGGAGGAAAAAAAGGCCTGGGAATAAAAAAGGGTTGGGGGGAAAAAAAGATCTGGAAAAAAAAAGGCTTGGGGGAAAAAAAAGGCTTGGGGGGAAAAAAGGCTTGGGGGGAAAAAAAAGGCTTGGGGGGAAAAAAGGCTTGGGGGAAAAAAAAGGCTTGGGGGGAAAAAAAGGCTTGGGGGGAAAAAAAGGCTTGGGGGAAAAAAAGGCTTGGGGGAAAAAAAGGCCTGGAAAAAGAAAAGCTTGGGGGAAAAAAAGGCCTGGAAAAAGAAAAGCTTGGGGGGGAAAAAAGGCCTGGGGAAAAAAAAGCTTGGGGGAAAAAAAGGCTTAGGGGAAAAATAAAAGCTTGGGGAAAAAAAAAGGCTTGGGGGAAAAAAAGGCTTGGGGGAAAAAAAGGCTTGGGGGAAAAAAAGGCCTGGGAAAAAAAAAAGCTTGGGGGAAAAAAAGGCCTGGAAAAAGAAAAGCTTGGGGGAAAAAAAGGCTTGGGGAAAAAAAAAAGACCTGGAAAAATAAAGGCTTGGGGGGAAAAAAAGGCTTGGTAAAAGAAAACAGACCCCAAGGTGTGAAAGCAGCTTCAGAGGATGATAAAAATACAGACTAAAAAGCAAAGGGAAGGGTGAGAGGAAGTAAAGAAATCAACCCACAACAAAAACCCACCCAAAGAGGAAAAGTTCAACCCCCCAGAGGACACTGGAACAATAAAACCTGATTAAGTTGAAGCAGTGCTGTGTAACAAGGAGACACAAAAAGAGGAGGTTTAAGCCAAGTTGGGGGTTTATTTCCCCCCCCTCTTTATCTCTTTTTGGTTGTTGTTGCTTGTAATGAGTTTGCCTTTTTCTATCCTTCCCCCTCCATCCCCCTGGATATGAAGAAAGATTTGGTGGGGTTTGCTTGTTTGGGTTTCATCCAAGGAAGGTGCAGCACTGACTGCAAGGCTTTCTGCTTGGGGTTTTTATCCAGCACTTAACCCAAAAGCTTTCTAAAGCCTCAGCCACAAATCCAAACCCTCAGAGGCTTCTAAAAAGAAAGAAAGAAAGAAGATGGCTCAGAGATGTTCCTGCTCTGCTTGTCCCAAAGATCTCTGTGGGCTTTTGGCTGGGGATTCAAATTGGTGGCCAGGAGAAGCTTTTCCTGTGCTGTGGTGGTCTGGACATGAGCATCTCATGGGAGTTACACTGAAGAGTTGATTTCTGGGTTTGATTCTTTCTTTCATAGACTCAAGCAGGTTGGAAGAGAGCTCCAAGATCATCCAGTCCAACCTAGCACCCAGCCCTATCCAGTCAACCAGACCATGGCACTGAGTGCCTCATCCAGGCTTTGCTTGAATGCCTCCAGGGATGGTGACTCCACCACCTCCCTGGGCAGCCCATTCCAATGCCAATCACTCTCTCTGACAACAACTTCCTCCCAACAGCCAGCCTGAACCTGCCCTGGCACAGCTTGAGGCTGTGTCCCTTTGTTCTATTGCTGGTTACCTGGGAGAAGAGGCCACCCCCACCTGGCTACAATGTCCCTTCAGGTAGTTGTAGACAGTAATAAGATCACCCCTGAGCCTCCTCTGCTGCAGGCTGCACCCCCCCAGCTCCCTCAGCCTCTCCTCACAGGGCTGTGCTCCAGGCCCCTCCCCAGCCTTGCTGCCCTTCTCTCAACACCTTCCAGCACCTCAACATCTCTCTGCAATTCAGGAGCCCAGAACTGGACACAGCACTGCAGGGGTGGCCTGAGCAGTGCTGAGCACAGGGGCAAAAGAACCTCCCTTGTCCTGCTGCCCACACTGCTCCTGAGCCAGCCCAGGATGCCATTGGCTCTGCTGCCCACCTGGGCACTGCTGCCTCCTCTGCAGCTACTATCTATCAGTACCCCCAGCTCCCTCTCTGCCTGGCTGCTCTCAGCCACTCTGGCCCCAGCCTGTAGTGCTGCTTGGGGTTGCTGTGGCCAAAGTGCAGAACCCTGCCCTTGGCCTTGTTCAATCTCATCCCACATTTCCTTTGAATGTGGTTGAATCTTTGGCACCTCCTGAGCCCCTCAGGTGCTGGGGCATAGCACAGCCCCTGAGAGCACAGAGCTCCACTGGGTGCTGGTCTAACACCTGCTGGGTTTGCCCTCCTCTGTCCTCAGCTGCATAGAGAAGGTTCCTTTTTCTTGCCATTTTAACAGCAAATAATAGCTTGGATCAAGTCCCTGCCCAGCTAAATGACTCTGCTGAGCCTTCATCCTAGAGGTGGGGAACTCTCTGTCTGACTCTCCCAGGCAGCATTCATCCAGGGTGGAAAATGGGGCAGTAGGATGCAGGTTTTTAGTAGCAAGTGCTCTGGGTTGCACTGCACTGAAGGATTTTCAGCTCTTTCCTCCTCCTCCTCCTCCTCCTCTCTTCTTCTCATGTTCAAAAGACCAAACAGCAAAGCAAAAACCCAACCCAGCAGCAACAACAAAACAAACCAACCTTGAAACCTCAACCTGTGCCCTTCAGGAGTTGGTTTGGTGATGGAGAACCCATTTAGCTCTGCTCCTCGGGAATGGGGATGTCTGCATCCATGTCTTTGTGATGGGAATCCACTTGGCTCTGCTCCTTGGGAATGGGGATGTCTGCATCCATGTTTTTGTGGTCAGAATCCATTTAGCTCTGCTCTTTGGGAATGAGGATGTCTCTCTCTCCAAGTTTTTGTGATGGGAATCCAGTTAGCTCTGCTCTTTGGGAATGAGGATGTCTCTCTCTCCATGTTTTTATGATGGGAATCCACTTGGCTCTGCCCTTTGGGAATGAGGATGTCTCTCCCTCCATGTTTTTATGATGGGAATCCACTTGGCTCTGCTCCTTGGGAATGGGGATGTCTGCATCCATGGTTTTGTGGTCAGAATCCATTTAGCTCTGCTCTTTGGGAATGAGGATGTCTCTCTCTCCATGTTTGTGTGATGGGAAGCCACTTGGCTCTGCTCTTTGGGAATGAGGATGTCTCTCCCTCCATGTTTGTGTGATGAGAATCCACTTGGCTCTGCCCTTTGGGAATGAGGATGTCTCTCTCTCCATGTTTTTATGATGGGAATCCACTTGGCTCTGCTTCTTGGGAATGGGGATGTCTGCATCCATGCCTTTGTGATGGGAATCCACTTGGCTCTGCTCCTTGGGAATGAGGATGTCTCTCCCTCCATGTTTATGTGATGGGAATCCACTTGGCTCTGCACTTTGGGAATGAGGATGTCTCTCCCTCCATGTTTGAGTGATGGGAATCCACTTGGCTCTGCTCCTTGGGAATGGGGATGTCTGCATCCATGTTTTTGTGATCAGAATCCATTTAGCTCTGCACTTTGGGAATGAGGATGTCTCTCCCTCCATGTTTGAGTGATGGGAATCCACTTGGCTCTGCTCTTTGGGAATGAGGATGTCTCTCCCTCCAGGAATTGCCTTTTGTGATGGAGAAATCCATTTAGCTCTGATCCCTGCAGCTCTCTCTTTCAACAGTGAGCCTGAGGGTGCCAAGGATGAAGCTGCTGCTGTAGCTGTTGAACTGTCTGCCCAGACTCTCTCTGCAGCACTCTCAGCTCTTTGGGATGGGATTAATCTTTCTAACCAGGTTCTAACAGGGCTGAGCAAACCTCTCCCTGCCATCAGCCTTGTCTAACCATAACGTTTTATGCTTTGCACATAAAAGTTCTCTGCTGTCTCTGTTCAGATCCTGTTCATGATGATTTCTGAGTTGATGGGGTTTTTTCTCTGTCTAAATTATAAAGGCAAAGCCTTGTGCAGCTGTTGCACACCCACAAGCATCTGCAGTCCTTGTTTTAAACCCCCTCCCCTCGCCCCCAGTGGGTTTAGGCAATTGATTGGAGTTGGCACCTTTTGTGTTACTGAAGCACAGCAGCAGGAATCCTGGCACTGAGAAGTTGTCTGACCAAGTGCTGGAGCTGAATTGAGGTTCAGCTGCAGGTTCAGAGAGTGATTTGGGGTGGAAGGGACCTTCAAGATCATCCAGTGCCAACCCCCACCTCCTGCCATGGGCAGGGACACCTCCCACCAGCCCCAGGTTGCTCAGGGGCTCATCCAGCCTGGCCTTGAACACCTCCAGGGAGGTTGTGGAGCACAAAAGCACAGAATGTGATCAAAGATCACATTCTGTGCTTTTGTGCTCCACAACCTCCCTGGGCAACCTGTGCCAGTGTCTCCTCACCCTCCCTGGGCAACCTGTGCCAGTGTCTCCTCACCCTCCCTCTCTGTGCTCCACAACCTCCCTGCCCAACCTGTGCCAGTGTCTCCTCACCCTCCCTCTCTCTGCTCCACATCCTCCCTGGCCAACCTGTGCCAGTGTCTCCTCACCCTCCCTCTCTGTGCTCCACAACCTCCCTGCCCAACCTGTGCCAGTGTCTCCTCACCCTCCCTCTAAGGCATGTTCAAGGAGAGGGCCAGAGGCAAAGCCTTGGCAAGTTAAATGAGAGGTGGTTTACATGGCTGAAGTTACTGGAAGTGACTCCCACCCTGCAGTCAGCATGGAAGGGAGTCCCAGGGAGGACCTCACCCCTGAGTTGTCTGTTTTCTGAGCACCTTTCCCCCCCTTGCTCATCCCCATGCCAAGGGCAGGTGGTATCATTCCATTTCCAGCTCCTTATCTCCCTGTGCTAGAGGTGAAATGGTCCCAGGCTGGCCCAGGAATCCCATGGGAGTGCCTGAACCTTTTTGATCTCCAGTGGCACAGCAAACTGAGTCCTGCAGAGAGAAGAAATGAGTTCCTTCCATCCTAGTCACCTGAAAGAGGCTCACTCAGGCCCCATTCCCTGTGTGAACTCTAAGGTGCTTGAAAACAGCCTGCTGAGGACCCAGAAGCTCTGGCTCAGAACCCTGGAGGCTGTGGTTGGCCCAGCAGCTTTGCAGCTGCTGTAGGATCCCAGACAAGGTGTAGGCAGTGCATGAAGCTGTTGATGTGGTTTGTGGCCCAGGTAACTCTCTTGACATGAAGGGACTCACGGCTGGGAGTGATGTAAAAGTCTTGTGAGAGCTTAGTGGGGAGAGGAAGCAAAGAGGAGGACTCTTGGTTGAGTGGAATTTTCCAGAGGGTGTCCTCTGGCACACAGCAAAGCTCCCATCAGTCCCAGGATAAAATCTGTTGTCTCTGGTGGCTGAGGTGAGGAATATTTTGGAGCTGTTCTCCTGTGATGCTTTTCTTAGTGCACCTTTGCTAGCCTGCCAAGCAGCTCATGCCCAGGGAGGTGGTGTGAGTAAGGAGAAAGGTTTGACCCCTCTTTAGCTCTCTCTCTTCAGGAGCTCATCTGAACGGGGACATGGTAACTGTGGAAGAATCCTGAGTGCATTAAAAGAGGCAACTCCCCCTCCCTCCCTGCCTGCAAGGGGCAGGGATTCACTCATGTCATCATGCAGGTGCTGGCAGGGGCCTGGGTAGGGGCACAGATGTTCTGCTGAGCATTTAATGGGCTTGGGATGTGATTCAAGTGCCTCAGAGTGGCGTTTAGGTACAGCCAAATGCAGGAAGAAACCTTCCTGTTGGGGTTTGCCTCCCTTAGTGCCTGTCAGGGTCACAAAATGACACAACCCTGCCCTGTCTCGTGCTGAGGATGCTCTCTCTCTCCTGTTCTGAAGCAATCCAATCTGTGGCAGAGGGTAGAGCTCTCTGTGAGCCCTGGAAATGATCATTCCACCTGTCAAGAGTCACCATCAGCTGGGCTGAGGGGAAGGGGGTGCTCTGCTGGGCTTCTCTGCAAAGGCTGGGTGTGTCTGGGGGCTGGGACACCCAGCAGCAACAGAAAGGCATTAGGAACAAAGAGGTTTGCATCTCAACTGAGAGAGAAGACCCCAAAGCAGTCTTGTGGCCAGTGGCAGCCACACTGCTCGTGCCCAGCTGCCTCAGCAAGCAGCTGGCAGAGAGCAAGCAGCAGCAAGCAGGCAGAGAGAGGCTTCTGAGTGCAGAGAATCTGGCAGCTGAGACCTGCAACCAGGTTTTGAGTAGTTTGGTACCCAAACAGGAGCTAAACTGTGTGAAGCAGCAGTTGCATGCCCTGCCTGCAGCTCAGGAGCTAAACTGTGTGAAGCAGCAGTTGCATGCCCTGCCTGCAGCTCAGCAGCGTGGGGAGGATCATTCTGAGTACTTTGGTACCCAAACAGGAGCTAAACTGTGTGCAGCAGCAGTTGCATGCCCTGCCTGCAGCTCAGCAGTGTGGGGAGGAGCATTCTGAGTACTTTGGTACCCAAACAGGAGCTAAACTGTGTGAAGCAGCAGTTGCATGCCCTGCCTGCAGCTCAGGAGCTAAACTGTGTGAAGCAGCAGTTGCAAGCCCTGCCTGCAGCTCAGCAGCATGGGGAGGAGCATTCTGAGTACTTTGGTACCCAAACAGGAGCTAAACTGTGTGAAGCAGCAGTTGCAAGCCCTGCCTGCAGCTCAGCAGCATGGGGAGGAGCATTCTGAGTAGTTAGGTACCCAAACAGGAGCTAAACTGTGTGAAGCAGCAGTTGCATGCCCTGCCTGCAGCTCAGCAGTGTGAGGAGGAGCATTCTGAGTCGTTTGGTACCTAAACAGGAGCTAAACTGTGTGCAGCAGCAGTTGCATGCCCTGCCTGCAGCTCAGCAGTGTGAGGAGGAGCATTCTGAGTACTTTGGTACCCAAACAGGAGCTAAACTGTGTGCAGCAGCAGTTGCATGCCCTGCCTGCAGCTCAGCAGCATGGGGAGGAGCATTCTGAGTCGTTTGGTACCCAAACAGAAGCTAAACTGTGTGAAGCAGCAGTTGCATGCCCTGCCTGCAGCTCAGCAGCATGGGGAGGAGCATTCTGAATTAGAAGGGGACCCAAAAGCAGTCTGTGTTCAGGGAGTGACAGGCTGGGAAGCTGCAGCTGGCAACAGTCAGGGCTGTGCCTGTTGGTTTAGTGATGCTGAAAGGTTTTGGCAGGGTTCTCTGATCAGTTAATCAGAGCTCAGCGTTTGGCAGGCAGGCAGGAAGCTAAAGGCACTCCCTCTGAAGCTAGCAGCCAGGCAACCTTGTGCCTTTGCTGGGTCTTCACCTCTCACCTGCTGCCCTTCTGTGTGCTGGAAAGGCCAAGGTGTTCTTCTCTGTTCTCTAGCTGGGAGTGGTGGTGGACAGTTGGTGTGGTGGGATGGGCTGCTGCTGCCACCAGGGCAATGCCAGCAGAGTGGCAGCCTGCCCATCTTTGCCATCTGCTGCCTCAGAAGGCCACTTGGGTTGCTGTCTGGGTAAGGCAAAACACTCCCAGAGCATTCCATGATGAGCTCAGCTGTGCCTGGACAAGACATGGAAAGCCTTGACAGTGGTGGCTGGACCTTAGCTGAGCAGCAGGAGGGGCTTTGGTTCCTCCTTCCTTTTTCACCACACAAGGGGCTGAGCAGTGCTGAGGCCCCACAGCTACCACCTGCTAGGACAAGGCATGGCTCAGAGCCTAGGCTGGCAGTGCCACTCTGTGCCCTGGACACAGCCTTCATCTTGAGAGAATGGGGTCGGGGGGGAAACAGGAGCCCCTTGGAGCTCCAGCTGGGTTTGTGCCACAGCAGAAAAGGCTTCAGTAGGCTGCTTAGCAGGCATGGGAAGAGCCCCATGAGGTGCCAGTGACTCTGGCTTCTCAGGTAGGTTGTCCTGCATGTCTTCAGGGTGATGCCCTGGTTACAGGGGTGCTAGGGAGAGAGGGGACTGTGGCTTGCCCATGCTGCAGCCCAGGCATGGCCAGATGCTTGGACTCAGGCTCACAGGATGTCAAGGGCTGGAAGGGGCCCAAAGAGCTCATCCAGAGCAGGACCATCCAATCTAGCTCAGGGCACACAGGAACACATCCAGACAAGCCTTGAAAGGCTCCAGAGAAGGAGACTCCACAGCCTCTCTGGGGAGCCTGTTCCAGTGCTTCCAGTCAAGAATTCCCCCCTTGTGTTAAGCTGGACCTTCCTGTGCTGCAGCTTCCATCCATTGCTGCTTGTCCTATCCCAAGGAACCATGGATATAAGCTGCAGCTCAAGGACCTTAAAAGGTCATCTCCAACCAAACCAGTTGTGTGACTCCAGCTGCCGTGAGCCTCACCTCACCCCTTAACCACTCTGCCTTTTCTTCTCTCTTGGTCTCTGAAGCCAGCACCAGCCCAACCTCAGGCCTGGGGACTGCTGCCATCATTGGCATCCTCATTGTCATCTTCGTGCTGCTGCTGGTGGCCGTGGATGTCACCTGCTACTTCGTCAACAAGTGCGGGCTGCTGATGTGCATCGCCGTCAACCTCTGCGGCAAGGCTGGCCCCGGGGCCAAGGGCAAGGACATGGAGGAGGGCAAAGCTGCCTTCTCGTGAGTACTGCCCCTGCTGCCACTGCTCCCCTGTGCCCCAGCAGCTCCAGGGAGGAGACTGCTTCAGGCTCGTGGAATGGGTTGGGCTGAAAGGGAACCGTAGACATCGTCCGGTGCCAACCGCCGCGGCTGTGGGCAGGGACACTTCTCACCAGCCCCAGGTTGCTCAGGGCTTCATCCAGCCTGGTCCTGAATGTCTCCAGGGAGGTCGTGGAGCACAGAAGCACAGAATGTGATCTTTGATCACATTCTGTGCTTCTGTGCTCCACGACCTTCCTGGGCAACCTGTGCCAGTGTCTCCTCACCCTCCCTCTCTGTGCTCCACAACCTCCCTGCCCAACCTGTGCCAGTGTCTCCTCACCCTCCCTCTCTCTGCTCCACAACCTCCCTGGGCAACCTGTGCCAGTGTCTCCCCACTCTCACTCTAAAGAATTTCTTGGTCATCTGCCCTCTTTAACCTTCAATCCATTCCCTCTCATCCTGTCACTCCCAGCCCGTCCACAGTCCCTTCCCAGCTCTCCAGGAGCCCCTTCAGGTACTGGAAGGCTGCTCTAAGCTCTCCCTGGAGCCTTCTCTTCTCCATGCTGAACAGCTCCAACTCTCCCAGTCTGGCCCCACAGCAGAGCTACTCCAGCCCTCTGATCATCCTCATGGCCTCCTCTGGACCTGCTCTAGCAGCTCCATATCCCTTTTATGCTGGGAAAGCAGCAGAGTTTAGAGACTTCTGAGTTCCTATCTCTGCCAGGAGGGTGCTGAAGAGCTCTGGGGCCACACTGCTTCTGCTTTGTGTTCCCAGGAAGGGATTTCTGCAGCCATTTCCCTGTTGTTGCCCTTCTCCTGTAAGCAGCCACCCAATAGCTGCCCCTACCCTGCTGTCCTGGGGTGGAGGGGAAGTGACAAAAAGACCTGTCAGGGCCAGCCTGTTCCTGCCCCTCCCCCCATGGCTCTTTGCAGCAGCTCTTTGCAGGAGGAGCTCCCCAGTGTGAAGCATGCTCCATGCAATTCCTCTGTTACAGGAAAGATGAGTCCAAGGAGCCCATCGTGGAGGTGAGGACCGAAGAGGAGCGGACCCCCAACCACGACGGGGGCAAGCACATGGAGCCCAACGAGACCACCCCGCTGACAGAGCCAGAGTATGTGGGCATTAGCCAGCCTCGGGCCAGGGCAGGGCACTGGCCTCAGTTGCATTCATCCATCCCTGAGCTCTCACGCTCATAACCTTAGGGCAGGAAGAGAGAAATGAAGTTAAAAGCTCAGCAGTTCCCTTTGCGACGTCCCAGGGAGGATTTGCCTCTTGCTCAGCCTTCAGTGAGTCCTTCCTGCAGCCCTGGAGGGGGGGAAGGGCAGGAGAGCAGTGCTTCGTGGCAGAGCTGTCACTGCCACTCCTGTCCCAGCCACCTTCACTGCAAAGGAGACAGAGCAAAAGCAGTGCCCAGCTACCACCGCCCCCTGCTTCAGCTCTGCCCTGGCAGTGCTGGGTTTGGGTTAGTGAACGCAGTCCTCTGCTGGCAGCAGCAGAGCAGCTCTGCTCTGGGTGCTGGGGCAGACCTGGCAGGTCTGACCGAGCAGTGGGAAGGTTGCAGCTGCCCAGGAGCTTTGGTCAGGGCAGAGAACTTGTCTGGGGCCCAGGGCTGGGAATCCCTGTTAGCTGGGCCAGGCTAGGCTGAAGTATTGTCCTCTGTCTTCCTTGGAGTCTTTCCTAGACCTTGCTTTTAGTCACCTCTGAGGACTTCTGCGTGGCTGCTGAAGCAGGAGGCTTCGCTCTGGGCAGCTGTGAGATGCTTGTTAGTGTTTGACCTCTGGCATGGCTGGCACAAGTTGGTGGCAGCCTTAAACGTGCAGGCAAGCAGGGCCAGCATGAGAGACTGGATCCAGGTGTTCTCTGTTGGGACCCTGTGGTGGACTGGATCCAGGTGTTCTCTCTTGGGATCCTGTCATGGACTGGATCCAGGTGTTCTCTGTTGGGACCCTGTGGTGGACTGGATCCAGGTGTTCCTGTTGGGACCCTGTGGTGGACTGGATCCAGGTGTTCTCTGTTGGGACCCTGTGGTGGACTGGATCCAGGTGTTCTCTCTTGGGACCCTGTGGTGGACTGGGTCCAGATGTTCTCTCTTGGGACCCTGTCATGGACTGGATCCAGGTGTTCTCTGTTGGGACCCTGTCATGGACTGGATCCAGGTGTTCTCTGTTGGGACCTTGTGGTGGACTGGATCCAGGTGTTCTCTGTTGGGACCCTGTCATGGACTGGATCCAGGTGTTCTCTCTTGGGACCCTGTCATGGACTGGATCCAGGTGTTTTCTGTTGGGACCCTGTCATGGACTGGATCCAGGTGTTCTCTCTTGGGACCCTGTCGTGGACTGGATCCAGGTGTTCTCTCTTGGGACCCTGTCATGGACTGGATCCAGGTGTTCTCTGTTGGGACCCTGTCATGGACTGGATCCAGATGTTCTCTCTTGGGACCCTGTCATGGACTGGATCCAGGTGTTTTCTGTTGGGACCCTGTCATGGACTGGATCCAGGTGTTTTCTGTTGGGACCCTGTCATGGACTGGATCCAGGTGTTCTCTCTTGGGACCCTGTTGTGGACTGGATCCAGGTGTTCTCTCTTGGGACCCTGTGATGTGGTGACAGGTGGCACAGGGCTGCGAGCTCAGGGGCTTGGTGGAAAGCTTACTTGTGAGGTTAGGTGGAAGGGGCTGGGAGGGAAGTGAGGCTGAAAGAGAAGTGTCTGCAGCTGTCAGGATTGCCTTTGGCTGAGACTTGGGCCCAGACCTCTGAAGAAGTCGTTCCTGAAGGCTGCCTCCTCTTTGCCTTTATTCCTCTTCCCAGTCATTCTCCAGCCATCCCCTGCTGCCCTTCTCACGCTCGACCTCTGAAGGCTTTCAGCTGCTCTGAGTGCCTCTGCCTGCTGTGTGCTGTCAGCCCCTGCCATGCTGCTGCTGCTGCTGCATGCCCCCCGCTCACCTTCTCACTCCTGCACTCCTCTCCCCTTCTCCCTGCTGTCACTTACAGGCTTCATTGTCTCTCTTTCTCTTCTGCTCCTGTCCTCTCCACAGGCACCCTGCTGACACTGCAGCCACTGTTGAGGACATGCTGCCTTCTGTAACTACAGGCACCACTAACTCTGACACTGTCACTGAGACCTTTGCCACTGCACAGAACAGCCCCACCAGTGAGACCACCACACTGACCTCCAGCATTGCCCCGCCGCCCGCGGCCATGCCCGACTCAAACGCCACGGCCGCTGGCCAGGCGACTCCAGCCAAAGGGGCAGCCACCTCGGCCTCCTCACCACCACCCTCCTCCTCCACCCCCAAAGTGGCTCCCCTTGTTGACCTCAGCGACACTCCCAGCTCTGCTCCAGCCACTAACAGTTTGTCTTCAAGCGTCCTGTCCGCCCAAGGCGCAGTGCTCAGCCCCAGCGCTGTCGCTACCGTGGCCGAGACCTCCAAAGCAGCAGCTGGGAACAAGGCAGCTGCCCCCAGCCCTGCGAACCTCCCTGGCTCTCCTCCAGCCCCATCAGAGCCCAAGCAGGAGGCCTCAAGCAGCAAGAGCCCCGAGAAGGAAGCTGTGCAGGCAGGGGCAGCGAAGAGCCCGACGGAGGCGCCCAAGAACCCGAGCAGCGCCAAGAGCGAAGCTGCTTCGGGCAGCGCCACCAACCCCTCGCAGAAGGAGGACTTTAAAATGGACGAGGGGACCTTCAAGACCCCAGACATTGACCTTGCAAAGGATGTTTTTGCAGCCCTTGGCTCTCCTGCTCCCGCCAGTGCGGCAAGTGGGCAAGCTGCCGAGCTCGCTGCGCCCGCTGCAGACAGCTCTGTGCCTGCTGCGCCAGCCAAGACCGAGTACGGCTGCCTTTGATCTCTGCTGCTTGTGTGCTGTGCCTGTGCCTGTCCTGTGCTCGTGTGGGTGTCCTCTGAGCTAACCACGGCGCTCCTCAGCAAACTAACTCCCCCCTGAGCCGGCCCAACGGGCAGGGCTTGGCTGGAGAGGGCCAGGAGGGAAGCGGGGATAGGCTGGGCTGGGGCAGCAGGGCGAAGGCACAGAGAGAGGCTGTGGGAGCTGCTGTTGGGTAGGCTTCCTGCAGCTTCAGCCTGGGTTGCTCTTGGAGGAAAAGGGCAGGAAGGGCCAGCTTGGTGCTCAGGAGCAGTGCCCAGTTTGGTGCTCAGGGCAGGGTCCTGCTTGGTGCTCAGGGCAGGGTCTTGCTTGGTGCTCAGGGCAGTGCCCATCTTGGTGCTCAGGGCAGGGTCCTGCTTGGTGCTCAGGGCAGGGTCCTGCTTGGTGCTCAGGGCAGGGTCTTGCTTGGTGCTCAGGGCAGTGCCCATCTTGGTGCTCAGGGCAGTGCCCATCTTGGTGCTCAGGGCAGGGTCCTGCTTGGTACTCAGGAGCAGTGCCCAGCTTGGTGCTCAGGGCAGTGCCCAGCTTGGTGCTCAGGGCAGTGCCCAGCTTGGTGCTCAGGAGCAGTGCCCAGCTTGGTGCTCAGGAGCAGTGCCCAGCTTGGTGCTCAGGGCAGGGTCCCGCTTGGTGCTCAGGACAGTGCCCAGCTTGGTGCTCAGGACAGTGCCCAGCTTGGTGCTCAGGACAGTGCCCAGCTTGGTGCTCAGGGCAGGGTTGCTGCTCAGGGCAGTGCCCAGCTTGGTGCTCAGAGCAGTGCCCTCTTTGGTGCTGAGGGCAGGGCCCTGCATGGTGCTCAGGGCAGGTCTGGCTTCAGGCACTGAGCTGCTGTAGGTCAGTGAGCACAACCACCCTGATTCAAGTTCCTAACAGATCAGTGGAGCCCTTCAGCACTCGCCCCAGTGTGAGGTGGGGCAGAAGGCAGTCCAAGCACAGCAGCTCTGGATTTGCCCCTGGAGTGGCTGGAGGCAGCGTGGCCCTGGCTGAGAGGGACAGCAGTCACAGCTGGGTTGCTTTGCAGGATGCTGTCCTGGTGGCTGGGAGCTGAGCCTCCATCCCTGTACTGCCTTTCTTCTTCACCCAGCTGGTTAAGGAGCATCAGCATGCCCCAGGGAGGACACCAGCAGGGCACTGGGTGGAACCAGGCAGCTTTGATGGGTGCAGCTGAGCTGCTCCCAAGCAGAGCAACCCAAGCTGCACCTAAAGCTGCTGCCCTGGAGTGCTGAGAGAGACAGAGAGTTGTGATCTGGTTCAGAGCTGAAAGCAGGCAGCAAATGGTTTGCCCACAGTGAGGGCTGACTGCAGCTTGCTCTGTGTCATGTAAAGGGCTTCTTGGCGTGGTGGGAGGCAGAGCTGGGTTCTTTCTGCTGGGCTGCTCTCCTTGGCACAGCTGGCACTGTAACTATATGCTCAGGGTCCTGCCAGGGTGATTTAAGCTTGCAGTCATCCCAGGCTGACTTGGTGGCTGAAGGGCTGGAGCAGGCACTTCAGAGAGGCCACCAGGTGTGCCTTGTGTGGCACTTGTTGTGGCTGGGAAGAGAGCATTGGGCAAAGGCCTCAGTGCTGATGAACCTGAGCCTCACTCTGTGAAGATGTTGACCTCTCTTTCCCCTGCTGTTTGACAAACAAACTTCTCTGTTTCCCTTCCTACAACAAGTGGCAAAATCTGGACCTTGGTACTGTGATCCTGGGCAAGCTTTAGCTGGGGGGGGTGGACTGGGTGAGCTCCATGCTGAGGTCCTGTACTGGTCAGAAGCTAAAGGAAATGCTTCATGGATTAGGTTGGGTTGGAAGGGACCTCAAAGCTCATCCAGCTCCAACCCCCCTGCCATGAGCAGAGACACCTCCCACCAGCCCCAGGTTGCTCAAGGCCTCATCCAGTCTGGCCTTGAACACTTCCCTGGGCAACCTGTGCCAGTGTCTTCTCACCCTCCCTCTCTGTGCTCCATAACCTCCCTGGCCAACCTGTGCCAGTGTCTTCTCACCCTCCCTCTCTGTGCTCCTCACTCTCCCTGGGCAACCTGTGCCAGTGTCTTCTCACCCTCCCTCTCTGTGCTCCACAACCTCCCTGGCCAACCTGTGCCAGTGTCTTCTCACCCTCCCTCTCTGTGCTCCTCACCCTCCCTGGGCAACCTGTGCCAGTGTCTCCTCACCCTCCCTCTCTGTGCTCCACAACTTCCCTGGGCAACCTGTGCCAGTGTCTCCTCACCCTCACTGTCAAGAATTTCTTCCCACTCTCCAGTCTCATTCTGCCCTCCTCGAGCTTCAATCCATTCCCTCTCATCCTATCACTCCAAGCCTTTGTCAAAAATCCCTCCCCTGCACTCCTGTAGCCCCCTTCAGGTACTGGGAAGCTACTCTGAGTAGCTCAATGCAGCTTGGAGCTGAATGCAGCTTGGAGCTGAGTGTAGCCTGGAGTTGAATGTAGCCTGGAGCTCAGTTCAGCTTGGAGCTCAGTGCAGCCTGGAGCTGAGTGTAGCCTGGAGCTCAATGCAGCTTGGAGCTGAGTGCAGCCTGGAGCTGAGTGCAGCCTAGACCCGAGTGCAGCTTGGAACTGAGTTCAGCCTAGAGCTCCATGCAACTTGGAGCTGAGTGCAGCCTGGAGCTGAGTGCAGCCTAGAGCTCAATGCAACTTGGAGCTGAGTGCAGCCTGGAGCTGAGTGCAGCCTAGAGCTCAATGCAACTTGGAGCTGAGTGCAGCCTGGAACTGAGTTCAGCCTAGAGCTCAATGCAACTTGGAGCTGAGTGCAGCCTAGAGCTCAATGCAACTTGGAGCTGAGTGCAGCCTGGAACTGAGTTCAGCCTAGAGCTCAATGCAACTTGGAGCTGAGTGCAGCCTAGAGCTCAATGCAGCCTGGAGCTGAGTGCAGCTTGGAGCTGAGTACAGCCTGGAGCTCAGTGCAGCCTGCAGCTGAGTGCAGCTTACAGCTCACTGCAGTTTGGAGCTGAGTGCAGCTTAGAGCTCACTGCAGTTTGGAGCTGAGTGCAGCCTGGAGCTCACTGCAGCTTGGAGCTGAATGCAGCCTGGAGCTCACTGCAGCTTGGAGCTCACTTCCTATCTGACAAATTCAGAGCCAAACACCATTTCCACCCCTCTAAACTGTGCCTTTTTCTCTTTCTGGCTGCTTCTCCTTCAGGAACCCCCCAGTAGAAGACAAATTGGAAGTGCAAGCAACGGAACCTAAGACAGCTCCAGCAGAAGTCAAGACGGTCCCCAACGAAGCCACACAGACAAAGGAGAACGAGAGCAAAGCATGATCCAGCCAGGGCTGAGCAGCCAGCGACAGGAGAACTTCACCCAAGCATTGAAACCCACAAGCCACACAACACATCTCATCCCCCTCTAGTGTCTGTTGCCTTTTTCTTTGTTTTAAACAAAAGAAGAGAAAAAAAACCCACAAAAAAAAAAAAAAACATAAATGAGGGGAGGGGGAGGGAAAAAAATCTCTTTTTTTTTTTGCTTCTCTTTTCCTTTTGGTTTATTTTTTTTTTCCTCCTTCTGTTTTTGTTTTTTTGTCTCCTTTGCTTGGTCGGTTTTGAAGGTTTCTTCAGAGGTTTCTGTTTGTTGTGCACTTGAGTTGAAAGAACAAAAAGGAAAAAAAAGGCCAAAAAAAAAAGTGAATAAGCTTAAAAAAAAAAAAAAAAAAGGCAAAACGAAACAAAAGCAAAAAAAAAAAGAACAACCCCCAAAAATAAAGCCTAGGGTTAAAGCCAGAATCAAATCAGGGCTTAGCTGACCCTGGGTTGTGTTGAAAGAAGCAGAACTGGGTTTGCAGAGAGGTTGGGGGAAGCTCCAAACCTCTAGAGAAAGTGGTTGGGGAGCTCCAAACGTGCAAAGAAAGTGGTTGGGAAGCTCCAAATGTGCAAAGTGGTTGTGGAGCTCCAAACGTGCAAGGAAAGTGGTTGGGGAGCTCCACATGTGCAAAGGAAGTGGTTGGGGAGCTCCAAATGTGCAAAGAAAGTGGTTGGGGAGCTCCAAACATGCAAAGTGGTTGGGGAGCTCCAAATGTGCAAAGAAAGTGGTTGGGGAGCTCCAAATGTGCAAAGAAAGTGGTTGGGGAGCTCCAAATGTGCAAAGAAAGTGGTTGGGGAGCTCCAAACATGCAAAGTGGTTGGGGAGCTCCAATTGTGCAAAGGCAGTGGTTGAGGAGCTCCAAACTTGCAGAGAAAGTGGTTGGGGAGCTCCAAACTTGCAGAGAAAGTGGTTGGGGAGCTCCAAACTTGCAGAGAAAGTGGTTGGGGAGCTCCAAACTTGCAGAGAAAGTGGTTGGGGAGCTCCAATCGTGCAAAGAAAGTGGTTGGGGAGCTCCAAATGTGCAAAGGCAGTGGTTGGGGAGCTCCAAATTTGCAGAGGAAGTGGTTGGGGAGCTCAAATCGTGCAAAGAAAGTGGTTGGGGAGCTCCAAACTTGCAGAGGAAGTGGTTGGGGAGCTCCAAGCGTGCAAGGAAAGTGGTTGGGGAGCTCCAAATGTGCAAAGGCAGTGGTTGGGGAGCTCCAAATGTGCAAAGGCAGTGGTTGGGGAGCTCCAAATGTGCAAAGGCAGTGGTTGGGGAGCTCCAAATGTGCAAAGTGGTTGGGGAGCTCCAAATGTGCAAAGAAAGTGGTTGGGGAGCTCCAAACGTGCAAAGGAAGTGGTTGGGGGACTCCAAAACTTGCAAAGTGGTTGGGGAGCTCCAAACTTGCAGAGGAAGTGGTTGGGGAACTCCAAATGTGCAAAGTTAGTGGTTGGGGAGCTCCAAACCTGCAAAGAGAGAGAGGTTGGGAAGCTCTAAACCTGCAAACAGAGGTTGGGAAGCTTCAAAACTGCAAAGAGAGAGGTTGGGAAGCTCCAAACCTGTAAATAGAGGTTGGGAAGCTCTAAACCTGCAAGGAGAGGTTGGAGAGCTCCAGACCTGCAAGCAGATTAGTTGGGGAGCTCCACATCTGCAAGCAGAGCAGTTGGGAAGCTCCACACCTGCAAGCAGAGCAGTTGGGGCAGCTCCACACCTGCAAGCAGAGCAGTTGGGGCAGCTCCACACCTGCAAGCAGAGCAGTTGGGGCAGCTCCACACCTGCAAGCAGAGCAGTTGGGGCAGCTTCACACCTGCAAGCAGAGCAGTTGGGCAGCTCCACACCTGCAAGCAGAGCAGTTGGGAAGCTCCACACCTGCAAGCAGAGCAGTTGGGGCAGCTCCACACCTGCAAGCAGAGCAGTTGGGGCAGCTCCACATCTGCAAGCAGAGCAGTTGGGCAGCTCCACACCTGCAAGCAGAGCAGTTGGGGCAGCTCCACACCTGCAAGCAGAGCAGTTGGGGCAGCTCCACACCTGCAAGCAGAGCAGTTGGGCAGCTCCACACCTGCAAGCAGAGCAGTTGGGCAGCTCCACACCTGCAAGCAGAGCAGTTGGGGCAGCTCCACTCCTGCAAGCAGAGCAGTTGGGGCAGCTCCACACCTGCAAGCAGAGCAGTTGGGGAAGCTCCAAATTTAGTTCCTAGATGAAAAAATAAAAGGAAAAAAATAATATTAATAATGTAAAAAGACAAAAAAAAAGAGAGAGCAGAAGCAGCCCCCCCCTGGTTTGCCCCTTTTAGCCTAGCAAAGGCAGGCAGGCAGCCTCCTGCCTCCTCTGAGCACCTCCCCTCCCCGTTTTGCCCTTGTTAGCCTAGCAAAGGCAGGCAGCCTCCTCCTCCTCCTCCTCCTGCTGCTGCTGCTGCTGCTGCTGGGGCACAGCTGGGTCCTTGCTGAACAAAGTCCACAATTTATTTTTATACTTTTCAGTCGAGTTGGAAATATGTAAAAGCCTCAGAAATAAGTTAATGATTATTATTATTAATTATTGTTATTCTTTTCTCCCTCTTCCCCCTTCCCTACCCACCCCACCCCTCCTTCTTCACCTCACGTTTTCTCTTCTCCACTTGGAGCATTTCTTTGCTCTTTTATTCCTCTTTTTGTTTGGTTGGTTTTGGGTTTGGTTTAAGCCTTTTGATCCCAGGAAGGATGCCAAAATTGCAGCTTGTTGGGGGGGTTCTATTTCGATTTGCAGTATTCAGCCTCTCCATTCCTTTCACTCTTTTCTGTTCATTATTATTGTTGTTGTTATTATTATTATTATTATTACTGGGGTGGGTTTTTTTGGGCCAATTTTGGGTTCTTTTCCAAGTGTTTACAGATGGTTTTGTTCACTTTTTGTTGCTTTTTCCAAGGTGTAAATTAGCTGCTTCGTTGTTTTTTGTTTTGGGGGGGGTGGGGATGATTTCTTTCTTTCCTTGCTTTAATTCCTCTAGCTCCTAGGTTAGCAGGATGCTGGCTTTGGCAAAGGGAGACATTTGAAACCATGGATGTTTACAGTAGTGGTTCCCCCTTTCTGATGATGATGATGATGATTTCTTACTGGAATAAGAAGAAAAAGTAATGCTGGGAGTTGGGGTTTTATTTTTTGGGGGAGGGGGGGTGAGGGGTTGGGTAAGGGTATTCAAACCACTCAAGGTCTTTCTCAGCCAGCAAAGCCACCTAAAAACAAGCTCAGCTTGGAAGGGAGCTGCTGGTCAAAGGCCTTTTGTACTTTTCAGGTTACTCAGAGTTGAAGTCCCTTGCTGGACCTGGGCCTGACTGCATAAGAGAAATAATCACCTCTGCTTTTTTAGGACATTCTCCCCTTCATGGAACCTTCCCAGAGCTTTGAGGAGCAGAAGGGAGATGGTACAGTTAGGGCTGGTCTGATCTCAGATGTTTGACTGCAGCAATTCCTCCTCATCCTGCCAGTGAATCTCATCTCCTGTCCCCTGGGACAAAGCTTTGTGCCAGAGCCTTGCTGCCAGGGCAGCTCCAGCACCACTGGGCTGGGTGAGCATCAGAGGTCCCTTAGCAAGTGGACTCCTGGAGGTGAGGGGCTTCAGGCTATGGGTTAGTGCTTATGGTAGCTGGGTTAGGACTGGGCTCAGTGCTCTCAAAAGGCTTTGCCAGCCTCAGTGATGCTGTGATTCTGTGACTGATTCCTGCTGTCACTCCCAGATTGCTTCGGTTTGGAAGGGACCCTCCGAGCTCATCTTGTCCAACCCCCCCCTGCAGGGACACTTAAGCAGAGGAGAAGCTTCCTGCTCAGACTGAGCTCATCTTGCCCTGCCCAGGGAACCTAGAGCAGAATCAAGGCTGTGGACTGCAGGGCAGGGCACAAGCAGATGTGCTTTGCACAACCAGCACCATGGCATGGGCTGCAGGGCAGGGCACAAGCAGCTGTGCTTTGCACAACCAATACCATGGCATGGGCTGCAGGGCAGGGCACAAGCAGCTGTGTCCTGCACAACCAATACCATGGCATGGACTGCAGGGCAGGGCACAAGCAGCTGTGCTTTGCACAACCAATACCATGGCATGGGCTGCAGGGCAGGGCACAAGCAGCTGTGCTTTGCACAACCAATACCATGGCATGGGCTGCAGGGCAGGGCACAAGCAACTGTGCTTTGCACAACCAATACCATGGCATGGACTGCAGGGCAGGGCACAAGCAGCTGTGCTTTGCACAACCAATACCATGGCATGGACTGCAGGGCAGGGCACAAGCAGCTGTGTCCTGCACAACCAATACCATGGCATGGACTGCAGGGCAGGGCACAAGCAGCTGTGCTTTGCACAACCAATACCATGGCATGGACTGCAGGGCAGGGCACAAGCAGCTGTGCTTTGCACAACCAATACCATGGCATGGGCTGCAGGGCAGGGCACAAGTAGCTGTGCTTTGCACAACCAATACCATGGCATGGGCTGCAGGGCAGGGCACAAGCAGCTGTGCTTTGCACAACCAATACCATGGCATGGACTGCAGGGCAGGGCACAAGCAGCTGTGCTTTGCACAACCAATACCATGGCATGGGCTGCAGGGCAGGGCACAAGCAGCTGTGCTTTGCACAACCAGCACCACGGCACAAAGAGCTTGGGAATCAGTGCCAGGGCTCCCAGTGCCCTCTCCCTTGTGCTGAACAAGCTGCAGAGGGGCTGATGGTGAAGGGGTTGAGCACTGGGAGCCTTGGAGAGGGCATCACTGGGAATCACCCACTGAGATTTGGAGTGGAAAGAAAGGAGGCTTGAGCAGGAGGAAGGCAGAGGTGGCTAGGGGGGAGACCAGCCCATTGCATAGAGATGCTCCTTCTCTTGGGCTTTTGATTTTGGGTTTCTTTTCCTTCCATTTCTTTTGGGTTTCTTTTCCTTCCATTTCTTTTGGGTTTCTTTTCCTTCCATTTCTTTTGGGATTCTTTTCCTTCCATTTCTTTTGGGTTTCTCTTCCTTCCATTTCTTTTGGGTTTCTTTTCCTTCCATTTCTTTTGGGATTCTTTTCCTTCCATTTCTTTTGGGTTTCTTTTCCTTCCATTTCTTTTTGGTTTCTTTTTCCTTCTATTTCTTTTGGGTTTATTTTCCTTCCATTTCTTTTGGGTTTCTTTTCCTTCCATTTCTTTTGGGGTTTATTTTCCTTCCATTTCTTTTGGGTTTCTTTTCCTTCCATTTCTTTTGGGTTTCTTTTTACTTCCATTTTTTTTTTGGTTTCTTTTCCTTCCATTTCTTTTGGGTTTATTTTCCTTCCATTTCTTTTGGGGTTTATTTTCCTTCCATTTCTTTTGGGTTTCTTTTCCTTCCATTTCTTTTGGGTTTCTTTTTCCTTCTATTTCTTTTGGGTTTATTTTCCTTCCATTTTTTTGGGGTTTCTTTTCCTTCCATTTCTTTTGGGTTTCTTTTCCTTCCATTTCTTTTGGGTTTATTTTCCTTCCATTTCTTTTGGGGTTTATTTTCCTTCCATTTCTTTTGGGTTTCTTTTCCTTCTATTTCTTTTTTTTTCCCCTCTCTTTTTATTTTACTTTTTTCCCCTCTCTCTTCTTTTTTTTTCCTCTTTTTAATTCCCTCCTCTTTATTCTTTTCCTCCTTCTACTTTAGATCTGCAAGCTTGTGCACTGTGGGTGCGTGACTATTTTAGTGTGAAACGTGTTTTTTGTCATAGTATTGAACTAATGATGATGATGATGATGATAATTAAAGGAGAAGAAAAAAAAAAAGCTTCACCATAGTTTGGATGTGGAAGGTGTAGGGAATAGTTCAGATCTGAAAACAACCAAACATTCAGGACAAAAACTACATCACAAAGCAACAACTCTTAGGAGGAACAGAAGCCTTGACGTGAGCTGCCTGCAGCATCCATTCCTGTGTGCTAGCAGAAGGGGGTGGGGGTGGGTGGGGAAGCTGCTGTTTGGCTCAGGTGTGTTTGAGCCACTTCTGTCTGTGTTTTTGAGTCTTTGAAAGCAGCATCAAATCATCTCTCAACTGTGGACAATTCATGGTCTGGTCACTTGCTAAGTGTGAGGGGTTTGGGGGGGGGGGTTGGGGTTTTTGTTTTGGTTGGGTTTTTTTTGGTTATGGGGTTTTTTGGGGGGGGGGATTTTGGTTTGGGTTTGGATTTGGTTTTGGGGTTAGTTTTGGGTTTGTTTTTTTGCAGGGGTTTGGTTTTTGTTGTTGTTGTTGTTGTTGTTCTTTAGCTCCTTGGGATGCAAATGGAGGATGAGTGAATATAGAAGCAGAGGCACTCGTGCAATACCCATCCTGAGTCAGATGGCAGGGTTAGGATGGGTCCTCACCTCCTAAGCCTGTTTTGTGTCTCCAGAGGTCCCTTCCAGCACTTCACCATGCTGGGATTCTGTCCTAGGGCAGCAGGAGGAAATGTGGCTCTTGGGTGACCCCCCACTACCAGCTGTGGGGATGCTTGGTTCATGGTCCCTAAGCAAATCAATCCAAATCAAAGCTGCCCAGGGAGGTGCCCACTCCCTGCAGGTGTTGAAGGTCAGGCTGGGTGAGGCACTGAGCAACCTGGGCTGGTTGAAGTGTCCCTGTTGACTGCAGGAGTGGTGGTGGGGGGAGTGTTGGACTGGATGCCCTTTGGAGGTTCCTTTCCAACCCAACCCATGCTGTGATTCCATGAAGGTCCATGGCAGGGGGGGCTGGAACCAGAGGATCTTTCAGGTGCCTTCCAACCCCAACCATTCTGTGGCTCTGTGGAGGTGGCCCTGCTGCCCACGTCGAGGTCAGGGAGGTGAGCACCACTTTAAGTGAACCCTTGAAGCTGGGGACTGTCCATCCAGCTCCCTTTGCACACCCTCCTGCCACCTCCCACTGCTTGCAGGCTAACTGTGCAGAGTGGTTGTGTACTTCCCCCTCCCCCACTCTCCTAGAGGACCATTTCAGCCGGGGGGGGGGGGGGGGGGTAGCATCCCCATTTCCAAGCTAGTTCCTCTGCAGAGGGTCCACCCTGCTGTCTGTGCTGCATCTGTATCCATCCACACCTCTCTATCCCTAATGGCAGTGCAGGCTGAGCAGCTTCTAGTCGTGGAGTGATCCCATTTCATGCTACCCCATCCGTGCAGCCAGCCAGGTGCTAGTGATGCAATCCTGGTCCAGCTCTTAGAGTGGAGTTTATTCTTTTCACACTTTTCTATATTGGAGCCTTCAGCCCCCCTCCCCCCCCCCCCAGGTTTTCACACCAGGCTGTTTTGATAGATGTTCTCAGACCCTCCATTGCCATCCTTGCCCCAGCATTCCCTACTTTTTTTGGGGGGGAGGGAGGGAAGGGGACTTCTATCTTGTTAATAAAAGCAAAGAAAATCTAAAAAGAAAACAACAAATGAAAAAAAAAAGGCAAAAAAAGCAACAAAAAAAAAAGAACTCTTTTTACCAAGTGAAGCATCAAGTTCCACCTCTGTCCCTGTTCTCACTGGTGTAAATACTGATACTAACTGAGGGTTTTGACTTTGCATTCTGTCAGAATACTGTGTTCCAATAAAAACCACGAAAAAAAGGCTTCAGTCTGCCCTTCTTCAGCTGCTCAGCACAGCCACCAGGAGGGGGAAGGTGCCTGAACATCTCTCAGACCTGCTGGGGCTGCTTGGGCTGGAGAGGAGAAGGTTGAGAAGGGGATGTATAAATAGCTGAGGGAGGGGAGAGGGGAAAGAAGAAGGGGACAGGGTCTTGGGTGGTGGATTGGCTCTCTGTGGTAGTGTCCCTGAAGAAGGGGACAGGCTCTTTGTGGGGGTGCCCCAGAAGGAGGGGACAGGCTTTCTGTGGTAGTGTCCCAGAAGAAGGGGACAGGCTCTGTGTGGTGGTGTCCCAGGAGGGGACAGGCTCTGTGGTGGTGCCCAGAAGAAGGGGACAGGCTCTGTGGTGGTGTCCCAGAAGGAGGGGACAGGCTCTGTGTGGTGGTGTCCCAGAAGAAGGGGACAGACTCTGTGTGGTGGTGCCCCAGAAGAAGGGGACAGGCTCTTTGTGGGGGTGCCCCAGAAGAAGGGGACAGACTCTGTGGTGGTGTCCCAGAAGGGGACAGACTCTCTGTGGTGGTGTTCCAGAAGGAGGGGACAGGCTCTTTGTGGTGGTGTCCCAGAAGGAGGGGACAGGCTCTGTGTGGTGGTGTCCCAGAAGGAGGGGACAGGCTCTGTGTGGTGGTGTCCCAGAAGGAGGGGACAGGCTCTTTGTGGGGGTGCCCCAGAAGGAGGGGACAGGCTCTGTGTGGTGGTGTCCCAGAAGGAGGGGACAGGCTCTGTGGTGGTGTCCCAGAAGGAGGGGACAGACTCTCTGTGGTGGTGTCCCAGAAGGAGGGGACAGGCCCTGTGTGGTGGTGTCCCAGAAGGGGACAGGCTCTGTGTGGTGGTGTCCCAGAAGAAGGGGACAGGCTCTTTGTGGGGGTGCCCCAGAAGAAGGGGACAGGCTCTGTGTGGTGGTGCCCCAGAAGAAGGGGACAGACTCTGTGGTGGTGTCCCAGAAGGGGACAGACTCTCTGTGGTGGTGTTCCAGAAGGAGGGGACAGGCTCTTTGTGGTGGTGTCCCAGAAGGAGGGGACAGGCTCTGTGTGGTAGTGTCCCAGAAGGAGGGGACAGGCTCTGTGTGGTGGTGTCCCAGAAGGAGGGGACAGGCTCTGTGTGGTGGTGTCCCAGGAGGGGACAGGCTCTTTGTGGGGGTGTCCCAGAAGAAGGGGACAGGCTCTGTGTGGTAGTGTCCCAGAAGAAAGGCTGCAGGGCAGCAGCACAGTGACCAGAAGGGCTGCAGGGCAGCAGCGCAGTGACCAGAAGGGCTGCAGGGCAGCAGTGCAGTGGCCAGAAAGGCTGCAGGGCAGCAGCGCAGTGACCAGAAGGGCTCAGCACGGCTCCGGATCTGCCTGCCGCCGGTGCTCGGCACAGCACGGCTGAGATCTGCCTGCCGCCGGTGCTCGGCTCAGCACGGCTTGGGATCTGCTTGCTGCCGGCTCTCGGATCACCATGGCTCAGGATCTGCCTGCGGCCGGCGCTCGGCACAGCACGGCAGAGGATCTGCCTGCCGCCGGTGCTCGGCTCAGCACGGCTGAGATCTGCCTGCTGCCGGTTCTCAGATCACCATGGCTCAGGATCTGCCTGCTGCCGCCGGCGCACGACACAGCACGGCCGAGGATCAGCCTGCCGCCGGTGCTCGGCTCAGCGCGGCATTAACACGTTCGGGTGCTCGATTTCTACCCCGCTACCGAAGCAGCAGCGCGGAGCGGTAGGGCGCCGGGCGCGGAGGGTGCTGCGAGGCGCAGGGCACCAAGCAGCCGTACCCGGAGCCGCTCCGGCCGCAGCAGGGCCCGGCGCTGCCCGCCGCGAAATGGCGGCTGCCGACCCCACCCTTTCATTTGCATAGCCACGCCCCAGCCACGCCCACCCAGCGGCCGTGACGCCAGGAGCGCGGCCGGCGTCGCTGTCTCCATGGCAACAGCGCAGCGTCTGCGCCGGCCCGGGCGGGGGTCGCGCAGCTTCCCCCTGCCGTGGCCATGTTGGGCGACCCAGAGCAGGAGGAGGATTTTCAGCGCTTCCTCCGCCGTGTGGACGAGATCTGTAAGGCTGCCGCGGGGTCGAGGCGCGGAAGGGCCGCCCCGGGCCGGGCGTGGGCCGTTGCTGCCCGCGGGGAGGCGGTGGCGGGGCCGGGGGGGAGGTTTCTGTGTTCTACGGTTAGGGTGCGAGGGGCTGAAAGGGAAAGGCCGGGAGGAGGAGGAGGAGGGGGAGTGAAAGGAAGGCAGGAAAGTGATGGAGAGGAGGAAAATTCCTGCCCCCACCACCTGCCGAGGTCTTTCTCCTGGCCAAGCTGGCAGCTCATGGTTTGGACAGAGTCACTGTGTGCTGGGTCAAGGACTGGCTGGATGGCAGAGCTCAGAGAGTGGTGGTGAATGGTGCCACATCCAGTTGGCAGCTGTCACTGGTGGTGTGCCCCAGGGATCAGTACTGGGCCCAGTCCTGTTCAATGTCTTTATTGATGATCTGGACGAGGGCATTGAGTCCAGCATCAGTAAGTTTGCAGATGACACCAAGCTAGGAGCAGGTGTTGATCTGTTGGAAGGTAGGAGAGCCCTGCAGAGGGACCTGGCCAGGCTGCATGGGTGGGCAGAGGCCAAGGGGATGAGATTGAACAAGGCCAAGTGCAGGGTTCTGCACTTTGGCCACAACAACCCCAAGCAGCACTATAGGCTGGGGACAGAGTGGCTGAGAGCAGCCAGGAGGAAAGGGACCTGGGGGAACTGTTAGATAGTAGCTGAAGATGAGGCAGCAGTGTGCCCAGGTGGCCAAGAGAGCCAATGGCATCCTGGCCTGCATCAGGAGCAGTGTGGCCAGTAGGACAAGGGAGGTTATTCTGCCCCTGTGCTCAGCACTGCTCAGGCCACACCTTGAGTACTGTGTCCAGTTCTGGGCCCATCAATTCAAGAAAGATGTTGAGGTGCTGGAACATGTCCAGAGAAGGGCAACAAAGCTGGTGAGGGGCCTGGAGCACAAATCCTATGAGGAGAGGCTGAGGGAGCTGGGCCTGTTTAGCCTGGAGAAGAGGAGGCTCAGAGGTGATCTTATTACTGTCTACAACTACCTGAAGGGACATTGCAGCCAGGTGGGGGTGGCCTCTTCTCCCAGGCAACCAGCAATAGAACAAGGGGACACAGTCTCAAGTTGTGCCAGGGTAGGTCTAGGCTGGATGTTGTTAGGAAGTTGTTGTCAGAGAGAGTGATTGGCATTGGAATGGGCTGCCCAGGGAGGTGGTGGAGGCACCGTCCCTGGGGGTCTTCAAGAAAAGCCTGGATGAGGCACTTAGTGCCATGGTCTGGTTGATTGGTTAGGGCTGGGTGCTAGGTTGGACTGGATGAGCTTGGAGGTCTCTTCCAACCTGCTTGATTCTATGATTCTATGATTCTGTGTGAGGAGATTCTCCTGCTGAGCTCAGGCGAACCTGAGGCTCTGTAGATCCCAGGAGCTGCTTTCCAAACCCGCGGCTTTGGCCGACACAGAAGCTGCAGGGAGCTCTGGAAATGACTTCATGTTTGGGTCTCCCTTGGTAGAATCACAGAAGGGACCCTCGAAACTCATCCAGTCAGCAGGGACCCCTCTAACTAGAGCAGGCTGCTCAGGGCCACATCAAGTTTGGCCTCCATCCTGCTCACCAATGCCTTCAAAAGTAGATCAGAGGCCCCTGAACTCCTGGTCCCTGAAGGGTCACTGAAGAGTTATTTCTGTGTGGGGTTTTTTATTTGTTTTTTTCTTTGTTTTCAGCCAGTTTAGTGCAAGATTTGAGCTCTGCAGACTCAGCTGTCAAGGAAAAAGCCATTGCTGAAGCAGGGAAGAGGCTCTGTGACCAAGCAGCCAGCAAGGAAGGAGCCAGCAGGACCAGGGTGGACAGAACAGTCATCAACACAGGCTCTCCTGTAAGTGCTTTCAGGTGCCCTGTGCCTTTGAGCAGCCTGCTCAGGTGTTCCTTTGTTGCTCTGCGTTCCACCTGCTGTGTTTCTCTCTCTTCCAGGACCTTGCAGAAGCACAGACTGCAGGTAGGACAATGCTTGATAGAGTAATGATAGAGTAAAGGTTGCTGTTACTCCATGCAAGACTCAATTCCACTCCTTGCAAACTCAGAGCTAACTTCTGACTGAATTTTGGTTCAAGTAGGAGCACACTGAAGGGTCTCAGCTGTGCCTGTGGGACTCTTCTTGCTGTGCTTTGATGTTTTCTGCCCTCTCATCTCAGGAGTTTGTCTTCTGAAATTAAAAGCCACCAAAGCTCCCTGCAGAGATGAGAAACTTGGAGGCAGGAATGCAAATCTCATGAGCTGTGTGTCACAGTTTGTCCCTCCTGGTCCAGTTTAACTGTTGCAGTGTCCCTTAAATGTATTCTTTATAGAGAAATGACTCAGCAATGCCTTAGAGATGAATTCTTTCCTCTCATGTGTGTGTTGATCTTAATGAAGTTTGTGCTCTGTGTTTGCTTTTAAACTCCACCTCTCCTGGCTCCAAGAGGCCTTCCTGGCAGGGTTGGAAAAGGATGCAAAGGAACGAGCTCAGCAAAGGCAGAGAAATGAGCTCCTGGCAAATGGTAACCACTGGAGGCTTCTCCAGCTCATCCCCTCAGAACCTGCTTGGCAGCATCTGGCCTGGTGCAAGTGGCTAGAGAGAGTCTAAGAGGGGGTGGTTTGAAGCTGAGGGAGAGCAGGGTTGGGGCTGAGGAGGAAGTTCTGCAGTAGGAGGCTGGTGAGAGTCTGGCACAGGCTGCCCAAGGGGGTTGTGGCTGCCTCCTGCCTGGGAGTGTTCAAGGCCAGTTTGGATGAGGCCTGGAGCAGCTGAGTCTAGCTGAGAGGTGTCCCCTGTCCATGGGCAGGGAGTTGGAGTGGATGAGCTCTGAGGTCCCTTCCAACTCTGAAGACATTTCCTTCCAAACTGTCCTCTTGGTGGTCAGGGTTTAGGATGAAAGGAGTGAGTTTGAGTATTTCAGAGCTGGGACACAAACAACCCAGCAGCTCAGATGTCCCTCTGGAAGGGGAATGGAGATTGTTCACTAATAGCTCAGAAGTCTCTTGCAAACAATGACTGATGGAGACAGCAGCAGCAGAGCTGGAGTGGAATTTTGATGAGCATCCCAGGAGGAGAATCTGGGATCTGTTGCCTCAATCAGTATGTGAAGAGAGAAAACCCAAATGGCATTCTGAATGTGTGGCAAGAAACCCAAATGCTGTTGTGAATGCATGGAGAGAAACCCCAAAGTTGTTCTGAATGGATGGAGAGAAACACAACTGTGGTTCTGAGTGCATGGAGAGAGAAAACCAACTGTGGTTCTGAATGGGTGGAGAGAGACCCAACTGTGGCTGTGAGGGGATGGGGAGAGAGACCCAACTGTGGCTGTGAGGGGATGGGGAGAGAGACCCAACTGTGGCTGTGAGGGGATGGGGAGAGAGACCCAACTGTGGCTGTGAGGGGATGGGGAGAGAGACCCAACTGTGGCTGTGAGGGGATGGGGAGAGAGACCCAACTGTGGCTGTGAGGGGATGGAGAGAGAGACCCAACTGTGGCTGTGAGGGGATGGGGAGAGAGACCCAACTGTGGCTGTGAGGGGATGGGGAGAGAGACCCAACTGTGGCTGTGAGGGGATGGGGAGAGAGACCCAACTGTGGCTGTGAGGGGATGGGGAGAGAGACCCAACTGTGGCTGTGAGGGGATGGGGAGAGAGACCCAACTGTGGCTGTGAGGGGATGGGGAGAGAGGTCCAACTGTGGCTGTGAGGGGGTGGGGAGAGAGGTACAAGTGTTGTGAATCAATTTGCACTGTTCTGCAGCTCTGAAGGAGCAGGGGAACGAAGCCTTCAGGAAGGGAGACTATGCCAGAGCTGTTCAGAGCTACACTGAAGGTCTGGAAAAGCTGAAAGATAAGCAGGAGCTGTACACAAACAGAGCACAGGTCAGCACCTGGAAATGAGCTCCCCCTGCACTGCTGCTTTGCATGGATAGAACCCAGAAAGACTGAGTTGCACAAGAGGGACACCCCCAGGGACAAGGCAGCCACAGCCTCTCTGGGCAGCCTGTGCCAGAGTCTCACCAGCTCTGTACTGCAGAACTTCCTCAGCTCCAGTCTAACCCTGCTCTGCCTCAGCTCCAAACCATTCCCCTTGGCCTGTATCTAGGCAGCCCTCAGGAAAAGTCCCTCTGCAGTCCCTTCAGCTATTGCAAGGCAGCTCTGAGGCCCCCTTGGGGTCTTCTCTTCCCCAGGCTGAGCACCCCCAGCTCCCTCAGCCTGTCCTCACAGCAGAGCTGCTCCTAGTCCTTCTGCCTGGACTCCCTTGCTTTGATTTCAGGCCCACCTGAAGCTGCACCAGTATGAAGAAGCCATTGGTGACTGTGAATGGGCACTAAAGGTAACCTCGGGAGTCTTTTGTCATCAGGTCAGCAGCTCCTGGAGGGTGGGATGGGGACAGCTGGTGAGGTGGAGAGTGGAGCTGGGGTCAGGAGCTCCTGGAGGGTGGGATGGGGACAGTTGGTGAGGTGGAGAGGGGAGCTGGGGTCAGGAGCTCCTGGAGGGTGGGATGGGGGCAGTTGGTGAGGTGGAGAGTGGAGCTGGGGTCAGGAGCTCCTGGAGGGTGGGACTGGGGGCAGCTGGTGAGGTGGAGAGTGGAGCTGGGGTCAGGAGCTCCTGGAGGGTGGGCCTGGGGACAGTTGGTCAGATGGAGAGTGGAACTGGGGTCAGGAGCTCCTGGAGGGTGGGACTGGGGGCAGTTGGTCAGGTGGAGAGTGGAGCTGGGGTCAGGAGCTCCTGGAGGGTGGGACTGGGGACAGTTGGTCAGGTGGAGAGTGGAGCTGGGGTCAGGAGCTCCTGGAGGGTGGGACTGGGGGCAGCTGGTGAGGTGGAGAGTGGAGCTGGGGTCAGGAGCTCCTGGAGGGTGGGACTGGGGGCAGTTGGTGAGGTGGAGAGTGGAGCTGGAAGTGCCCTGGAGCAGTGGTGGTGCTCAGCTCCCTGCCCCCTGGGTGAACCTGAGCAGCATAAAGCAGTTGGTGTCGGAGTGCTGCCTGTGTGCTGAAGCTTTTCTAGCTCCTGAGAGCTTTTAATTAGGGGTTTGTTAGAAGTGGTAATGAGCTTTTGCCTTGGCACACATCCTCCTGGGAAGGGAAAAGGGCCTCTTGAAGCTCACAAAGATCACATTTGGTGGGAAAGGTAAAGGTGATCCAAACCCAGCGAGGAGCTGAGTCCTGATTCAGTTGCAGCAGTGATGCCCAGAGCAGATAGCTGTGGGCAGCAGCATTTCCAGCTGGTGGTGCTGAGCTCTTTGAGGTTGGGTTGGGTTCTTTTTCCCCCTACCCTGTGCACAGCTAATGAAAATTAGCACTGATTTAATTGCTGGCAGAACTCACCAAAAGGCACAGGGAAAGAGTTCTGCAGTTGCAGCCTTGTTGGTGCAGGTATTAACATGAGCTAATTGCCTGAGAGCCTGCTGGTGCTGCCTGGGGAGCAGCTCTCTGGGATGGGGGTTAGCTGCTTCCCACCTTTCACCAGATAAAAACCTTTGTCCCATGCAGTGAGAAGTTGGCACCCAGGGGGAATGACTCAGCCTGTAAACTTCAGGTGCCCTCTGTTCTGTGGCATCAATCCCCTCCTCTGTGCCTACAGCTGCCAGAGCAATCCATTAGGCACTTAGTGCCATGGTCTGGTTGATTGGGCAGGGCTGGGTGCTAGGTTGGGCTGGTTGAGCTTGGAGCTCTCTTCCAACCTGCTTGATTCTATGATTAGAAGGCTGAGAAGGGGGGGAAAAATAATGTGAGGAGGTTAAAATTTCTACCCACCTGATGAATAAATGCTTTTGTTTTACCACAGTGCAATGAGAAGTGTCCCAAAGCCTATTTTCTGATGGGCAAAGCTCACCTGGCACTTCAGCACTATGGGGAGGTAAGGTGGTGAGAGCTCCTGGCCAGGGGGCTGTGTGTTTGGCAGGGAAGCTGGGGCTTGTTCCTGGGCAGGTTCCTGTCATTATGGGCTGTAGCTGCCTGTTTTGACCAGGCTTTGTAAGCTCAGTCAAGGACCTTACACTGTCTTTTAACAGCTCCTGGTTTCAAGCTGCAGCTTCACTACCTGCAGAGGGCTACAAGAAAGCTGGGGAGGGAGTTTGGACAAGGGCTGGGAGTGATAGGATGAGAGGGAATGGCTTGAAGCTGGAGAAGAGCAGGTTGGGAGTGGAGATGAGGAAGAAATTCGTGATAGTGAGGTGGGGAGACCTCACTGTTATCACCTGCCCCTTCCTGTCTCACAATGTGAGCCCCTTGCTTTGCTCTGCTCAGTCCAGGCAGTGTTACCAGAAGATGCTGCAAACTGATCCCCAAAAGCAAAGCCTCTTTAAAGGTAAGAAACAGCAATTGTTACACTGTCACTCCTCTTACCAGCACCTAAGGGGTGGCTGGCAGGAAGATGTGGCCAGACTGTTCCCAGTGGTGCCCAGTGACAGGACAAGAGGCAGTGGGCATCAGCTTGAACCCAGACAGCTCCATCTGGACACGAGGAGGAACTTCTGTAGTGTGAGGGTGGCAGAGCCTTGGGGCAGGCTGCCCAGAGAGGTGCTGGAACCTCCTTCTCTGGAGATTTCAGGGCCCACCTGGATGTGTTCCTGTGTGATCTGCTCTGTCACAGAGGCTGGACCCAACCTTCAGAGATCCCTTCCATCCCCTGCCACCCTTCCAGGCCCTACCATCCTCTGATTCTTGACCATATCAACACAAGGAGCTGCCAAGCTTTGTTTTCTTTTGGAATGAGCTGCCCAGGGAGGTGGTGGAGTCACCCACCCTGGATGTGTGTAAGGGTCCTTTGGATGTGGTGCTTGGGGATATGGTTTAAGGTGTGGCCAGCAGAGCCAATGGCATCCTGGGCTGGCTCAGGAGCAGTGTGGGCAGCAGGACAAGGGAGGTTCTTGTGCCCCTGTGCTCAGCAGTGCTTAGGCCACCCCTGGAGTGCTGTGTCCAGTTCTGGGCTCCTGAATTGCAGAGAGATGTTGAGGTGCTGGAAGGTGTGGAGAGAAGGGCAGCAAGGCTGGGGAGGGGCCTGGAGCACAGCCCTATGAGGAGAGGCTGAGGGAGCTGGGGGGGTGCAGCCTGCAGCAGAGGAGGCTCAGGGCAGAGCTCATTGCTGCCTGCAGCTGCCTGCAGGGAGGCTGTAGCCAGGTGGGGTTGGGCTCTGCTGCCAGGCCCCCAGGGACAGAAGAAGGGGACACAGCCTCAAGCTGTGCCAGGGCAGGTTCAGGCTGGATGTTAGGAGGAAGTTGTTGGCAGAGAGAGTGATTGGCATTGGAATGGGCTGCCCAGGGAGGTGGTGGAGTGGCTGTGGCTGGAGGTGTTGAAGCCAAGCCTGACTGGGGCACTTAGTGCCATGGTCTGGTTGGCTGGGCAGGGCTGGGTGCTAGGTTGGCCTGGCTGAGCTTGGAGCTCTCTTCCAACCTGCTTGATTCTATGATGCTAAGGTGAATCTTGTAGAGTAAGGTTCTAGGTTGGACTTGGTGATCCTGAGCAGCTTTGCCAATCTGTACTCTGGGATTTCCAAGACTGTATGAACGAGGTGAACCTGGAGGAGAAAAGAATGAAAGCTGAAGAGAGAGCAATGGAGGAGGCTGAGTCTGGCAAGCTGCCTGCTGTGTCCATAAAAGAACTGCTGCAGAAGCTCAACAGGCCTGACCAGAACATCCTCTACTATGCAGGAGGGCTCAGGCTGCTGGCAGGAGCTGTGAAAGGCTGTAAGTATTTCAGAGACTCACAGAATGGGAGGGGTTGGAAGGGACCTCCAGGGATTGAGTCCAACTCCCATGCAAAGGAAGACCACTCGGGGCACTGGATGCCACTTGATGAGTCCATTCCCTGGGGGTTGTGATTCAAGGAGAAGACTAAAAGCAGAGTAGCTTTTGCTGCCAAACAAGCAAAAGTGCAGTCAGAGGGAAGCAGAAGCATTCCCCTCCCCTGCACCCCCCACTCCAAAATCTCCTCTGCTGGGAGAAGTTGACACTGGAAACACACCCAGAGGAAAGTGGCTGGCTGCAAGGGCTGAGGTTGGTCAGCTTGGAGAGGAGAAGGCTGCAGGGAGACCTCAGAGCTGCATTTCAGTATATGAAGGGGACCTACAGGCAGGCTGGGGAGGGACTGTACAGAAGGGCTTGGAGTGACAGGATGAGAGGCAATGGTTTGGAGCTGGAGCTGGGCAGAGTTAGGTTGGACACCAGGAGGAAGCTGTGCCCAGGGAGGGTGCTGAGACACTGGCACAGGCTGCCCAGGGCTGTGCTTGAGGCCCCATCCCTGCAGCCAGCCAAGCTCAGCCTTGCTGTGTCCCTGTGCAGCCTGCTCCAGCTGGAGCTGTCCCTGCTGCCTGCAGTGGGGGTTGGACAAGATGCCCTTGGAGGGTCCCTTCCAACCTGATGCTATCTGTGAATGTATCTTCTCGAAGCAGACAAGAGCTGTAGCTGAGCTTTTCAGTCTCCCTCTGGGTTTGGGTCTCTCCAGAGCTGTTTAATTGGTTTCCAAACACTTCAGTTCCCTGGGAGCAGAGTGGTTTGCAGAGCATCTCATGTTTCAGTCCTCCCCAAAAGCCTTTCACTTGCAGTCAATTGTTCTTCACGGCAGCAGGCATGAATCAGAGCAGGCTTCAAAGCTGCTTTTCCACTTCAAGCAGCATCCTTGAAGCTTCCCTTCTCTTCTGATGCTCTCCTTTCCTCAGAGCTGTTGATCCAGTGACCTTCTCTGTTAACAGTGTGCTGCAGCAGAGCAGGAGTCTGCCTTCACAAGGCTCCCTCAGCCAGCTGGCAGCAGAGAGCTGATTTGTTTCCTCTCTGGATTCTTTTTTTGTTCCAGGCACTGAGCAAACTTTATTTAGAACAAACAATGGCTTCAGTCTGCTCAGAGACAAGGAGGCTGTGAGACGGTAAGAGCTCTCCAGAGGGAGCCAGAAGGGGCTTAGGGCATGAGGAAGTGAAACTCCTGCTTTCAGGCAACACAATCACCTCTTGAAATGTAGCTGAAAAGGGCAACAGAGAAACTGATAACAGATTGGAGTGTCTGAGTTGACTGACTTGTGTCTGACTCCCCTGGCAGTGCTCTCTTGGATGCAGAGTGCATGAATTTCAGCTTCTCTCTCCTGTTTCTCCAGCTGGAGCAGGCTGCCCAGGGACACAGGCAGGCTGAGCTTGAGTGTCTGCAGGGACAGGGTCTGATCAATACCTTTATTGATGGTCTGGACCAGGGAATTGTGTCCAGCAGCAGTAAGTTTGCAGATGGCACCAAGCTAGGCAAGGGCATGGAAGAGGTCATCTTGAGTGGCATCACACAGCACCTGCAGGATGGCCAAGGGCTCAGGCCCAGCCAGCATGGGTTTAGGAAGGGCAGGTCCTGCCTGACCAACCTGAGCTCCTTTTATGATCAGGTTCTCTGCCTGGTGAATGTGGATGGAGTCTACCTGGACTGCAGCAAAGCCTTTGACACTGTCTGCCACACGAAGCTCCTGGCACAGCTGGCAGCTCCTGGCCTGGACAGATTCACTCTGATGTGGGTCAAGAACTGGCTGGAGGGCTGGGCCTAGAATGGTGGTGAATGGTGCCACAGCCAGCTGGCAGCTGGCACTAGACGTGTGCCCCAGGGATCAGTGCTGGGCACAGTCCTGTTTAATATCTTTATTGATGATCTGGAGCAGGGGATTGAGTCCAGCAGCAGTAGGTTTGCAGATGGCACCAAGCTAGGAGCAGCTGTGGAGCTGTTGGAGGGTAGCAGAGCCCTGCAGAGGGACCTGGCCAGGCTGCATGGGTGGGCAGAGGTCAATGGGATGAGATTGAACAAGGCCAAGGGCAGGGTTCTGCACTTTGGCCACAACAACCCCAAGCAACACTGCAGGCTGGGGCCAGAGTGGCTGAGAGCAGCCAGGCAGAGAGGGCCCTGGGGGTGCTGGGAGAGAGGAGCTGCAGAGGAGGCAGCAGTGCCCAGGTGGGCAGCAGAGCCAATGGCATCCTGGGCTGGCTCAGGAGCAGTGTGGGCAGCAGGACAAGGGAGGTTCTTGTGCCCCTGTGCTCAGCACTGCTCAGGCCACCCCTGCAGTGCTGTGTCCAGTTCTGGGCTCCTGAATTGCAGAGAGATGCTGAGGTGCTGGAAGGTGTTTGGAGAAGGGCAGCAAGGCTGGGGAGGGGCCTGGAGCAGAGCCCTGTGAGGAGAGGCTGAGGAGCTGGGGGGGTGCAGCCTGCAGCAGAGGAGGCTCAGGGCAGAGCTCATTGCTGCCTGCAGCTGCCTGCAGGGAGGCTGTAGCCAGGTGGGGTTGGGCTCTGCTGCCAGGCAGCCAGGGACAGAAGAAGGGGACACAGCCTCAAGCTGTGGCAGGGCAGGTTCAGGCTGGATGTTGTTAGGAAGTTGTTGTCAGAGAGAGTGATTGGCATTGGAATGGGCTGCCCAGGGAGGTGGTGGAGTGGCTGTGGCTGGAGGTGTTGCAGCCAAGCCTGGCTGGGGCACTTAGTGCCATGGTGTGGTTGGTTGGGCAGGGCTGGGTGCTAGGTTGGGCTGGCTGAGCTTGGAGCTCTCTTCCAACCTGGTCTGTTCTGTTCTAGCACAGCCCTGGGCAGCCTGTGCCAGTGCAGAGCTTCTCCTGATGTCCAACCTAAATCCCCCCTGCTCCAGCTTCATGCTGTGCAGTGCTCCTGTAGGGCTGTGTGTGGTGAGGGCAGAGCAGAGCTGAGAGATCACAAACCTGCTTTGGGGGGAGGTCTTCTGGAAGAGAAGTCTGAAAGCAAATCTGTGCAGCAATACAGGGCTGGGTTGAGACTCTGAGCTTAAATGTTCCTGTGCCAGATCCTCATCCCTGTGGGGCTGTTCTGATGTCCCAAGCTGAAGATGCTTTGCTCTGTCCTTTGCTCTCCTGCTGAGCCAACACTTCTAATTTAGGGGCTTCTGTGCAGAGAGAAGAAGCAGTGCTGAGGTGGACCTGGCTGTTGCTCTCCTCTTGCTATGGCAAGCTGTCTGCTCTGGAAATGGTAAAGCCTCATCATGCCCATTGGTCACTGCTGCTGTGCTGCCAGGGTGGCACTTGCAGCACTCTCCCCCAGCTCTTGGGGCCAGATGCTGCTGCAAACTAAGTTTCAGAGGTCAGACACAAGTGGTAGAGGTTTGCAGAAGCAAATTCAGGCCCAAGGACTGGGGCTGGAGCTCAGGGACACCATAGCTGGGGGCTGGAGCTGAGACTCAGGGGCTGGAGCTGAGGCCCAAGGACTGGGGGCTGAAAGTCAGGCCCAAGGGCTGGGGGCTGGAGCTGAGGCCCATGGACTAGCTTCATAGGATCAACCAGGTTGGAAGAGACCTCCAAGATCATCCAGTCCAACCTATCCCCCAGCCCTATCCAGTCAACTCAGCTCTGTGCAAGATGAGATTCCATTTCCAGTCTCTGTGAGCATCTGAAGTCTGCTGGAGGCAGTCAGTTCCCTGTGGTTCTTGCTGTCCTTGAGGTGGTCTCTCTTGTCTGAGTTTGCCTTTTGTTATAAGCAGTTAGACCAGCACAAGGCAGAGTTTCATTGCAGAGCCATGAGAGGAGGCTGAACTGGCCACTGGGATGCTGAGAGGGCTGCAGCAGCTCTGCTGTGAGCACAGCCTGAAAGAGTTGGGGCTGTGCAGGCTGGAGCAGAGGAGGCTCCCAGGGGACCTTCTTGTGGCCTGCCAGGAGCTGAAGTGGGCTACAAAAAAGCTGGGGAGGGACTTTTGAGGCTGTGAGGGAGTGTCAGGAGTGGGGGGAATGGAGCAAAGGTGGAGGTGGGGAGAGTGAGGCTGGAGGTGAGGAGGAAGTTGTTGAGCAGGAGAGTGGTGAGAGGCTGGAATGGGTTGCCCAGGGAGGTGGTTGAGGCCCCATGGCTGGAGGTGTTTGAGGCCAGGCTGGCTGAGGCTGTGTGCAGCCTGCTCTAGGGTAGGGTGTCCCTGGGCATGGCAGGGGGGCTGGGGCTGGCTGCTCCTTGTGCTCCCTTCCAACCCTGCCTGATTCTATGATTGTAACTTCTCTGGATGAGGAGTTCCACATGAGTGGATGAAATCAAGACCTGGAGTTATTTTCTAGCACCCCAAGGAAAACCTTGTGAGGGGAAAGGAGATGCCATTGTGTGAATCTCCTCTGAACTCTCCTTTCTGCAGAGGCAAATCAACATCTTCTATTGACTGACCCTGATGTGAAGGCACAGCTACCAAAGCTGCTCTCCTCTGGGGTAGCAGAGATCCAAAAGGAGACACTGGCACTGATTTCTCTTTGCTCAGAGAATGAGTATGGCAGGAGACTGCTGGGACAGCACCGAGACCTAACCAGGTAATGAACTGCTGCTCTACCTCAGAAAGAGGTCCCTTAGTGCCTGGGGTCACAGACACTCAGTGATGGAACAAGAGGGAGTGGATTGAAGCTTGAGGAGGGCAGATTGAGACTGGAGATGAAGGAGAAATTCACAGACGGAGAGGGTGAGGAGACACTGGCACAGGTTGGCCAGGGAGGTTGTGGAGCACAGAGAGGGAGGGTGAGGAGACACTGGCACAGGTTGCCCAGGGAGGTTGTGGAGCACAGAGAGGGAGGCTGAGGAGACACTGGCACAGGTTGCCCAGAGAGGTGTTCAAGGCCAGGCTGGATGAGCCCTTGAGCAACCTGGAGGTGGTGGGAGTTATCCCTGCCCACAGCAGGGAGATTGGCACTGGCTGATCCTGAAGGTCTCTTCCAACCCAACCCAACCCATTCTGTGACTCCACGACCTCAGAGGATCCAAAATGCAGCTCTGGCAAAGTGAAGTTTACTGTGCTTGAGCTCTATGATGCTTCACCCTCCCTTCCAACCCATTCCCTGGATCTCTGAGCTCCTTCCTCATCTGCTGCTTGGCATTTAGGATTATTCCAGTGCTGCCATGACTCACTGAGTAGAGAAAGAGCCAACAGCTTCTTCCCTTTATCCTATCATCCTGCTATTTGCTTCCAGAGCTAAGGAGAGGATAGGTTTTCATTTCCTCCCATGCAGTAAATGCTTTGACATCCTTGGCTGAACAGGAAAGATTCTCCAGCAGTTGTGCACACTTCACTGTCTCCCATCCAACATTAACCCAGAGGCATTTTGCCTGGGAGGGAATGTTAAAGAAATGAACTACAGCTGAGGGAATGCTTTAAGAAAGAGGCAGACAACCTTCAGGTGGCTCCAAATATATCAGGGGGGGCTTGAAATTGTTCCTGATTGTTCCTTTTGGAGGGCTTGGGATATTGATTTGGTTGGGGATTCGTTGGCTGAAGCAAGGATTTGGAGTGCCCCACAACAGTTATCCAGCCTGGTCCCAACCCTACTGACCACAAAGGGGTGTAAAAAGTGGGATCAAGGAGAAGCCTTCTGTGATCCATCCCAGGCTCTGTTGGTGCACTTGAAAATAGGGTTGGGATCTTTTACCAATGAAATCAGAGCTGACAGAGATCTCTTTTTGGTCTCCTCCTAATGAACAGCTGGCTGCAGATTCTGATGGGCTTTGTCCACCACAGGGATGCCAGGGCTGGCAGTGCCATGGACATCCTGTGTGCTTTAGCTGCAGAAGAGAGGTAAGTGGCATCTCTGGAGGGGTTGGGTTTTGTCCAGTTGGGTTTGGCTTGTGCTGTGAAGGTGAACTGCTGGCTGGTGGTTGCCTTCTCTTTGTGTTGTGGTGTTGCCTTGATTCATAGATTGATGGAATGGGTTGGGTTGGAAGGGACCTTCAAGCTCAGCCAGTGCCAACCTCCTGCCATGGGTTAGGGACACCTCCCACCAGCCCCAGGTTACTCAAGGTCTCATCCAGTCTGGCCCTGAATACTTCCAGGGAGGTTGTGGAGCACAGAATGTGATCAAAGATCACATTCTGTGCTTCTGTGCTCCACAACCTCCCTGGGCAACCTGTGCCAGTGTCTCCTCACCCTCCCTCTCTCTGCTCCACAACTTCCCTGGCCAACCTGTGCCAGTGTCTCCCCACTCTCACCCTAAAGAATTTCTTCCTCCCTCAATCTGCCCTCTTTAACCTTCAATCCATTCCTTCTCATCCTGTCACCCCCAGCCCCTGTCCAAAGTCCCTTCCCAGCTCTCCAGGAGTCTCTTCAGGTACTGGAAGGCTGCTCTGAGGTCTCCCTGGAGCCTTCTCTTCTCCTTGCTGAACAGCTCCAACTCTCCCAGCCCCTGTGTGTGTAGCCTGAGGCTCCAAGTGTGCAAACAAAACCTGCTTTGTCTGCCAACAGGTTTGTGGCCCAATGTTCTCCTCTGCTTCCCACAGAAGTTCTACCTTTGTTCACCCAGCTGCTGGTAAGAAAGATCTCAGCTTCTGTACTCCTGCTCTGCTTTTGTTCCACCCTCCCTGGCTGCCCTTTGTAGGGTTGCAACCAATTGCTCCTAGCCAGACCCCTTCTGTGATAGCTCTGCAGTAGCTGCCATGTCTCTGGTGCTGCAGGCACAGATAACCCAGTTCTGGGGTCAGATTTCCTCAGGAGGAGGCTCTTGGTCTGCAGTCACAGGATCAGAGGATGTCAGGAGCTGAAAGGAACCCAAAGAGCTCATCCAGTCCAAACCCCTGCCAGAGCAGGACCACACAATCCAGCTCAGGGCACACAGGAACACATCCAGACAGGCCTGCAAAGGCTCCACAGAAGGAGACTCCACAACCTCTCTGGGCAGCCTGTGCCAGGGCTCTGGGAGCCTTCCAGTCAAGAAGTTCCCCCTTGTGTTGAGCTGGAACCTCCTGTGCTGCAGCTTCCATCCATTGCTGCTTGTCCTATCCCAGGGAGCAGTGAGCAGAGCCTGTCCCCCCTCCTGACCCCCAGCCCTCAGAGATTGATAAGCACTGATTAAATCCCCTCTCAGTCTTCTCTCCTCCAGACTAAGCAGCTCCAGGTCCCTCAGCCTCTCCTCACCAGGCAGTGCTCCAGTCCCCTCGTCATCCTCACAGCCCTCCCTTGGACTCTCTCCAGCAGTTCCTGTCCCTCTGCAACTGGGGAGCCCAAAACTGAAGGCAATACTCAAGAAGAGGTCTGACCAGGGCAGAGCAGAGGGGAAGGAGAAGCTCCCTGGATCTGCTGGACACACTCTGCTTGATGCCCCCCAGAATCCCATTGGCCTCTTGGCCCCCAGGGCACATTGCTGCCCATGGATGTTCTCCCCCAGCTCCCTCTCCTTGGGGCTGTTCTCCAGCAGCCACCTCCCAGCCTGTCCTGCTGCAGTTTATTATTGCTCCCCAGGTGCAGGACTCTGCACTTGGCCTTGTTGGACCTCATTTGGTTCTTCTGTGCTCAGCTCTCCAGTCTCAGTGCTTGGCTTCTGCCCATTACTGGTCTCATATTCAGCCACTGGTGATGTGTCAGGGCAAGGATTTCACCCTCACCTTTGTGCCATCCTCTTGATGTGACTTTAATCCACTGCCACCACCTCCCACCAGCTCCAGGTTGCTCAAGGGCTCATCCAGCCTGGCCTTGAACACCTCCAGGGAGGTTGTGGAGCACAGAAGCACAGAATGGGATCAAAGATCCCATTCTGTGCTTCTGTGCTCCACAACCTCCCTGGGAAACCTGTTTCAGTGTCTCCTCACCCTCCCTGGGCAACCTGTGCCAGTGTCTGCTCATCCTCCCTGTCTATGATCCACAACCTCCCTGGGCAACCTGTGCCAGTGTCTCCTCACCCTCACTGTCAAAAATCTCCTCCTCCAGCCTACATTTACCTTCTCTTCATGATTTCTTCTTCCACTCTTCTGGTTTTAGGCCTCTGCCAAGCTGGTGAACCAGGCAGCCCTTGCCCGCTGCGTTGGCATCGTGGGGAGTCTGTGTGCAGCTGTGGGCATCCGAGTGCAGCTGGCTGAGTGCAGGGAGTGCTGGCAAGCCTGCCTACAGCTCTTGGTAAAGCACTTTGCTGCTTCCCTGGGATGGTGTCTTCAACCCCAGTTCCTGTGGGAATGGCACTGGTGTGCCCATGTTTGCCTCTTGCCCTAACAGCTCTGCCCTGTGGCTGAGATCTTCCTGGGCTGGAGACTGGGAACAGTTTGTCTATGGACAGAGTGGTCAGGCAGGGCCCCAGGTGCCATGGCCACAGGGGGGTCTGGAACACCTCAAGGGATGGGGAATCCACAACCTCCCTGGGCAACCTGTGCCAGTGTCTCCTCAGCCTCCCTCTCTGTGCTCCACAACCTCCCTGGGCAACCTGTGCCAGTGTCTCCTCAGCCTCCCTCTCTCTGCTCCACAACCTCCCTGCCCAGCCTGTGCCAGTGTCTCCTCACCCTCCCTCTCTGTGCTCCACAACCTCCCTGGCCAACCTGTGCCAGTGTCTCCTCACCCTCCCTCTCTCTGCTCCACAACCTCCCTGGCCAACCTGTGCCAGTGTCTCCTCACCCTCCCTCCCTGCCCACTCTTGCAGTAAAGACATTTTTCTTCCTCTCCAACCTAACCCTCCCCTGGCACAATTTCAGGCCATTTCCTCTCCTTCCTTCACCTGAAATGAGGGAGCAGAGCCCAACCCCCACCTGACTGCAGCCTCCTCTCAGGGAGCTGTAGAGAGCCCTGCAGGAAGGGCAATCTCACAGAATGAACCAGGTTGCAAAGGACCTCCAAGCTCATCGAGCCCAACCTGTCACCTAACCCTTCTAATTCACTAAGCCCTGGCACTAAGTGCCTCATGCAGCCTCCTCCTAAACACCTCCAGGGATGGGGACTCCACCCCCTCCCTGGGCAACCTATTCCAATGCCAATCACTCTTTCTGCCAACAACTTATTCCTAACATCCAGTCTTAACCTGCCCTGGCACAGCTTAGAATCATAGAATCAAGCAGGCTGGAAGAGAGCTCCAAGCTCAGCCAGCCCAACCTAGCACCCAGCCCTGCCCAACCAACCAGACCATGGCACTAAGTGCCCCAGCCAGGATTGGCTGCAACACCTCCAGCCACAGCCACTCCACCACCTCCCTGGGCAGCCCATTCCAATGCCAATCACTCTCTCTGACAACAACTTCCTAACAACATCCAGCCTCAACCTGCCCTGGCACAGCTTGAGGCTGTGTCCCCTTGTTCTGTTGCTGGCTGCCTGGCAGCAGAGCCCAACCCCACCTGGCTACAGCCTCCCTGCAGGCAGCTGCAGACAGCAATGAGCTCTGCCCTGAGCCTCCTCTGCTGCAGGCTGCACACCCCCAGCTCCCTCAGCCTCTCCTCACAGGGCTGTGCTCCAGGCCCCTCCCCAGCCTTGCTGCCCTTCTCCAAACACCTTCCAGCAACTCAACATCTTTCTTACACTGAGCCTCCTTTCTGAAGCTCTCCTCTGCTTTGCACACAGGATCAATACTTGTCCAGCCCACCCCAACTCCAGGAGTGTTCCTTTGAAGTGCTGGGCCTGATGATGAATTTACTGCTTGAATCCAATGTGGTCATCCAGGTAAATCAGAGCTGTGAGTGTCTTTGGTGGTGGTGTTCTTGGAGCTGCCTGAGCAGCTGGAATGTTCTCCACCCTTGGCAGAAGTCAGAGCAGAACATTCCAATAGAACAGATCAGGAATTGGAAGGTTGTGTCAGGGAGAAAGAGTTTAGGAGCAAGACCTTGGCTGCATTAGGTGGCTTTGGTCACATCAAGCTTGGTGCAGCTCTTAAAGCCAAACCATTCTGTGAGTTCCTTAAGTGAGCTGTAGGTACTGGAGGCTCAGCAGCTTCCTGCCACCTGTGCCACTCACCTGGGCTCTCTGTTGCCCAGTGCCTTGTCTGGACCAGTTCTTCATGTTGCTGTTTCAGGGCTTGGCTCTGGACATCAGTGGCAGGTGCATGGCTCTGCTTGGGGACCAGGATGGAGGCATCGTCACAGTAAGTGTTTACAAGGAGGGTGAGGGGACACTGGCACAGGCTGCCCATGGAGGCAACCCCTCCTCACAGGGCTGTGCTCCAGGCCCCTCCCCAGCCTTGCTGCCCTTCTCTCAACACCTTCCAGCACCTCAGCATCTCTCTTCAATTCAGGAGCCCAGAACAGGACACAGCACTCCAGGGGTGGCCTGAGCAGTGCTGAGCACAGGGGCAGAAGAACCTCCCTTGTCCTGCTGCCCACACTGCTCCTGAGCCAGCCCAGGATGCCATTGGCTCTGCTGCCCACCTGGGCACTGCTGCCTCCTCTGCAGCTCCTCTCTCCCAGCACTCCCAGCTCCCTCTCTGCCTGGCTGCTCTCAGCCACTCTGTCCCCAGCCTGTAGTGCTGCTTGAGGTTGTTGTGGCCAAAGTGCAGAACCTGCCCTTGGCCTTGTTCAGTCTCATCCCCTTGGCCTCTGCCCACCCATGCAGCCTGTCCAGGTCCCTCTGCAGGGCTCTGCTACCCTCCCACAGCTCCACAGCTGCTCCTAGCTTGGTGTCACCTACAAACTGACTGATGCTGGACTCAGTCCCCTGATATCAAGATACTGAACAGGACTGTGCCCAGCACTGGTCCCTTGGGCACACCACTGGTGCCAGCTGCCAGCTGGATGTGGCACCACTCACCACCACTCTCTGGGCCTGGCACTTCAGCCAGTTCTTCACCCACATCAGAGTGAATGGATCAATCTGCAGGCAGAACAATTTGGGTGGTTAGCAGCTGGTTCTTTTTTCAGTTCTCACATCTAAGTCACACCCAGGAGGCTCTGCTCTTAGTGATGTAGTCTTCTCCAGGTAGTAGTTACTCAAGGGAAAGGGAGAGGAGCAGATGTGGCCTCAGTGTCTGCTCACCCCTGGGTTGTCTCAGTGCTGGTTTGGTCTCTGCTAGGACTTGATTTCAATAACTAACCCTAGAGGGAGTTGTCCTGACCTCACTTTGGTCTCATCTCTCTCTACCCTGAGCCTTTAGAAGCTGTGCTGAGTTCAGCTTCCACTCAGAGATCCAAACCCCAGCTCCTAAAGGTGCTCTCTGCTGTATCTCTGTGCACTTCTCCAGCTGCCACCTGAGTTACTTTGCCTTTGTTCTGCAAAAAGAAAAAGAAACCCAACACAAGGCTGTGGCAGCTGCCTGAAGTTGTCAGGACAAGTAAACCTTTTGCATTTAGCTGCTGTTTCTTTGGGCTTTCTCTCTTCTCTCACCCTCCCTTCGGCTGAAGAGAGCCACTGGAGTGCTGAGCCGCATCCTGCCAGCAGCCCCCTGGGCAGTAGAAGCAGCAGTGGCAGGAGGAGTGGTGAAGAGGATGATCAGGTTCTTGAAAGTAAGGGCACTGGACAGAACTCACTCCTCTTCTGCTGTCCTGTCCTGTAAGAAACCCAGAGCTGCCTCTCTGCTCAGCCTCCCCTCCCCAGGACCTCCCTCTGCATCTGTGTCCTCTGCTCTCGCACTGCTCTCAAGGGTAGTTTTAAGCCAGGCTGCCCTCCCTGCCCCTCTGTGGCTCCCAGGCTGCCCTCCCTGCCCCTCTGTGGCTCCCAGGCTGCCCTCCCTGCCCCTCTGTGGCTCCCAGGCTGCCCTCCCTGCCCCTCTGTGGCTCCCAGGCTGCCCTCCTTGCCCCTCTGTGGCTCCCAGGCTGCCCTCTGTGGCTCCCAGGCTGCCCTCCCTGCCCCTCTGTGGCTCCCAGGCTGCCCTCCCTGCCCCTCTATGGCTCCCAGGCTGCCCTCCCTGCCCCTCTGTGGCTCCCAGGCTGCCCTCCCTGCCCCTCTGTGGCTCCCAGGCTGCCCTCCCTGCCCCTCTATGGCTCCCAGGCTGCCCTCCCTGCCCCTCTGTGGCTCCCAGGCTGCCTTCCTTGCCCCTCTGTGGCTCCCAGGCTGCCCTCTGGGGCTCCCAGGCTGCCCTCCCTGCCCCTCTGGGGCTCCCAGGCTGCCCTCCCTGCCCCTCTGGGGCTCCCAGGCTGCCCTCTGTGGCGCCCAGGCTGTCCTCCCTGCCCCTCTGTGGCGCCCAGGCTGCCCTCCCTGCCCCTCTGTGGCGCCCAGGCTGCCCTCCCTGCCCCTCTGGGGCTCCCAGGCTGCCCTCTGTGGCTCCCAGGCTGCCCTCTGGGGCTCCCAGGCTGCCCTCCCTGCCCCTCTGTGGCTCCCAGGCTGCCCCTCTGGGGCTCCCAGGCTGCCCTCCCTGCCCCTCTGGGGCTCCCAGGCTGCCCTCCCTGCCCCTCTGGGGCTCCCAGGCTGCCCTCCCTGCCCCTCTGGGGCTCCCAGGCTGCCCTCCCTGGCCTTCTGTGGCTCCCAGGCTGCCCTCCTTGCCCCTCTGGGGCTCCCAGGCTGCCTTCCCTGCATGTGTCCACCTCTGGGCACTGCTGTGCTCTGCACCTGTGTGCTTAGCAGAATGCAGATGTGGCTTCTCCAGGTGTGCTGTGATGCAGATAAAATGAGCCTAGGGAAGCTTGTGGCTCTCAGCAAGCAGCAGAGGAGTTGGGTTTGGAAGGAAGTGAGCTGCAGGGGCCCAGGGGAGCTTGTTTGTGGCTGGCAGCAAGGAGATGGTTCTTGTGTCACCTTCAGCCTGTGCTTACCCAACAAGTACACTGCCAAAGCTCTTCATTTGGTATTTGGGGTTGGGTGAGGGAATGCCTATGTGCCTCCATGGTACCTGAGCTGCTCTACACCCCAGGAGTGAGCTGGGGGGTTGTTAATGTCTGCTTCCATCACATCTAGGTGGGAGGAGAGATCACCTCCACTTACGCCCTGAAGACCCTTTGCATCTGCACCAGGAGCAGCAGAGAAGCTCAGGAAGCTCTGGTGAAGGCTGATAGAAGTAAGTGACAGCTTCACTGCTCAGAGGCTGAGCACAGAGAGGTGATCTCAGTATCAGCCAAGCAACCTAGGAGCTAATTCTTTACCATGAGGGTGGTGGAAGATGACCACAGGTGGTCCAGAGAGGTAGTTGTGGCCTTAACCCTGGAGCTGTTTGAGGTCAGACCCACCAAGGCTCACCCTGCTCCAGTGGAGGATGTCCCTGGTGACTGCAGAGGGGTTGGACCAGGTGACTTTTGGAGGTCCCTTCCAAACCAGGCCATGAATCTATGAACCTGGACCAGTGGGAGGTGTCCCTGCCCCTGGCTGGGGGCTGGAGCAGATGATCTCTAAGCTCTCTTCCAGCCTCAGCCATTCTCTGGTTCTATGAGGTTGAGGCTGTTGGCTTTGACTTGCTCATGGCTCTTTGGCCTGGTGTTGGAAGGGAATGGCTGTGGAGACAGAGTGCTGCTGGCAGAGCAGGTGTCAGGGGATTCTGAGTGCCTTTGCTTTGCCTCTGTGGTGTAAACACTTCTCAGACTGCTTTAAAACCCAGATCCCATGAATGCTGATTTCACTGCAACAGAGAACAGCTGAAGTTCAACTCAATGCTTGAACCTGTCAAGGAGCTGTCAGCTGCTGCAGCTCAGCTCTGAACCCCAAGGATTTGCACTCACTCAAAGCCTCTCAGAGCATCCCCTTCCTTCTGCACACCCCACAGGAGTTTTGCTGTCAGCTGCAAGGTGAAGCTTGCAAGAACACTTCTCTCACTCACTCATTCCTCCTAAACTCCTGGGGATTCAATCCTGGCAGCAGCCACTGCTTTGTCTTTGCCCTGTTGCTAGGAGCCTGTCTCAGGATGTTAAATTGCAGCTGGGCCACTGAGTTTAGCTTCTGCATCAGCTCCTGCTGCTGGAGCAGCACTTCCCTTGCAGGAGGCATCACTGCAACACAAGAGCTGGGATGTGAGCAAGGACAGAAACCCAAAGGAACCTGTGGAAGCCTCAGGGAAGTGTGAAGGCCATGGCTGGATGGTGGTTAGGAGCAGTCTGTTGGGATGGGATTGCTCTGAGTGCTGCTGTGGCCTCAACTGCTGCTGCTGCTGCTCACAGGAGCCAGCAAGAGCTGTGCAGCTGTCAGGATTCAGGGCTTGGGTTGGAAGGGACCTTAAAGTTCATCCATGGGCAGGGACAACTCCCACCAGCACAGGTTGCTCAGGGCCTGATCCAGCCTGATCCTGAGCACCTCCAGGGAGGTTGTGGAGCACAGAAGCACAGAATCTTTGATCACATTCTGTGCTTCTGTGCTCCACAACCTCCCTGAGCAAACCTGTGCCAGTGTCTCCTCACCCTCCCTCTCTGTGCTCCACAACCTCCCTGGCCAACCTCTGCCAGTGCCTCCTCACCCTCCCTCTCTGTGCTCCACAACCTCCCTGCCCAACCTGTGCCAGTGTCTCCTCACCCTCCCTGCCAAGAATTCCTTCCTCCAGCCTCCATCTGCCCTCCTCAAGCTCCATTCCCTCTGTTCCCATCACTACAGGGTTCAGAGTGCTGCTGAAGCTCTTGGACTCAGAGAATGAGACCATTGTGGGCAATGCTGCCCTCTGCCTTGGCCAGTGCCTGGCAGTCCCTGGAGCAGCCAAGTCCTTGCTGGATTCCAACGTGGTGATGACACTCTTGAGGCATGCTGGTGGTGATGCTGCCAGGACTTCAGTGCAGGAGAACTCAGCAATTGCTCTGGGGAAGCTGTGTGTGGCTGAACCAAGGTATTGTGACACAGATCTTTGCTGTCCTCTACCACCTGCTGGTTGTGGGTTGGTAATTCCTGACAAGGAATCTCTTTCCCTGCCTCTTAAGTCGAGTTCTCACCTTTGGTATTGTTCCCCACCTCTGGTATTGTCCCCACAGCTTTGCTTTAAGGTGTCCTGCATTGGTGCTTGTCTGTCTCAACACATCTCAAAGCTCATTTTGCTTTGCTTTCTGATGTTCCCTGTGCTGGAGGGATGGAAGGAGAAGCTGTGACAGGAATAATGAGAGCAAATCCCTCAGCAGCCTGTTCTAGTTGGAAAGGTCTCTGCTGAGTGCAGCAGGGTAGGCCAAGGTAGAGCTACAGAATCAGTCAGGGCTGGAAGGGAGCACAAGGAGCAGCCAGTTCCAAGCCCCCTGCCATGCCCAGGGACACCCTACCCTAGAGCAGGCTGCACACAGCCTCAGCCAGCCTGGCCTCAAACACCTCCAGCCATGGGGCCTCAACCACCTCCCTGGGCAACCCATTCCAGCCTCTCACCACTCTCCTGCTCAACAACTTCCTCCTCACCTCCAGCCTCACTCTCCCCACCTCCACCTTTGCTCCATTCCCCCCACTCCTGACACTCCCTCACAGCCTCAAAAGTCCCTCCCCAGCTTTTCTGTAGTCCCCTTCAGACCCTGGCAGGCCACAAGAAGGTCCCCTGGGAGCCTCCTCTGCTCCAGCCTGCACAGCCCCAACTCTTTCAGGCTGTGCTCACAGCAGAGCTGCTGCAGCCTCTGAGCATCCTCCTGGCCCTGCTCTGGACACTCTCCAGCATCTCCATAGCCCTCTTGTCCCAGGGGCTCCAGAGCTGGATGCAGGACTCCAGGTGGGGTCTCAGGAGAGCAGAGCAGAGGGGGAGAATCCCCTCCCTGGCCCTGCTGGCCTCACCTCTGCTGCTGCAGCCCAGCCTCTGCTTGGCTTTCTGGGCTGCAAGTGCACACTGCTGGCTCCTGCTGAGCTTCTCCTCCAGCAGCACCCCCAAGTCCCTCTCCTCAGGGCTGCTCTCAGCCACTCACTGCCCAGCCTGGATTTGTGCTTGGCATTGCCTCCACCCAGCTGCAGGACCTTGCCCTTGTTACCTCTCTTCTCTTTATGCCCTTTGTGTTGTCTTTTCAGGCACCTTTTACAGCTCAGGAAGCTCCATGGCCTGACCATCCTCAACTCCTCCATGAAATATGTGCACAGCAACTGAACCCTCCCAGGCAGCTCTGAAATGTGCTCTGAATGTCCCTTCCTGTTGGCTATTTTTTGTCTTTGCTTCAACAAAACCAACTCCAAGCACATCCAGGTTTTTTTCCAAGCCCTCCTCAAGGTGTTTGCTGATCCTCCCCAGCAGCCACAGAAGGATCAGCAGGAAGAAGTTTATGATCTAGGCTAAGAAGTACAATAATAACTTGCCTGAAGCTTGTCTTTGCTCTAATAAATGAAGCTGCCCATCCTGACAGGGAAGTTCCTTGCTGGTTAATCACTGCCCTATGGCTCATCCAGGCACTGCCCAGGCTGTTGGAATGAAACAGAAGTCACTTCTGGGTTGTGATTTCCTCACAAAGTTTCTTCACCTGTTCCAGAGCTGCTGGGAGGGCAGCTCAGGGGAAAAGGAACTGGGAGAACATCTCCCACCAGCCTCAGGTTGCTCAGGGATTCATCCAACCTGGCCTTAAACACCTCCAGGGAGGTTGTGAATCCTCCCCAGGTGCAGGACTCTGCACTTGTTCTTGTTGGACACCTCGTTTGGTTCCTCTGTGCCCAGCTCTGCAGTCTCAGGGCTTGGCTTCTGCCTGTTACTGGTTTCATAGTCAGCTTGGTTACAGGTACCCACTGGTGAGGTGTCAGGGCAAGGATTTCACCCTCAGCTTTGTGCCATCCTCTTGATGTGACTTTAATCCACTGCCACCACCTCCCACCAGCTCCAGGTTGCTCAAAGCCTTATCCAGCCTGACCTTGAACACCTCCAGGGAGGTTGTGGAGCACAGAAGCACAGAATGGGATCAAAGATCACCTTCTGTGCTTCACAACCTCCCTGGGCAACCTGTGCCAGTGTTTCCTCACCCTCCCTCTCTGTGCCCCACAACCTCCCTGGGCAACCTGTGCCAGTGTCTCCTCACCCTCCCTCTCTGTCTGTGATCCTCAGCGTCCCTGGGTGCATTTAATAAGGCCAAGTGCAGGGTTCTGCACTTTGGCCACAGCAACCCCAAGCAGCACTACAGGCTGGGGCCAGAGTGGCTGAGAGCAGCCAGGCAGAGAGGGCCCTGGGGGTGCTGGGAGAGAGGAGCTGCAGAGGAGGCAGCAGTGCCCAGGTGGGCAGCAGAGCCAATGGCATCCTGGGCTGGCTCAGGAGCAGTGTGGGCAGTAGGACAAGGGAGGTTCTTGTGCCCCTGTGCTCAGCACTGCTCAGGCCACCCCTGGAGTGCTGTGTCCAGTTCTGGGCTCCTGAATTGCAGAGAGATGCTGAGGTGCTGGAAGGTGTTTGGAGAAGGGCAGCAAGGCTGGGGAGGGGCCTGGAGCACAGCCCTGTGAGGAGAGGCTGAGGGAGCTGGGGGGGTGCAGCCTGCAGCAGAGGAGGCTCAGGGCAGAGCTGATTGCTGCCTGCAGCTGCCTGCAGGGAGGCTGCAGCCAGCTGGGGTTGGGCTCTGCTGCCAGGCAGCCAGGGACAGCAGAAGGGGACACAGCCTCAAGCTGTGCCAGGGCAGGTCTAGGCTGGATGTTGTTAGGAAGTTGCTGGCAGAGAGAGTGATTGGCATTGGAATGGGCTGCCCAGGGAGGTGATGGAGTGGCTGTGGCTGGAGGTGTTGCAGCCAAGCCTGGCTGGGGCACTTAGTGCCATGGTCTGGTTGGTTGGGCAGGGCTGGGTGCTAGGTTGGGCTGGTTGAGCTTGGAGCTCTTTTTCAACCTGCCTGACTCTATTCTATGAACCTGTGCCAGTGTCTCCTCACGCTCTGTGATCCACAGCCTTCCTGGGCAACCTCATACTGAAGAGCTCCAACCTGACCCTGCTCTCTGCTAGACCTCTCCAGTATGGTTCCTGTGGTGAAGTTTTGTGCAGCTCAGCTCTGCCAGGAGCAGGTCAGGTGCCCAGGCTGCTGTGCCATGCTCCTGTCTCTCCAAGGGGGTGATGTGGTTGAACTGCTGAGCACAAACATCTTTCATTACAGCAGCCAGGATTCCACAGAGCATCTCTGGGTAGCAGCAGCTTTGTGTGAAGAGCAGAGCAGGCCAGGCAGTGGGGCTGGCATCCAGGGGGAAGCTGTGGAACTTTGGGCAGGGAGCTTCTGCAGAGTGCTGGATGTGGCAGGTTACTGCAGGCTGCCTCTGGGTGGAGGCACTGACAAAAGCCAGTGCTGTCCAAATGCCAGCCAGCCAGCTGGAGGCTGAAGGTGAAGTGACCTGACCTTGGCTACCTCCCTCAGCTATGTGCCTTGGCCAGGAGTGGCAGTGCCATCTGGCAGCTGCCAGCCTGTTGGGTTATCTGCTGGGCTGCACTGTCAGTTTGCTGAGGGATGGAGAATGGTTCATTGTTGTTCCCCTCCAGAGCCATCTCCTCCTCCTTGGTGTCTCTTGCAGTGCTCTTCTGAGCTGTCATTGTGCAGCTTATCTCAGCCCTGCTCAGGTTCTGCTGTCTGGTGCCCGCTGCCCTCACCAGCCACAGCTATGTGATGATGATGATGATGATGATGATGATGTTCTCTCAGCTCTTCAGCCTGGGCTGCCTTATCCTTCCTTCTCCCAAGAGGTTTACTTGCTGGTTGTGTGTCTGCAGCTGCCTGTCCCTGCACAGATGCCTGCTCCACACCCCTGACTGCCTGCAGGTGGGCACTGGCAGGAGCACTCCGAGTGCCAGGTGGGAAGGGACCCCAAGGCTCATCTGGTCCAGCAGCAGAGTTGCCATGAGCTGGCACTTGGTGCCATGGTCTGGTTGACTGGCTGGGGCTGGGGGATAGGTTGGACTGGATGATCTTGGAGGTCTCTTCCAACCTGGTTGATTCTATGATTCTAATGGCCCAGCAGCCTGCCAAGCTGAGCCTTCAAACTGCCCGAGGGTAGGGGACCCCACTGCTGCCCCTGGGAGGTGATTCCAAAGTCTGCCTGCAGACAGCACCAAGGTCACCTCTCAGCCTCCTTTTCCCCCATCTAGACAAGCCTAAAGGTCTTGGCTGCTCCTTCCAGCCCCGTCCCAGACTTTGCTGCCCTGCTCTGGATGCATTTAAGGACCCTTTGGGGCCCAGAGCTGCAGGCAGCAAGCAAGGCAGCATTTTAACCCCTTCTGCAGAGCCAGGGAGCTCTGTGCCTTGCAGCCAGCCTCTCCTGCCTGCAGCCAGCCTCTCCTGCCTGCAGCCAGCTCCTCTGCCATGCACACTGAGCCACTCTCCTCCTCTTGAAGATCAACTGATTCCAATTGGTGCAGCCTGCTCCTTTGTTTGTTGTCTCCTTGGCACAGGTTATTGGTTGCTGCTTGGCCTAAACTCTTATAAAGTAACCCAACACTGCCCTTGCAGAGCACACACAGCAAATGCCCCTTGCTGAGAGGCAGCAGAGGCTCCTCAGCAAGCTGCTGCCTGTCTGGCTCCATTGGGATGATCCAGGAGATGCAGGGAGAATTCCTCCTCTTCCTTCTGCTCGCAGCTGGACTCTTGGATTGCTGTGGTGAGTGATGTGTTTTGTTCTGCTCTCAATTGCTGCCTCCCTGCCTCCTTTCCCTCTATCATCAGTGAGCACAAAAACTCTGCTAAATATTGTGCCACCAGCCTCAGTGTGTGACAACAGCGAGCTGGAGGAGCAGCATCTGCCTGTGCAGCTGTGCTGGGAGCCTGAGGATTGCTTCTGCTGTGAGGACAGGCTGAGGGAGCAGTGGGTGGGGGACAGCCTGGAGAGGAGAAGGCTCCAGGGTGAATCATAGAACCAGGGAGCACAAGGAGCAGCCAGTGCCAAGCCCCCTGCCATGCCCAGGGACACCCTACCCTAGAGCAGGCTGCACACAGCCTCAGCCAGCCTGGCCTCAAACCCCTCCAGCCATGGGGCCTCAACCCCCTCCCTGGGCAACCCATTCCAGCCTCTCACCACTCTCCTGCTCAACAACTTCCTCCTCACCTCCAGCTCAGCTCCGTTCCCCCCACTCCTGACACTCCCTCACAGCCTCAAAAGTCCCTCCCCAGCTTTTTTGCAGCCCCCTTCAGATGCTGGCAGGCCACAAAAAGGTCCCCTGGGAGCCTCCTCTGCTGCAGCCTGCACAGCCCCAACTCTTTCAGGCTGTGCTCACAGCAGAGCTGCTGCAGCCTCTCAGCATCCTCCTGGCCCTGCTCTGGACACTCTCCAGCATCTCCACAGCCCTCTTGTCCCAGGGGCTCCAGCACTGGATGCAGGACTCCAGGTGGGGTCTCAGCAGAGCAGAGCAGAGGAGGAGAATCCCCTCCCTGGCCCTGCTGGCCACACTGCTGCTGCTGCAGCCCAGGCTCTGCTTGGCTTTCTGGGCTGCAAGTGCACACTGCTGGCTCCTGCTGAGCTTCTCCTCCAGCAGCACCCCCAAGTCCCTCTCCTCAGGGCTGCTCTCAGCCACTCACTGCCCAGCCTGGATTTGTGCTTGGCATTGACTCCACCCAGCTGCAGGACCTTGCCCTTGCTCTTGCTGACCCTCCTGAGCTTGGCTTGTGCCCACCTCTGCAGCCTGTGCAGGTCCCTCTGGATGGATCCTGCCCTCCAGCCTGGCTGCTGCACCACACAGCTTGGTGTGGGCAGCAAACCTGCTGAGGCTGCACTCAGTGCCTCTGCCCATGGCACCCACAGAGATGCTGAACAAGACTGGTGCCAGGGCTGATCCCTGAGGCACTCTGTTTGTCCCTGAACCTCTACTTGGCCATGGAGCCATTGGCAGCCACTCTTTGGGTGCTGCCATCAAGCCACTTGGTGCAGGACCTTGCACTTGGGGTGACCTTAGAGATGCCTGAAGGGATCCTCCAGGAAGGCTGCAGAGGGACTTCTGCTGAGGGTGTCTAGAGACAGGGCAAGGAGGAATGGTTTGAAGCTGAGCTGGGGTAGAGATACATTTGCTGGCAGGAGCTTAAAGATTTTGGAGAGGAAAGTGAATGAATGTTCTAGTCCATGCTTTGGGAAGTGTCCTTGGGAATGTCAGCCTTTGGAATGTGAAGGCAGCAGAACCATTAAATGTGTGGATAAAGCCTTTAAAAGCTTTGCTTTGCCTCTTGATGTGGCAGAGTCTGCTCCTGGGCTGAGAAGCTGCAAGTAGAGAAGTTGATGTGTTCAGAGATGCATAGAATGGGTTTGGGTTGGAAGGGACCTTAAAGCTGATCTAGTGCCAACCCTCTGCCATGGGCAGGGACACCTCCCCCCAGCCCCAGGTGGCTCAAGGGCTCATCCAGCCTGGCCGTGAACACCTCCCTGGCCAACCTCTGCTAGTGTCTCCTCACCCTCACTGTCTGTGACCCACAACCTCCCTGGGCAACCTGTGCCAGTGTCTCCTCACCCTCCCTCTCTGTGCTCCACACAACCTCCCTTGTTCAGTCTCATCCCCTTGGCCTCTGCCCACCCATGCAGCCTGGCCAGGTCCCTCTGCAGGGCTCTCCTACCCTCCCACATCTCCATACCTGCTCCTAGCTTGGTGCCATCTGCAAACTTACTGATGTTGGACTAAATCCCCTGGTCCACAGACATTGAATTGTCATTAAAGAGCTTCCAGCCCTGTCCCTAGGCAAGCTTGGAGGTTTCATCCTCCCTCTAGCCTTGGCTGTTGCTTATGGCCTTGTGCAATCAGTGCAAAAGGTTCCCCTCTGCATGGTTGGTTGCTTTGCAGCAGTGTGGCAGGAGCACCAAGAGTCATCCTTGACATGGCACTGAACAGAAAGGGCAGGGGAGCAGACTGGCAGCAGCTGCCCATAGGAATGGCACTGCCAGAGCTGCTTCCCCCCTGCCCATAGGAATGGCACTGCCAGAGCTGCTTCCTCCTTGGCCATAGGAATGGCACTTCCAGAGCTGCTTCCCTCCTGGCCATAGGAATGGCACTGCCAGAGCTGCTTCCCTCGTGCCCATAGGAATGGCACTGCCAGAGCTGCTTCCCTCCTGGCCATAGGAATGGCACTGCCAGAGCTGCTTCCCTCCTCTGCCCATAGGAATGTCACTGCCAGAGCTGCTTCCCTCCTGGCTATAGGAATGGCACTGCCAGAGCTGCTTCCCTCCTGGCCATAGGAATGGCACTGCTAGAGCTGCTTCCCTCCTGCCCATAGGAATGGCACTGCCAGAGCTGCTTCCCTCCACCTCCCATACACTTCTGTGGCCTCTTGCTGCTTCCTGCTCAGCCTGTGCAGGAGGATGAAAGCTAAACTGCTCTGGAGGCCTGTGTAGAGCTGAAGAGGCAAGAGGCTTGTCTGCTTTCTGTCCTTTAGGTGCCTCCAAGCATGGCCATGATGGCAGTGAAGTGCTAGAGCTGAGCTTTGCAGGAGGAGCCCAGCCAAGAGCTGAGAGCAGCCCAGAGCCCAGCCAGCTGCTTTCCATTGCAGACGACTCAGATGCGATGAGCTTTAACCCTCAGAGCCCAGCAGCTGATCCCACCAAGGAGACAGGAGCTGATCTCGGCCACACAGCCCCAGCCCTGCAGCCCCAGCAGCTGGACACAGGCTTGGCAATGCCTCAGCACCTGCACACAGAAGCAGCAGCAGCTTTAAAGCTCCAGGATGGGCACAGGTTTCCTGGCAAGCTGCTGGGTACCACCAGCGTCGCTGTCTCCGCTCGGGCATCGCTGCCTGCCACGCGTCTGGAGCTGCCAGCTGGGGCACTGCGTGGGCAGCCAGACAATGCCACCCAGGCTGCTTTCAGCCTCAGCAACCCTAGCACTGGGCTGCCACAGCCCAGCCCCGGGGCAAGGACACACCAAGGCTCTGCCCAACTCGAAGCTGTCCCCTCTGCCCCTGCTGCCAAGCAGATGGAGGTGACAAATCCTCTGACCCCAGTGGTCAGTTTCCACCCGCCAAGAGCAGAAGCAGCAGCACCTTCGCTCCCCCCTGCAGCTCAGACTGCTCTCCAGAGTGCAGGGCTGGGCTGGTTGCCACCAGCAGCACCTGGCACAAGGTCACCAGCCACTAAGCCACCAGCCCAGGCTGCCAGCAGAGCTGCTGTGACCCCTGCATGCCCCAAGGAGACTCAGAGTGTGGATGCTCAGGTTGCAGCTTCTGCATTCCTCCAAAGCCCAGCTTCAGGGGACCTGGATGCAGCCTACCACAGGGTGACACAGCCAAGTGCTGTCCAGGTGTCCCCTGGTTCCTCTCTGAAGCAAGGGACAGCAGGCAGAGAGGCCAGAAGCTCAGCAGCAGCTGTCACAAAGGCTCCTGCACACCCAAGCCAGCTCCCTGCTGCCCAGACCCCCCTGCAAGGCAGTGTCCATGCTGCAGCAGTGCTGCAGCTGGGAGCTCAGGCTGAGGGTGAGCTGCTCCCATCTCCAGTTCCAGGATCCATCAGCACAATTGAGAGCCAACAGCCCCTCTCTGGCTCCCAGCCTGCCAACTGTGCCCAGCAACAGGTGGCCCCAGAACCCAGCAGCAGCTCTGAGGAGGCTGTAGCTCCAGGCCTACAGAGTGATGCTGCTCAGCAGCTGATGGCAAGCAAAGCTGACAACTCCAGAGCCCACGAGAGCCCACAGGGCTCTGCCCACTCATCCTCACCCATTGCCACAGCAAAACCTTCCCAGGCTACCGAAGAGCCAAGAGCTGCAACACCTGCAGCTGCCTCTGAGAGCGCAGCCCTGCAGCCTGGCAGCTCTCCAGGGGCTCCTGGTGCAGGGCTGCAGCCACCAGCTGCTGCCAGACTGCCTCTGCTGGGCACCCTCACCCCTGCCGAGACAGGCGCCCGGGTGCCAACCTCCCCCACGCCTGCTGCTCCTGGCTCTCACGTTCGAGCTGTTTCTGCCCCCCCTGTATCCCAGGAGGCCTTCCCTGGGCTGCTGCAGGTGAGCACAGTGGCAGGCTCCAGGAGCAGCTCCACGCAGCAGCTGGCCAAAGCTGCTCCTCCCCCGGGGGCTGCAGATGCCAGCCCAGCCCCCAGCCCCTCTGCGCTGCACCGCAGCAGCACCCAGAAGCTTCCCCTGCCAAGCTCTGCCTCTTCAGCCCTGCAGGAGCAGCAAGCTGGCAGCCTGGCACAGCTGCCCTCCCTCCAGTCCAGCTCAGCAGCAGCACCTCCTGGGCCGGTGGTGCCCAAGGCTCCCGAGGAGATGCCAGCACTCCTGGCACAAGCTGCGGCGCAGCAGTTGGGCATGGCACAGGATGCAGCTACCACAGCCCTCAGTGCTCTGGGAGGGGAGCAGCTCACAGTGCTGCCATCCCCCCCACGCTTGTCCTTCCTGCTCAGGAGTGCCAATGGCATGATCTGCCTGCAGCCCACGCAGGGCTCCCCTCTGCCCACGCAGCTCCCCACTGCCAGTCTCGGGGGTCTGGTTTCAGTTCAGCAGATCCTGGCAGCATCAAATTCTTCAGCCCTGGACCTTGGCAGCTTGCACAATCTGAGTCACTCCAGCCTGATCCTGGTCAAGCCTGTCTTTGTCCTGTTGCCCACTGACAGAGCAGACCCACAGGTGGTGCCCTCTCCCGAGGGGCAAGGTGCCCACCAGACTGCCCTCCTGGTCACAAGCAGGAAAGATCTGAGTGTGGCTACCCCTGAAAGCAGCCACAGCCCAGTGACAACTACTTCCTCTTATCCCACCAGCAGGTCTCTGAGGCCTGAAACCCTCTCCTCTGGGTCCAAGCAAGGAGCAGAGCAAAGCAAAGGGACCTCTCTGCCAGCGCTGCCCAGCCCCAGCCCCACGGCTGTGTTCCCAGCAGAGGCTTTGCTGCAGCCCTGGCTGGGGCTCAGCACTGCAATGCAGGCCATGCCCCTGCACAGGCTGCCTGCAGACATGCAGCTGCCTGCTCCCAGCTCCCCACACCCCATAGGCACTGCTTTGGCTTTACAGAGCAGGCTGTTGGCAGAGCCTTCCCCCCACCCTGTGCTGCCAGCAGCAGTGTCTGCGCAGAACAGCTCCCAGAGTGCCCCCAGAGTCCTTCCCAGCACTAAAAGGCCACAGATGACTCCTGCAGTTCCATCAGCAAAGGGACTTGGTGGTCTCCAGACTCCATCTCAACCTCCATCCACTGCTGCAGTTCCATCAGCAAAGGCACTCCTTGGCCTCCAGACTCCATCTCAACCTCCATCCACTCCTGCAGTTCCATCAGCAAAGGCACTCCTTGGCCTCCAGACTCCATCTCAGCTTCCATCCACTCCTGCAGTTCTATCAGCAAAGGCACTCCTTGGCCTCCAGACTCCATCTCAACTTCCATCCACTCCTGCAGTTCCATCAGCAAAGGCACTCCTTGGCCTCCAGACTCCATCTCAACCTCCATCCACTCCTGCAGTTCCATCAGCAAAGGCACTCCTTGGCCTCCAGACTCCTTCTCAACTTCCATCCACTCCTGCAGTTCCATCAGCAAAGGCACTCCTTGGCCTCCAGACTCCATCCACTCCTGCAGGCTCTGCAGTTCCATCAGCAAAAGGACTCCTTAGCCTCCAACCTCCATCCCAGTCTCCATCCACTCCTGCAGTTCCATCAGCAAAGGGACTTGGTGGCCTTCAGCCTCCATCTCAACTTCCATCCACTCCTGCAGTTCCATCAGCAAAGGGACTTGGTGGCCTCCAACCTCCATCCCAGTCTCCATCCACTCCTGCAGTTCCATCAGCAAAGGCACTCCTTGGCCTCCAGACTCCATCTCAACCTCCATCCACTCCTGCAGTTCCATCAGCAAAGGGACTTGGTGGCCTCCAACCTCCATCCCAGTCTCCATCCACTGCTGCAGTTCCATCAGCAAAGGCACTCCTTGGCCTCCAGACTCCATCCACTGCTGCAGGCTCTGCAGTTCCATCAACAAAAGGAGTCTTTGGCTTCCCTGTGCCCTCCTTACCTCCCTCCACTGTCTCCAGGAGTGCAGATGAGGTTGAGCAGAGGAGGACCCCAGCTCCACAAGGCCATGGCCAAGGCTTGGTGAGCAGCCCAGCCCCTGCCCACACCCCCTGCAGAGTGTGTTTGGCCTTCAGCACCACCAGGCAGCCCCCACTGAAGGTGTCCACAAGCACTGTACCTCTGCTGCCCACATCACAAAGCCCCCAGAGCACTGAGCCACCAGCTCAGAGGCTGCCACCAGCTGCCCAGTTTGTCCCCAGCCCCTCCTCAGCTTTCTCAGTGCTCCCAGCTGGCAGTGAGCACAAAGATTCCCCAGCTGGCACCAGGGCCTGTGCAGGAGGAGCTGCAGTGTGTGCTGAGGTGGCACCAGCCCACCCCACCTCTGCAGCACAAGCTGGACACTTGGCACTGAGCCCTGCTGTGCCCCAGGCTGCTGTGATGGCAGAGAGGTCACCACTGCCTCCCCTGGGTGCTTCCTTTCCAGCAGAGCCCCAGATGATAACCACAGTTTCTGGGAAGCTTCTGGCTCCAGTCACCCACCCAGAGATGCAGAGCAGCTCTCCTGCCAGCCCACCCCACTCTGTGCCCACTCCTGGTCCCCTGCCCTCAGCCCCCAAGCCTGACCAAAGCCACCCAGCCCCTGCTGAGCTCTTCTCACAGGCAGAACAGACAAAGCCAACTGAAACCAGCAAAAGCAGCACAAGTGCAAGGGAAAGAGCAACTGGGAGCTCCCGGGGAACAGGAGGCTCTCTGCCAGGCTCTCTGCCAGGCTCTCTGCCAGCCACATCCAACCCCAGGGCACAGCAAACCCCCCCTGCAGTTCTGAGCAGCGAGCTTGGTGTGGCTGCAGTGCAACCATCTCTGCCTGCAGCTTCTGCCACTGCTCCTGAGGGGCAACCTCCCCTGGCACAGAGCACAGCACAGCCCTCAGCAGCTGGCACCTCTCTCCCTGCCCCTCGGAGAGGCTCTGGCACTGCTCTGCCCACGCCAGCTGCCAGCTCTGAGCCCAACGCACTGCTGCCTGCTGCTGCCCGAGGGGGAAGAGCACCTCTGGGCCCTGCAGCAGTGGGGGAGGGTGAGGAGGTGGCAGGGAGAGGAGGAGCAGCCACTGTGGTCCCTGCAGCAGTGAGGAAGAGTGAGGAGGAGGCAGTGAGAGGAGGAGCAGCCACTGTGGTCCCTGCAGCAGTGAGGAAGAGTGAGGAGGAGGCAGGGAGAGGAGGAGCAGCCACTGTGGTCCCTGCAGCAGTGAGGAAGAGTGAGGAGGAGGCAGGGAGAGGAGGAGCAGCCACTGTGGTCCCTGCAGCAGTGAGGAAGAGTGAGGAGGAGGCAGGGAGAGGAGGAGCAGCCACTGTGGTCCCTGCAGCAGTGAGGAAGAGTGAGGAGGAGGCAGGGAGAGGAGGAGCAGCCACTGTGGTCCCTGCAGCAGTGAGGAAGAGTGAGGAGGAGGCAGGGAGAGGAGGAGCAGCCACTGCCAGCCAGCTGCCCACATCTTTGCCACCTCAGGCACCAGCCAGACAGCCTTTGGAGAAGGAAGATGAGGGTGAAGCTGGGACTGGTGACTCCAGCCCTGACACTGCCATGCTCGCCCCTGGGCTACCTACAGCAAAGGCATTTCCTGGCTCTGCTGCCAGGCCTGTCAATGCTGCCACTCCTCAGCCAGCTCTCCTCAGCACTGCAGCTGTCAGTGATGCTGAGATGCTTCATGGCAGAGGTCTAAGCCACTTCCTTCCAAGCCCAGAGGGACCCTTGTACTCTTCTGGCAGCCTGGTGGCACTTACCCCCCCGGGGAGCTCCTCTCTGGGTGCTGCACACACTGAGCAGTCTGAGAAGCTGAGCACAGAGGCAGAGGAGCTGGTTGGGACAGATGAAGCAACAGAAGAAGCAGCTGAAGGCTTAGTAACTGTTCTAACTCTGCTGGATTTGGAGCCCAGCCTGGCTGAGTCCCACCAGAGGAGGAGGCTGCAGCCAGGAGCTGCCATCCTGAACGGGTAAGGAGCTGGGGGAGTTGCTGCTGTGCATCCATGCTGGGGTCTGCAGGCAGCTGCCACATCCTGAACAGCTAATCACAGAACCAAGCAGGTTGGAAGAGAGCTCCAAGCTCAGCCAGTCCAACCTAGCACCCAGCCCTGCCCAACCAACCAGACCATGGCACTAAGTGCCCCAGCCAGGCTTGGCTGCAACACCTCCAGCCACAGCCACTCCACCACCTCCCTGGGCAGCCCATTCCAGTGCCAATCACTCTCTCTGACAACAACTTCCTAACAACATCCAGCATGAACCTGCCCTGGCACAGCTTGAGGCTGTGTCCCCTTGTTCTGGTGCTGCTTGCCTGGCAGCAGAGCCCAACCCCACCTGGCTACAGCCTCCCTGCAGGCAGCTGCAGGCAGCAATGAGCTCTGCCCTGAGCCTCCTCTGCTGCAGGCTGCACCCCCCCAGCTCCCTCAGCCTCTCCTCACAGGGCTCTGCTCCAGGCCCCTCCCCAGCCTTGCTGCCCTTCTCTCAACACCTTCCAGCACCTCAACATCTCTCTTGGATTGAGTAGCCCAGAACTGGACACAGCACTGCAGGGGTGGCCTGAGCAGTGCTGAGCACACGAAATGAGTTGCTGGAGGGGTTGCTGCTGTGCATTCATGCTGGGGGAGGTCATATCCAAACTGCTCCATGGTCTCAGCCAACACAGGGTTAAACCTGGGTTTGTCCAGCTCTGAACGAGTCCTTTTCACACCCTGGCTGCCAATGGTGTCCTTCAGCCCTCCTTGTCTTCTTCACACCAGCCTGCAGCTCCCTGCCTCTCCTCCCAGAGGCACTCTCCCTGCAGCTGTGCCCCTGGGGGCGTTTGAGCTGTCTCAGGTGGGCAAATGCCCTGGCAGAGAGGGGCAGACACTGCCAGACAGAGCAGCACCCCTGGGCTGCCCTCAGCTCAGCACCTTTGGCTGTGCAGAGGCAGGAGGTGAGGCTAAGCCATGCCAGGGGGTGCATGTTGGAGTGTTTAGAAGTTTGGGGTGAGTCCTGCAGAGAGCTTTTCACAGCCCTGAGCCACCAGAGAGGTGGTTGTGCCAGCAGGAAGATGGCAGCAGTGTCAAGAAGCCTCTGACAGCTTTTTCCCCCCCAGAAATGTGCAATTATACAGGGAAAGGGGAAATATTTCAGCAATGATCTATGTCTTGCCTTGCTTTTGTTAGTGTAGGACCTAGAAACAGCCCCAGAGTGCCCCTGCACCATGTCAGCAGCTCTGGCAGTTGGGCTGCTGGTTGGACCTGATGACCTCGGAGGTCTTTTCCAAGCTTGGCGACTCTCTGGTTGGTTCTGTGGTTGGCTGCTCCTTTGTTTGCTGTCTGGTTTCCCTTGAGGAGCCTCACCCCAGTGCTGTTGGGCTGCTGGCAGGCCATGGAGCCTGGCTGCAGCTCAGCTTTTCCTCCTTCTCTCCCTAAGCCTTGCAGTTGTGAGCGACGACAGCTGCGGCTCCGGCAACTACACCGCGCAGATGAGCTTGCAGCCCGTGGCAGAGGCAGGGCTGGAGGTGGAGGAGTTGGTGGCTGCCCAAGAGACTTACCTGGCCCTCATTGCTGTGCAGAGCAACAGCAGCCAGCCCCTGCTGCAGGTCCAGTCGTGCTGTGTGACTCCTTCTGCCAGCCCAGGGGCCCCGGGAGCCGTCTGCTGCTTGTTCCGCAGGTCAGAGCCGCAAGGGGGGAGTTGGCTTTGCACTGCTGCTGGGGGTGCCCTGCTGATCCTTAGGGGACCCTCTGCTGCAGTTGCATCTCACTGGAGTTCAGAGGAGGCTCAAAGCAGTGAGAGCAGCTCTGGAGGGTGCTCTGCTCCCCCAGCTCTCTTGCAATGAATACCAAGGACAGCCCTCGGAGGAGGTGTTCAAGACAAGGCTGGATGAGGCACTCAGTGCCATGGTCTGGTTGGTTGGATGGGGCTGGGGGATAGGCTGGGCTGGAGGAGCTTGGAGCTCTCTTCCAACCTGCTTGATTCTGATTCTATGGATGGGGCACTGAGTGCCATGGTCTGGTTGGTTGGGCAGGGCTGGGTGCTAGGCTGGGCTGGCTGAGCTTGGAGCTCTCTTCCAGCCTGCTTGATTCTATGATTCTATGGATGAGGCACTCAATGCCATGGCCTGGTTGGTTGGATGGGGCTGGGGGATAGGCTGAGCTGGAGGAGCTTGGAGCTCTTTTCCAACCTGCTTGATTCTATCATTCTTTGCTTCCTACCCTTCTAAAGCAGAGGTTTTCCACAAGTGCTGCCTGTTGACTTCTGGGCTTAGCTTTTGCTGACATAGACACTGCATGGCAGGACAGGTAAAGATGTGGGAAAGAGAGAGAGAAGGGCAGGATCCAGCTCTGCCCATTGGAAGGGGTAAGATGAGGAGGAACAACTCAGCAGAATGACAAAGATGTGGGTTTGGGACCTGCCTTTTCTTCTGAGGACAGCCACAGGGCAGTTACCTGGCATGGAGTGAGCTGCCCCACACCAAGTGCCACAGGGAGCAAGGCTCCCAGACTGCACTGGCTTGGAAGGGACCCTCAAAGTGATCCTCTCCAAGCCCTGTGCAGTCAGCAGGGACCCCTCCAGCTGGAGCAGGCTGAAGCTTGCTGCCCTGTGGCACTGACAGAGCTGAGCTACACATTCCATAGACTGATAGAATGGGTTGGGTTGGAAGGGCCCTTGAAGAGCATCCAGTGCCAACCCTCCTCTGCCATGGGCAGGGACACCTCCCATCAGCCCCAGGTTGCTCAGGACCTCATCCAACCTGGCCTTGAACACCTCTAGGGAGGTTGTGGAGCACAGAAGCACAGAATGTGATCAAAGATCTGTGCTTCTGTGCTCCACAACCTGCCTGGGCAACCTGTGCCAGTGTCTCCTCACCCTCCCTCTCTGTGCTCCACAACCTCCCTAGCCAACCTGTGCCAGTGTCTCCTCACCCTCCCTCTCTGTACTCCACAACCTCCCTGGGCAACCTTTGCCAGTGTCTCCTCACCCTCCCTCTCTGTGCTCCACAACCTCCCTGGGCAACCTGTGCCAGTGTCTCCTCACCCTCCCTCTCTCTGCTCCACAACCTCCCTGGGCAACCTGTGCCAGTGTCTCCTCACCCTCCCTCTCTGTGCTCCACAACCTCCCTGGGCAACCTGTGCCAGTGTCTCCTCACCCTCAAGAGTTTCTTCCTCATCTCCACTCTCAATCTGCCCATCCCAAGCTGTTCCAGTGCCTCTGATGACCATTTCCCAGCTCTGTGGTGCTGAGGCCATTCCAGTTTAAATGACTCTCCTAGAAGGAAAAGGAAAGGGAGGTGCCAGCTGGATGTGGCATCATTCTGGGCCCAGTTCTTGACCCACTTCCAGTGGCCATGGTGGGAGATCTCCTCTGCAGGGCTCCTGGATGTGCCCAGCTCAGAGAATGGGAGCTGCCCTGCAGCACCTCTTTAGTGGCTGTAGCAAAATGCACCCCCAGGAAGCCATTCTGCTGCTCCAGCATTGTGACCTCCACAGCAGGGACAGGCAGAGCCTGAGGTGATGGCATTGGGTGGGGGTTTGGGTGACTCCTGCAGGTGAAGGTCCTTGGCAGAGCTGTGCCAGCAGATGCCCTCCTTCTTGCCCTAAATCTGCAGCTGTTTGCCCTCTGTCCTTGCCAGGCTGCCGTTTGAGTGCAGGCACATCCAGCTGCTGCAGAGCAGCCTGCCCAGCTCTGCCAGCTTCACCATCCAGCTGTTCCAGATGCTGAATCACTCCGTGGCTTACTTGCACTGTGAGCTTAATGTCTGCCTGCAGGGCAAAGCAGGATGTGAGCAGGTAGGTGGCATGGGGCTGGGGCTGACTGCTCTGAGGAGCTTTGGGAAGGGTTTGAGGCTGCCAGCAAGCCCAGGTGGGGCAGGGAAGACTCACAGCAGATTCTAGCAGGGACTTGGTAGGTTGTGGAATCCTTTTGGTAAGACCTCACACCCCTCAACTAGACTCAGCTGCTCAAGGCTGGCCTTGAACACCCCCAGGCAGGAGGCAGCCACAGCCTCCCTGGGCAGCCTGTGCCAGAGTCTCACCACTCTGCTGCCCAAGAGCTGCTTCACAGAGTCACAGACTGAGTCAGGGTTGGGAGGGAGCACAAGGAGCAGGCAGTGCCAAGCCCCCTGCCATGCCCAGGGACACCCTACCCTAGAGCAGGCTGCACACAGCCTCAGCCAGCCTGGCCTCAAACACCTCCAGCCGTGGGGCCTCAACCACCTCCCTGGGCAACCCATTCCAGCCTCTCACCACTCTCATGCTCAGCAACTTCCTCCTCACCTCCAGCCTCACTCTCCCCACCTCCACCTTTGCTCCATTCCCCCCACTCCTGACACTCCCTCACACCCTCAAAAGTCCCTCCCCAGTTTTTTTGGAGCCCCCTTCAGATCCTGGCAGGCCACAAGAAGGTCCCCTGGGAGCCTCCTCTGCTCCAGCCTGCACAGCCCCAACTCTTTCAGTCTGTGCTCACAGCAGAGCTGCTGCAGCCTCTGAGCATCCTCCTGGCCCTGCTCTGGACACTCTCCAGCATCTCCACAGCTCTCTTGTCCCAGGGGCTCCAGAACTGGATACAGGACTCCAGGTGGGGTCTCGGAGAGGAGAGGAGAGGAGAGGAGAGGAGAGGAGAGGAGAGGAGAGGAGAGGAGAGGAGAGGAGAGGAGAGGAGAATCCCCTCCCTGGCCCTTCTGGACATACTTCCTCAGCTCCAGTCTCACCCTTCTCTGCCTCAGCTTCAAACCATTCCCCCTTGGCCTGTCCCTGGACACCCTCAGGACAAGTAGAGACTAGAAGGCAGCACTAAGCTCCCCCCAGAGCCTTCTCCTCTCCAGGCTGAACCAGTGCCTTGGTTGGAAGCCTGGCGGCTGGCTCAGTGCTACCAACAGCTGCTGATCCACAGGGACAGGGAACTGAGGAATAGAGAGTCCCACAGGGGCTGAGCCAAGCATTAGGCAGGTCACTCTTTGGAATGACAGCAGAGCTGAACTGAGCCTGAGGAGCCCTGCTGGGGTCAGTGCCAGGGCTGCTGTGGACTGCAGATGGGCACTGGCACAGCAGATCCTGCTCAGGTGCCAGCAGAGCACTCACAGAGGCTCTTCACATGTCCTTCCCAGGACTGCTTTGGAAGCATGGAGCCACTTCTGCAGCCAAGTGACAGGAACAGCCATGGGAAGCTGCACAACCTCATCTCCTTGGGTCCAGTTCCCAGGGTGAGCAGCAGGTCTCTCTACAGACCCATGGAAGGTGAGTCTGTGCCTCTGCCAGTCTGCCCCTCTGCAGTCTGCCCCTCTGCCAGTCTGTGCCTCTGCCAGTCTGTGCCTCTGCCAGTCTGCCCCTCTGTCAGTCTGCCCCTCTGCCAGTCTGCCCCTCTGCCAGTCTGCCCCTCTGTCTGCCCCTCTGTCTGTCTGCCCCTCTGTCTGTCTGCCCCTCTGCCAGTCTGCCCCTCTGTCTGTCTGCCCCTCTGCAGTCTGTCCCTCTGCCAGTCTGCGCCTCTGCCAGTCTGCCCCTCTGCCAGTCTGTCCCTCTGTCTGTCTGCCCCTCTGCCAGTCTGCCCCTCTCTCAGTCTGCCCCTCTGCAGTCTGTCCCTCTGCCAGTCTGCGCCTCTGCCAGTCTGCCCCTCTGCCAGTCTGTCCCTCTGTCTGTCTGCCCCTCTGCCAGTCTGTCCCTCTGCCAGTCTGCCCCTCTGTCTGTCTGTCCCTCTGTCAGTCTGTCCCTCTGTCAGTCTGTCCCTCTGCCAGTCCGTGCCCCTCTGCCAGTCTGCCCCTCTGTCTGTCTGCCCCTCTGCAGTCTGCCCCTCTGCCAGTCTGCCCCTCTGCCAGTCTGCCTCTCTGCCAGTCTGCCCCTCTGTCTGTCTGCCCCTCTGCAGTCTGCCCCTCTGCCAGTCTGCCTCTCTGCCAGTCTGCCCCTCTGTCTGTCTGCCCCTCTGCAGTCTGCCCCTCTCTCAGTCTGCCCCTCTGCCAGTCTGCCCCTCTGCCAGTCTGCCCCTCTGAAGTCTGCCCCTCTGCCAGTCTGCCCCTCTGCCAGTTTGCCCCTCTGCAGTCTGCCCCTCTGCAGTCTGCCCCTCTGCCAGTCTGCCCCTCTGAAGTCTGCCCCTCTGCCAGTCTGCCCCTCTGCCAGTTTGCCCCTCTGCAGTCTGCCCCTCTGCAGTCTGCCCCTCTGCCAGTCTGCCCCTCTCTCGGTCTGCCCCTCTCTCGGTCTGCCCCTCTGCCAGTCTGCCCCTCTGCCAGCCTGCCCCTCTGCCAGTCTGCCCCTCTCTAGCAGGGCTGTCTTCCAGCTGAGAAGAATTTCCCTGCCTGCTGTAAAAGCTTGAGAGAGGATGGATGATTGTGAGGGAGCTTTGTGGAGGGTGAGATGAGATGGGAGGCCTCAAGGTGCTGGCACATCCTTGGCAATAGGCTGTGTGTGTTTTGTTCCCTGTTAGTTTTGGGGCTTTGGGAAAGCAGCTGCAGGGGCAGGGTTGGGATCACAGAACCAGAGAATGGCTTGGGTTGGAAAAGTCTTCCCAGCTCACCCAGTCCAAGCAGCAACCCAGCCCCACCATGGAGAGGCTGAGGGAGCTGGGGTTGTTTAGCCTGGAGAAGAGGAGGCTCAGGGCAGACCTTATTGCTGTCTGCAACTACCTGAAGGGTGGTTGTGGCCAGGAGGAGGTTGCTCTCTTCTCTCAGGTGGCCAGCACCAGAACAAGAGGACACAGCCTCAGGCTGTGCCAGGGGAAATTTAGGCTGGAGGTGAGGAGAAAGTTCTTCCCTGAGAGAGTCATTGGACACTGGAATGGGCTGCCCGGGGAGGTGGTGGAGTCGCCGTCCCTGGAGCTGTTCAAGGCAGGATTGGACGTGGCACTTGGTGCCATGGTCTGGCCTTGAGCTCTGTGCTAAAGGGTTGGACTTGATGAGCTGTGAGGTCTCTTCCAACCTGGGTGATACTGTGATACTGTGATACTGTGATGGCCCTGAGCCACATGTCCACACCTTTCTTGGACACTTCCAGGGATGGAGGCTTCCAAACCAGTGCAGTCTGTGGTGTAAAGATGGATGAGAGTTCAACCTTCTCTTCCTTCTCCCTCCCTCAGTGCTGTTCGCTGCCTGATGACCTCTTTCTTTATTCCCAGGTCCTGACTCTGCCATGCTGCTACCCATTCTGCTGGGGTCCCTCACTGGCTTTGCCATCTTGGGCACTGCTTTCATAAGCCTTTGGCTGCACCACAGACAGAAAACCAAAAGCATCTCCCACCCACAGCTCCAGGACCTCCGTGGTCTGTGAACTCTGAGCCTGGCCCTGCAGTCCCACGGATCAGAGGAGCCCCTGAGCTTGCTTTGCACAGTGCATTGCTTCTGTAGAGCTGCTGCTGGCCCAGGGAGAGAGAAATCCCACCCCTGCCTCCTGCACACCTCCCCTCCCTTCCTTGCCTTCTGCATGAGCAAGTCCAGAGCATGCAGAGGAGAGAAAGATTTGTAGTCGTGGTCCAGCTCCAAGGGAGGCATCAGCAAGTGACTTGCACTGAGGGGTGGCAGCTGTCTGCTGGGGGCCATGGTCAAGAGGTTTGGCAACAGCTTCTTTGGGGGGGAGCAGCTCAGGGAAGGGCTGTTCAGCATCCACCTTGCAGTGTGTTATTTTCATTACAAATCTAATGAAGCCTCTCCTGGAGAACCTTCTCCAACATAGGAGAGGCAGAGTGGGGCCAGGAAGGAGCTGCTGAGTTCCCTGGCAAGTGGATTGCTGCTTTTTATGCTAGGGGAGTGTTTCAGGCTGTATTAAGCAGTGGAGATGTTCCCTTTCCTCACCTTCCACCAGCCCAGGTTGCTCAAGAGCTCATCCTTGAAGACCTTCAGGGAGGAGGCATCCACCAGCAGGCTTGGAGCAGCTCTCCTGAAAGCTTTTGGTGTCCCCAGAGGTTGCTCAGCAGCAGGCAGAGGAGAGAAAGATTTGTAGTCGTGGTCCAGCTCCAAGGGAGGCATCAGCAAGTGACTTGCACTGAGGGGTGGCAGCTGTCTGCTGGGGGACAGGTTGGGGGCCATGGTCAGGAGGTTTGGCAACAGCTTTTTGGGGGGGAGCAGCTCAGGGAAGGGCTGCTCAGCATCCACCTTGCAGTGTGTGAGTGGGGACAGCACACACAAGCAGCAGGGGTGGGGGGGCTGTGAGTCAGTGGGGTGGGGGTGCTCAGGGAGCACCCCAGAGGCTGCTCAGCAGCAGCACTGCTGCCTCTTTTCTGGAGTGCAGAAGCCAGGCAGGGGCCTGTGGCAGCTGCTGTGGGTTGGGGTCCTACCCCTGTGCAGTGAGCTGAGAGTTGGAGCTGTGCAGGCTGGAGAAGAGAAGGCTCTGAGGTGACCTTCTTGTGGCCTTCCAGGATCTGAAGGGGACAACAAAAAAGCTGGGGAGGGACTTTTGAGGCTGTCAGGGAGTGATAGGAGTGGGGAGAGTGGAACAGAGCTGGAAATGGGGAGAGCCAGACTGGAGGTCAGGAAGAAGTTCTTCAGTGTGAGAGTGGTGAGAGCCTGGCAGGGGCTGCCCAGGGAGTCAGTGGAAGCCTCATCCCTGGAGGTGTTTGAGGCCAGGCTGGCTGAGGCTGTGGGCAGCCTGCTCTGGTGTGAGGTGTCCCTGGGCATGGCAGGGGGGTTGGAACTGGATGGTCCTTGTGGATCTCATTGCTGTCTGAAGCTGCCTGCAGGGAGGCTGTAGCCAGGTGGGGTTGGGCTCTGCTGCCAGGCAGGTAGGGACAGAAGAAGGAGACACAGCCTGAAGCTGTGCCAGGGCAGGTTCAGGCTGGATGTTGTTAGGAAGTTGTTGTCAGAGAGAGTGATTGGCATTGGAATGGGCTGCCCAGGGAGGTGGTGGAGTCCCCATCTCAGGAGGTGTTTAAGAGGAGGCTGCATGAGGCATTTAGTGCCATGGCTTAGTTGATGAGAAGGGTTAGGTGTTAGGCTGGACTCAATCTCAGAGGTCTCTCCCAACCTGCTTAATTCTGGGGCTCTGTGATTTGGGCTCCTGGTAGGGAGCAGCTTCTGTGCTTGCTTTTCACAGGTGAAAAAGTTCTTTACAGGGAGGGTGGTTGAGCACTGCAGCAGGTTGCCCAGGGAGGTGGTTGAGATCCCACCCTTGGAGGTATCCAAGGTGATGCTGGGCAGGGCTCTGGGTGATCTGATCTAGTGGAGGAGGTCCCTGCTGCCTGCAGGGGTTGCACTGTGGGTGCGCTTTGGAGGTGAGATGGTCACATCCAGCCAGCCACTGGGCAGCTTCCAGCAGTCAGAGCCTCTGCCACAGGCTGACCTTTCAGCGCTGTGCCAAGGCCCTGAGCTGCCAGGAGGTGGCAGAGATGCAGCTGCTGCTGCGGGAGGAGACAGAGCAGCGCCTGGCTGTGACCCTGCGCTAGAGCCTTGCGGGTTGTCTCCAGTGGCTTGGTGCTGAGCTGGGAAATGTGGCCCTGACCTCGTGGGAGCTAAGGCTGTGTTCTAGCAGTGCCTCTTACAAAGGCAGGAGGGCTCCAAGGGCCTGCACACGTTCTCAAGTGGGAACTGCTGTTAATGCAGGGCAAGCCCCTTCTGCTCTGTGCCATGAAACCTCACAGTGCAGAGCAGAGCTGGGCCAGGGCCGGTGAGACTGGACCTGACCTCCTTGCTGCTGCCAGTTCACCTTGCTTCTGCCCACTGCCTTCAGTGCTGGCACCTGTGCCCAGACAGAGGGAGGCTCTCTCTGTTCCCCAAGGGCTGGGCACAGTCTGAGCACTGAAAACTCTCTGCACTGATGCTCAGCCCCTGTCAAGGGGATGCTGTGTGCTGGGTTGCCCTGGACAAGCTGGGCTTGGGTCAGGGGGGCAACTGGTGGGGCCCAAGCCCCATGCACCAGCAAACCACCTTTGGAGTGGTGGAGAAGAAAGAAGAGGCACCCATGGAGGCACCTTGAGTGCTGGGTCCAGTTCTGGGCTCCTCCATTCAAGAGGTGCTGGAAGGTGTTGAGAGAAGGGCAGCAAGGCTGGGGAGGGGCCTGGAGCACAGCCCTGTGAGGAGAGGCTGAGGGAGCTGGGGGGGTGCAGCCTGCAGCAGAGGAGGCTCAGGGCAGAGCTCATTGCTGCCTGCAGCTGCCTGCAGGGAGGCTGTAGCCAGGTGGGGTTGGGCTCTGCTGCCAAGCAGCCAGCAACAGAACAAGGGGACACAGTCTCAGGTTGTGCCAGGGCAGGTTGAGGCTGGATGTGAGGAGGAAGTTGTTGTCAGAGAGAGTGATTGGCATTGGAATGGGCTGCCCAGGGAGGTGGTGGAGTGGCTGTGGCTGGAGGTGTTGCAGCCAATCCTGGCTGGGGCACTGAGTGCCATGGTGTGGTTGGTTGGTTGGGGCTGGGTGCTAGGTTGGGCTGACTGAGCTTGGAGCTCTCTTCCAGCCTGGATGATTGTAGGAAATCTCTGAAGTTCTGTGAAAGAGGCACCCCTGGGTGTGGGAACAGCAGAGATGTGAGCCATGGGCATGGCTGCCTCACTTCTTGACCCTCTGAAGCTGAGGCTGACCCCGGGGGGATGCCTGAGCTCATTGCCAGTCACTGCAGCTCAGCTGCAAGCTCTAGGAGGGAGGGAAGCAGCAGCTGCTCTCAACCCCTGCAGTGGTTTCCTCTTCTCCCTCTGCTTCTGAGCTTTCTAGAATAAAACCTGAGCACTTCAGCACGAGTTTGTCCTGCCTGTTCCTGAGCAGAGGGAGGTGAAGATGTGTTGGGTCTGTCCCCAGCTCTGCAGCTGTGTTGGCACCTGAGTGCCAGCAAGTGGGAGTGGATGTGACCCAAGCTCCACTCTGCAGCCCCTGCACCTTGTTGCTCACCCCACAGAGAGCAGCAGAGCCTGGTGAGGTGCAGTGAGGAAGAGGAAGGAGAACACAGCACAGCACAGCACTGCTGGAGCTGCCTCGCACCGCCAGGGAGCAGCCCAGAAGCTCTGCATGAAAAGACAGGCTGAGCTCAGGAGCTTTCCCTCCCACACCTTGAAGGGCAACAGACACAACCTGGAGCCCAGGAGGTTCTATCTGAACAGGAGCAAAAACCTTCCTCGGTGTGAGGCTGCTGGAGCAGGCTGCCCAGAGAGGCTGTGGAGCCTCTTGGAGGCAGCAGCAGCAGCAGCAGCACAGGGACAGCAAGTGACTGAGCCACTGACCTGGCACAGCCTCTTGGACTCGCTAGACCCAGACAAGTGCCATTAAAGGCTTTTTGGAGCTGGGGAGCCAAGGTGCAAAGCAGCCCCGGGGCGAGCCTGCTGCGAGCAGAGCTCCCACGGCGAGGGCTGAACCGCTCCGGCCAGCTCCGCGCTGCGCTCCCCTTGCTCCAAGTGCCCCTGGCAGGCATTCAGCAGCCACTTTCCCCCCCCCTCAGGTAGCCACCCTGGCTCGCCAGGTCTGCTGTGCTTCTCCTGCAGCGTTTTCTCACGCTGAGTTTGGGCTCTGCTCTGCTCTTTGCCTTTCTGGGGGGGGTTTCTCCACTCCCCTCCTTCCCCCCGCTCCCAGGCGTGGGGCTGAGGAGGAGCCCTGTGGATTTCTGCCTCTCCAAGAGCCCTGCTGAAGGCTCAGCTGAGGGATGGGATCCCATCCCCTGCATGCAGCAACTGCCTCAAGGTTGCATTGCACCGTTTGTCCTCTTCTGCTCTGCCTCTGCCCCAAGGCAGATGGAAGGTGCCCAGCCCGGGCAGGCACAGCCTGGCAGGAGTGCCTGGCATCAAGTCAGGCAGCTGCTCTGCATAGCAAAGGAGAGGGACACTCGGGATCCACCTCTTGGCAGTGAGTACCAAGGCTCATCTCGGCTAACTCCTCACCTCCCCAGGCAAGCAGAAAGCAGGAGGAGCTCCTTGACTCCTCTTTGCCAGCAGCTGAGCAGGAGGCTGTCAGCCAGGCTGCCTCTTCTGCCATGACTTCAGAGAGAGAGCAGCAGCTGGGCAGCTTAACTGTCTTCCACAAGGAGGACTTTGAGGAGGACTGGGTGAAGGTGGCCAGTGGGGGCTTCGGGCAGGTGTACCAGGTGAAGCACAAGAGGTGGAGGACAGTCTATGCCGTGAAATGCTCCCCGTACCTGCTGCAGGACTCCAGCCTGGAGAGGTAACTGCCTGGCCTCAGCCTGGCTCAGCAGCTCCAGCTGCCCTCAGCCCAGTGCCAGCTGAAGCTCTGAGGGCTTTGCAGGGCTGCTTCTCCCCGGGGAGGGGTCATGGGTTTGGTAGCCAAAGGGATGGAGAAAAGGCTGTCGGCACGGAGCTGTGTGCAGGGGAGGGGGGAGGGAGTGCTCCAGCAGGGCACTGAGCTGTGCTCTCTGGGGGCTGGAGTGGGCATCTTGCACTAAACGTGGGCATGAAAGCAGCCTGGGGCACTTATGTGCAGCTCCTGCTGCACTTTGGGTCTGATGGGGATCCTCTAAACCAAAGCAATGATTCAAGTCTCAGGGTCTAAAGCTGGGGAAGAGGGGGCAGAGAATTCCCATCTGGTTCTCCAGGCTCTCTTTGCCTGGCTTCCCTGCCCCTTCAGACCTTCTCATCTCTCTTCATGCTGCACCCACACCTGCAGCTTGCTTTTTGCTCTGCCTCCCACCTGTGGAGACTCTTCTGCTGCCTGCATTGGATCTGGAGGTAGAACAAAGCCCAGGAGAGAGCACAGCCACTGCTGACAGCACTGTGAGCAGTGCTGGGGGCCAGCAGCTGGGGCAAAGCTGTTCTCATCCTCCTGTCCTATGGCATTTGGGTCCTGGGGACCAGCAGCTGGGGCAAAGCTGTTCTTATCCTCCTGTCCTATGGCATTTGGGTCCTGGTGAGCAGCAGCTGGGGCAAAGCTGTTCTCATCCTCCTGTCTTATGGCATTTGGGTCCTGGTGAGCAGCAGCTGGGGCAAAGCTGTTCTCATCCTCCTGTCTTATGGCATTTGGGTCCTGGTGAGCAGCAGCTGGGGCAAAGCTGTTCTTATCCTCCTGTCTTATGGCATTTGGGTCCTGGTGAGCAGCAGCTGGGGCAAAGCTGTTCTTATCCTCCTGTCTTATGGCATTTGGGTCCTGGTGAGCAGCAGCTGGGGCAAAGCTGTTCTTATCCTCCTGTCCTATGGCATTTGGGTCCTGGTGAGCAGCAGCTGGGGCAAAGCTGTTCTTATCCTCCTGTCTTATGGCATTTGGGTTGGAAAGGTTTTCCCTCACTAAATATCACAACCTCCTATGAGTTCTCTTGCCACACTGGACCAGCTGATCCTTGGGATCCCTTCCAGCCTGGCATTGTGTTGCTGACAGCAGCTGAGATGGTTCAGCTTCAGCAGCTCCGTGGCTCTGTGCTTTGAGTAGTGATTGTCCTCTTGACTTTCCTCTGCTTTGGCTCTCCAGATGTTATCTTTGAGCTTCGTTTGCTATTAAAGGTGGGGGGGAGGGGGGAAAACCCAGCCCCATCTGAGCTGAGCTAATCAGGTTTGCTCCTGCTTGCATCAGCTCTAGCAAACGTCCTCGTGTGGCTCTCAGGGACTGTCTCAGCTCTCGGGGCACGCTCCAGAGGAAAGGCTGAATCTGAACAGAAATCTTTGATGAGGACTTTATTTCGGTCTTTAATCTGCTTCTGCAACCAGCAGAGCTTGAAAAACGAAATCTGAGCATTGAGCTGTCAGGGTGAGTCCAGAGGAGGCCACGGGGATGAGCTAAGGGCAGGAGCACCTCTGCTACGAGGAGCTGAGACCCTTCAGTACAGAGCCACCTTTTACTGTGGGCAGCCTGCCAGAAGGATTTGTTCAGCTGGACCTCATTTAGAGCCAGCAGAGCCCCAGCACGGAGCTGTTGTGAGCTCAGAGCTGTTGTGAGCTCAGCTCCATTCCCAGGGTGTGCTTTTTAAATGCCCTTCTGGCACTTTGCTGCTTGGCAGCTGCAAGCCTGCTCTGGGCACCCCAACTTGCTCAGCAGGTTGGGATGTGTCAAGATTTAGCACAACAGGTCTGCCCCACCTGGCAACGTGGACCAGACTTGTCTAGACTGCCTCTGGGATCAGATTCAGTGTGGTCACAGACAGAAGGCTGCAGGCAGAGCTGCAGCTATGGCCAAGCTGTGCCCTCTGGCTGGGCAAGCCTCCAGGAGCTCTGGCTCAGCAGGTTGGTATCTCCTTGGCCCCTGGCTGCCTGCAGGCTACACTGTGGGCATCTGGTGTACAACAAAGGCAGGGATCAGCCAGCATCAGCATCCAGGGAAGCACCATGGGGAATGTCACCCCAGTGGAGGAACAAGCATGGGGACACTGCAATGTGAGAGCAGTGCACAGAGGGAGGCTGCCAGGAGGATGGAGACTCCCTTCTGACAGGGAGTACCATGGAGAAGACAAGAGGTGAGGGGGACAAGTTACTGCTGGGGACAGTCCCAGTGGGCTGCAGAGGAAAATGTTTCCCCATGAGAGCAGTTGGACACTGGAATCATCTCCCAGGGGCAGCAGGGGAGTGCCCTGCACTGGGCAGTTGGAAGGCTCAGCTTGGCAGGCTCTGTGCCAGCTCATTGCAGCTCTGCTGCTGTCTAGAAGGGCTGGAGCAGATGATCCTTGGGATCCCTTCCAGCCTGGCATTCCAGGATCACTTGCAGTTCCTCTGGCACTGCCTGGGCACCAGAAGGAGCTCCCAGTGAGATCATCTCCCAGGGGCAGCAGTGGAGTCCAGGGGAAAATGTTTCCCCATGAGAGCAGTTGGACACTGGAAGCATCTCCCAGGGGCAGCAGGGGAGTGCCCTGCACTGGGCAGTTGGAAGGCTCAGCCTGGCAGGCTCTGTGCCAGCTCACTGCAGCTCCACTATTACCCAAGGGGGTTGGAGCAGATGATCCTTGGGGTCCCTTCCAACCTGGCATTCTGGGAATTCAAGGGGCAACTTGGAAGGAACCCTTTTGGGGTAGGCAGGGCTGCTGGTGGAGGCTGGATACCACCCAGCTCCCTGTGCAGTAAGCCAGCTGTGGATCCACTGATGCCACTTCATGCTGCCACCTTCCCCTGCTGCCTGGCTTCTGGGTTTTTTTTCCCAGGAGCAGCATGAACTGCCTGATGGAAGAGGCAACCAAGATGGAAAAAATCAAGTTCCAGCACATTGTCACTATCTATGGGATCTGCAACAGCCCCCTGGGGATAGTGATGGAATACATGGCCAGAGGGTCCTTGGAGAAGATCCTGCCCACCCACAAGATGTCCTGGCAGCTCAAGTTCAGAGTGATCCACGAGATGAGCCTGGCCATGAACTTTCTGCACAGCATGAGTCCTCCTCTGCTCCACCTGGATCTGAAGCCAGGGAACATCCTCCTGGATGGCAACATGCACGTCAAGGTAGGGCCTTCCTGCTGCCTCTGCAGGGGCACTGTGCTGCTCTGAGCCCAGCTGGAACGTGCTGGTGAGAAGAACCAGATGCTAGGCTGTGAAAAGGAAGCAGTGCTGATGGCTGCTGCACTCCTAGGCTTGCTGACATGTAGAAGGACAAGGACACAACCATAGATAACAGAGCTGCTCTCTGGGGCTGCATGAACTTCTTCTCTCTCTAACCCAACTTGCTGCCTGCCTGATCCTTCTGCTGCCTAACCCCCCTGGCCCACCCTCCGAGCTCACCTTGAAGGTAAAGCAAAGTCTGGGCTAAGGTAGAGGGGTGGGAGGAAGGTGGGAGGGTGGTTGGGAGCCCCTCCTGGGCACTCTGGCTTCTGGGAGGGCTGCTGTGTTGCTGTATTGCCTTTTCAACTTGTCTGTGCTTCACTCTCTGCTTGTGCTCAGCTCTAGGTACAAAAGCTTCACTCTCTGCCTGTGCTCAGCTCTAGGTACAAAAGCTTCACTCTCTGCTTGTGCTCAGCTCTAGGTACAAAAGCTTCACTCTCTGCTTGTGCTCAGCTCTAGGTACAAAAGCTTCACTCTCTGTGCTCAGCTCTAGGTACAAAAGCTTCACTCTCTGTGCTCAGCTCTAGGTACAGAAGCTTCACTCTCTGCTTGTGCTCAGCTCTAGGTACAAAAGCTTCACTCTCTGCCTGTGCTCAGCTCTAGGTACAGAAGCTTCACTCTCTGCTTGTGCTCAGCTCTAGGTACAAAAGCTTCACTCTCTGCCTGTGCTCAGCTCTAGGTACAAAAGCTTCACTCTCTGCCTGTGCCCAGCTCTAGGTACAAAAGCTTCACTCTCTGTGCTCAGCTCTAGGTACAAAAGCTTCACTCTCTGCTTGTGCTCAGCTCTAGGTACAAAAGCTTCACTCTCTGCTTGTGCTCAGCTCTAGGTACAAAAGCTTCACTCTCTGCTTGTGCTCAGCTCTAGGTACAAAAGCTTCACTCTCTGTGCTCAGCTCTAGGTACAGAAGCTTCACTCTCTGCTTGTGCTCAGCTCTAGGTACAAAAGCTTCACTCTCTGCTTGTGCTCAGCTCTAGGTACAAAAGCTTCACTCACTTTCCCAGCAGCTGAGCCTAATCTGGGTGATTTTACTTAAGTGTGGGTGGGAGAGGGAACACCCAAACCATCACAGGCAGGACATTCCCAACAGCAACAGATGGTTCTGTTTGCCACATGGCTCCAGAATGCTGCTCATTGAGGCTCCCCAGGAGCACCCAAGGAAGGATTGACCAGAAGTAGCTGGAAAGCAGCTCCCAGGGTGTCTGCAAAACCAGGTAGGCAACCTGTGCCATGGCTGTGGCCAGCAACATCTGTGAGCAGCAGGACAAGAGAGAGGATTCTGTCCCTCTGCTCTGCCCTGGTGAGACCTCCCCTGGAGCACTGCCTCGAGTTCTGGTGCCCTCAGCATGAGGAGGACTTGGAACTGCTGGAGAGTGTCTAGAGGAGGGCTGGAGAGCCATGGGGACATGAGAGAGTTGGGGCTCTTTAGCCTGGAGAAGAGAAAGCTTTATAGGGAGACCTCAGAGCAGCCTTCCAGTGCCTCAAGGGGCTCCAGGAGAGAGGGCAAGGGACTTGGGACAAGGGTTGGAAGTGATAGAACAAAGAAGAATGGATTGAAGCCTGAGGAGGGCAGATTGAGACTGGAGAACTGGAAGAAACTCCTGACAGGGAGGGTGAGGAGACACTGGCACAGGTTGCCCAGGGAGGTAGTGGATCATAGACAGGGAGGATGAGCAGACACTGGCACAGGTTGCCCAGGGAGGATGAGGAGACACTGAAACAGGTTTCCCAGGGAGGTTGTGGAGCAGAGAAGCACAGAATGTGATCTTTGATCACATTCTGTGCTTCTCTGCTCCACAACCTCCCTGGAGGTGTTCAAAGCCAAACCAAACCCTCTCTGAGCTGTGAGCTCCAGGCTGCAGCTGAGCAGGAGCTGCTGCCCTGCCGTGCCCAGGGCCAGGCTAAGCTCTGCTGCTCTCTGCTTGCAGATCTCAGACTTTGGGCTGTCCAAGTGGATGGAGCAGTCCAGCAGGATGCAGTACATCGAGAGCTCAGCTTTGAGAGGCACCTTGAGCTACATCCCCCCCGAGATGTTCCTGCAGAACAGCAAGCCCCCAGGCATCAAATACGACGTGTACAGGTGAGCACTGCCTCTGCGTGGGGGCACCCAGGGCTGCCACCAGCTGCTGCAGGGAGCAGGAGAGGCTGGCACCTTGCCCTGCTCCGTTTGCATCCTGGTTCCCTCCTTGGCACAGTGTCCTTAGTGGCAACACAATGGCAGTGCTGCAGCCTCAGTGGGGGAGAGCAGGATTGTCTGTGGGTAACCTCCTGTCCCTCCCCAGGAGCTCTTCTGTGCAGCTCCATCCCCCCTGTGAGCTGCAGATTGTGTCCCCTCAGGCTCCACCACCTCCTGCTGGGCTGCTGGAAGTTATCACAGAATGGTTGGGCTTGGAAGGGACCTTAAAGGTCATCAGGAGCAGTGGCTGGGAGCTGGAGCAGGGCAGAGTTAGGTTGGACAGCAGGAGGAAGCTGTGCACAGGGAGGGTGCTGAGACACTGGCACAGGCTGCCCAGGGCTGTGCTTGAGGCCCCATCCCTGCAGCCAGCCAAGCTCAGCCTTGCTGTGTCCCTGTGCAGCCTGCTCCAGCTGGAGCTGTCCCTGCTGCCTGCAGGATGCCCTCGGAGGGTCCCTTCCAGCCAGATGCAGTCTGTGCAGCACCTCCAGCCTAGCTGCAGGGAGTTGCTGTTCTCCTCCAGCTGCACTTAGCAGAGGGTTTGAAACTTGAGGGTTTTACCCTGTTGGCATTCAGCAGAGGGTTTGGAGCTGCTGTTTGCAGCTGACCAATGCCTCCAGCTGTCCCTGCTGCCTGCAGGGGGCTGGACGAAATGCCCTTGGAGGGTTCCTTACAGTCTGTAACGAGCAGCAGGTGACACCAAGCCAAGCTGTGCTCCCCTCACCAGCTGCCAGCCTGCCCTTGACCAACAGCTCCTCCATGCCAGGACCTGACAGAGCAGCACAAGCCCCTTGTGCCATGCCAGCTCCCACCCCTAGCAGTAACCTGCCTTTACACTGATGGCATCAGAGATGCAGGTGATGACTTGTAAGACCTTCTCCTTTTGATGTGAGGGATGAAATCCTTCCCTCCTGAGCAACCTGAGAAGCCCAGAAAGCCAAGCAGAGCCTGGGCTGCAGCAGCAGAGGTGAGGCCAGCAGGGCCAGGGAGGGGATTCTCCCTCTCTGCTCTGTCTGAGACCCCACCTGGAGTCCTGCATCCAGCTCTGGAGCCCCTGGGACAAGAGGGCTGTGGAGATGCTGCAGAGTGTCCAGAGCAGGGCCAGGAGGATGCTCAGAGGCTGCAGCAGCTCTGCTGTGAGCACAGCCTGAAAGAGTTGGGGCTGTGCAGGCTGGAGCAGAGGAGGCTCCCAGGGGACCTTCTTGTGGCCTTCCAGGATCTGAAGGGGGCTCCAGAAAAGCTGGGGAGGGACTTTTGAGGCTGTGAGGGAGTGTCAGGAGTGGGGGGAATGGAGCAAAGGTGGAGGTGGGGAGAGTGAGGCTGGAGGTGAGGAGGAAGTTGTTGAGCAGGAGAGTGGTGAGAGGCTGGAATGGGTTGCTCCCTTCCAGCCCTGCCTGATTCTGTGACTCTATAACCTCTCTTCTCATTTCCACATTCCTCAGAACCATGGAATCAGTCAGGGTTGGGAGGGAGCACAAGGAGCAGCCAGTTCCAACCCCCCTGCCATGCCCAGGGACACCCTACCCTAGAGCAGGCTGGATCAGGCTAAAGAAGATGGAAGCAGTAACAGGGAATTTTGTGTCCTTGTGCTGATGCTCTCTCCTTGCCTGCAGCTTTGGGATTGTCATCTGGGAGGTCCTTATGCAGAAGAAGCCTTATGCAGGTAAACATGAGCAGTCCTGAGGCGCTCTGAGGCTGGTGGCACAGAGCCTGCCCACTGCCCCTTGTCCTCCCCCAGGAGCCAACATGATGGCCATCATCGTGAAGGTTGCAGCAGGGAAGAGGCCCTGCCTGGAGCCCATCAGTGAGGAGTGGCCAGGGGAGTGCCAGCAGATGGTTGACCTGATGAAGAGGTGCTGGGACCAGGACCCCAAGCAGCGTCCAAGCTTTACAGGTGTGGGAGCTGGAGCAGAGCAGGACCCAAGCTGCTGCCTGAGCAACACTTGGGGACCCTACCTGCTGCCACCCACCCTCCTTCCCCTTCTCTCTTTCCACATGCCCTCAGGGCACTGCTGTGGCTCTGAACCAGCCTGGTAGGGTCACCCAGCTGACAAGTGGTTGTGCCATGGCAGATATCCATGTGGAGACAGACATGCTGCTGGCACTGATCCAGAGCCTCGTGGTGGATCCAGAGAATGAGCGCCTGGTCAGGAAGATGTCTCACAAACCTGCCCTCTCAGGCAGCCAGCAGGTGAGCAGCAGCACCCAGCAGCACCCACTGAGGCCCTTCCCTGTGCCACAGAGTCAAAGGTTGGGTTGGAAGGGAGGGTGAAGCATCATAGAGCTCAAGCACAGTAAACTTCGCTTTGCCAGAGCTGCATTTTGGATCCTCTGAGGTTGTGGAGTCACAGAATGGGTTGGGTTGAAAGAGACCTTCAGGATCAGCCAGTCCCAACCCACCCCTGCTCTGGGCAGGGACACCTCCCACCAGCCCCAGGGTGCTCAAAGCTTCTTCCAACTTGGTATTGAGCATCTCCAGGGAGGTTGTGGAGCACAGAAGCACAGAATGTAATCTTTGATCACATTCTGTGCTTCTGTGCTCCACAACCTCCCTGGGCAACCTGTGCCAGTGTCTCTTCACCCTCCCTCTCTCTGCTCCACAACCTCCCTGCCCAACCTGTGCCAGTGTCTCCCAACCCTCCCTCTCTGTGCTCCACAACCTCCCTGCCCAACCTGTGCCAGTGTCTCCTCACCCTCGAGTTTCTCCACTCTCAATCTGCCCTTCCCAAGCTGTTCCAGTGCCTCAGATGACCATTTTCCAGCTCTGTGGTGCTGAGGCCATTCCAGTTTAAGTGACTCTCCTAGAAGGAAAAGGAGGAAGAAAAGGAAGTTTGAAATCCTTGAGTTTAAATCCCTGAGGCCTCAAAGGAGATGATGCATTGGCTGCTGAAAGACTCTGCTCCTCCTCTCCTTTCTTCCACTCCCTGACAACTCTGACACCACTCTCAGCAGCAACCTTGGGATCTTCTTTCCAGTTAGAGCTACACCCTTCTACTGAACTGCTGCCCTTATTTTATTAGCAGCAAGTTCTGCACTATGAGATCAGTGGAACACTGGAACAGGTTTGACCAGGCAGGTAGTTGAAGCCCCAACTCCAGGAGACATCCAAGGTGAAGCTCAAGAAGGCTCTGGGCAACCTGATCTAGTGGAGGATGTCTCTTCTGACTGCAGAAAGGGTTGGACTGGATGTCCTCTGGAGGTCCCTTCCAACCCAGACCATCCTGTGATTTCTCTACTTTATAAGCTTAGAAAGCTCCCATTTCTCAAACCCTACAATGCAGCAGTGCAGAAACTGAAGTCCTAAGAAATCAATCTCTTTTTCTAGCCACACAGTCCTCCCTTAAGATCTTCATCACACTAAGAATCACAGAAACATTCAGGTTGGAAAAGCCTCTCAGGATCACCAAGCCATGTCCCTGCTCTACATGGTGCACCCTAAACCATAGCCCCAAGCACCACAGCCAAAGGACTTCTAAACACATTCAGGGTTGGTGACTCCACCACCTCCCTGGGCAGCCTGTTCCAGCCTGACTCAAGATAGTCACAATTTTAGCCCAGCTCTTGGAGTGTGATTGAGCCTAGAAATCAGCCTCACAGAGGGAGAAACATCAGCTGAGAACTTGCTGGTGGTGCAGTCAGGAAGAAGCAAGGTGCCCTGAGGAGGTTGAGGAGGTGTTTGGCTTCCCTGTGCAACAAAAAAAGCCCCATGGAAAACTGGGATGCTGCAGCGAGGGAGCAGGGTGGAGGGATGCTGGGGAGCAAATGGGCACGATGGGGAAAGCCTCCTGGATGGATATCCAGAGGTCATCTTCAGGCTGCCACATTCCTCTTGGAGTCTTTGCTCTGCTGAGCTGTGGAGGCAGCACAAGGATTGGGCAAACCCCCCCCGGAGTGAGGCACAAAACCCCCTGGAGCCAAGGGAAGAGAAGTGCAAGCATTGAAGGCTGCAAAGGAGCAACTTCACCTTCTGGCTTTCTTCTTTTCCCCTCCCTAAAAGCACGACAGAGAGGAGCTGCCCTTGCCAGGAGATGCCAGGAGTGGTGGTGAGTAGGGGACTTGGTGGCACAAGGTGGGGAACCCTCTGGAGAAGAGCTGCAGGGGGGAGCAGTTGGCTCCAGGGGGGGCTCCATCTGGGTGAAACCATCCAGGAAGGAGCAGAGGCCAAAAGCCTCCTGCTGAGAGGCTGCAAGGAGCTGTGCTGCCTCTTCCCAGCTCCAGTCTCTGCTCTTCCATGCCATGCTGTGATGGGTGCCACAGCCTCCCTCCTGCCCTCTGCTCTCTGATGCCATGCTGTGAAGGGTGCCACAGCCTCCCTCCTGCCCTCTGCTCTTCCATGCCATGCTGTGAAGGGTGCCACAGCCTCCCTCCTGCCCCCTGCTCTTCCATGCCATGCTCTCATGGGTGCCACAGCCTCCCTCCCATCTCCTGCCCTCTGCTCTTCCATGCCATGCTGTGAAGGGTGCCACAGCCTCCCTCCTGCCCTCTGCTCTTCCGTGTCATGCTATGAAGGGTGCCACAGCCTCCCTCCCACATCCTGCCCTCTGCTCTTCCATGTCATGCTCTCATGGGTGCCACAGCCTCCCTCCTGCCCTCTGCTCTTCCATGCCATGCTATGAAGGGTGCCACAGCCTCCCTCCTGCCCTCTGCTCTTCCATGCCATGCTGTGATGGGTGCCACAGCCTCCCTCCCATCTCCTGCCCTCTGCTCTTCCATGCCATGCTGTGAAGGGTGCCACAGCCTCCCTCCTGCCCTCTGCTCTCTGATGCCATGCTATGAAGGGTGCCACAGCCTCCCTCCTGCCCTCTGCTCTTCCATGCCATGCTATGAAGGGTGCCACAGCCTCCCTCCTGCCCTCTGCTCTTCCATGCCATGCTATGAAGGGTGCCACAGCCTCCCTCCTGCCCTCTGCTCTTCCATGCCATGCTATGAAGGGTGCCACAGCCTCCCTCCCCCCTCCTGCCCACCCACTCACCTATTTCACTCGCCCTCACTTCCCTTCTCCCCTCTCTCTCTCCCCCTCCCCTCCTCAGCTGCCCACCAGCAGGTTCCCGTGCCAGCCTTGCCCAGCGAGCCGGCAAGCCCCGAGGAGCTGCTGCCCGAGGCCACCTGCGGGGGAGCCGAGCAGGGCTTGAGCTTGCTGCACCTGCAGGTGCTGCAGGGCAGCGTGGAGAAGGTGAAGCTCCTGCTGGGCTGCCGAGCGGGCGTCAACAGCCGAGCGCTGAGCGGCTGCACCCCGCTGCTGCTGGCCGTCCAGCGGCGCTGCCCGGAGCTCTGCTCGCTGCTGCTGGAGCACGGCGCCGCCGCCAACGCTGCCGACGGGGAGGGCTGGACCCCGCTGCACTTCGCGGCGCAGAACGGCGACGACAGGATCGTTCGGCTCCTGCTGGACCACCAGGCGGAGGTGAACGCTCAGGAACACGACGGCTGGACCCCTCTGCACCTGGCCTCGCAGAACAACCTGGAGAACGTGGCCCGGGTGCTGCTGTCTCGCCAGGCGGACGCCAACGTCCAGGAGGCGGAGGGCAAAACCGCCCTGCACCTGGCGGCTTGCTTCGGCCACGTCAGCCTGGTGAAGCTGCTCGCCAGCCAAGGGGCAGACCTGGAGAGGCAGCAGAAGAACCACAGGACCCCCCTGCACGTGGCGGTGGAGAGGGGCAAGTTCAGGGTGGTGCACTACCTGCTGCAGAGGGGGACCTGCGTCAACAGCCTGGACCAGAAGCGCTGCAGCCCCCTGCACCTGGCGGCCGTGCGGGGCAGGTACCTCATCTGCGAGAAGCTCATCAAGCACGGGGCCAACGTGGAGCTGAGGACGGACAAGGGCTGGACCGCCCTGCACCTGGCCTCCTTCAAGGGCCACATCGAGATCATCCACCTGCTGAAGGACAGCCAGGCCAGGCTGAACGCCAGGGGGGGCATGGATTGGACTCCCTTGCACCTGGCCGCCCGCTACAGCGAGGAGCCTGTGGTCTGCGAGCTGCTGAGGTGTGGGGCAGACCCCAACATCACCGAGAGGGCAGAGTGGGCCCCGTTGCACTTTGCAGTCCAGAGAGGCTCCTTCCTGACTGTCATCAACCTGCTGGAGTGCAAGGCGGACGTCAACGCCAAGAACAAAGTGGGCTGGACGCCCTTGCACCTGGCTGTCCTCAAGGGCAACATGGCCATCGTCAAGACCCTGCTGAAGGCTGGTGCCCAGCTCGACGTGGAGGACATCACTGGCTCCACAGCCCTGCAGCTGGCAGTCAGGCATCAGAGGGAGAACATCATCACGCTGCTGCTGCAGGGCAAGGACGCGCTGGGCAGTAAGGCAGGCAGCAGGGCGGAGGTGAAGGAGGCTCAGCTGCCCAGACCCAGGCTGGTTTCAGGCAGGACAGATCTGTAGGCTCAGTTGAGGTTGGCTCTGAGAGATGCATGGACTCATGGAAGGGGTTGGGTTGGAAGGGGGCTTGATGATCAGCCAGTCCCAACCCCACCCTGCTCTGGGCAGGGACACCTCCCACCAGCCCCAGGGTGCTCAAAGCTTCTTTCAACTTCATATTGAGCACCTCCAGGGAGGTTGTGGAGCACAGAAGCACAGAATGTGATCTTTGATCACATTCTGTGCTTCTGTGCTCCACAACCTCCCTGGCCAACCTGTGCCAGTGTCTCCTCACCCTCCCTGGGCAACCTGTGCCAGTGTCTCTTCACCCTCCCTCTCTGTGCTCCACAACCTCCCTGGGCAACCTGTGCCAGTGTCTCCTCACCCTCCCTCTCTGTGCTCCACAACCTCCCTGGGCAACCTGTGCCAGTGTCTCCTCACCCTCCCTCTCTGTGCTCCACAACCTCCCTGCCCAACCTGTGCCAGTGTCTCCTCACCCTCCCTGTCCAGAATTTCTCCCTCCACTCTCAAGATCACCCAGTTCCAAACCACCTTCCACTAGACCTGCTTGCTCAAGGCTTCCTCCAGCCTCACCCTGAGGATGAGGATCAGCTGCTGCACCTCCACCCAGCATCCTCCTGGCCCCTGGTGATCACAGCCCCCTCTGGGTTGGTTGGTTTGTTTGATGGAAGAAAGAGGACAAGAAAATGGAGCTGCAGCAAGAAGCTGACCTGTTCTTCTCTAGGGTTTGACCCAGCTTGTAGGTGCTGGCTTGGGCAAGGCTTTCCTGTTCTGCTGCTTGCTGTGCAGGGATGGAAATGGAATCTTTGTGCTCCCTTTTCACATGGGCAAGGCTGAAGCTGTGCCCAGCAGCCTGTGTCTTGTTTTCCACCGAGGTTATTGCTTTTATTCCATGCTTTCCTACCAAGCAAATTGCTGTCAAATGGCCCTGGCACAGGTGGGAATTGAAGCAGGAGATTCTCACCTGCTGCTGGAAGTAGGCAGCAAGCATATGGCACAGCAATGTGTCAGGAGCTCTGACATCTCATTTCTGTAACCAGGACAAAATAAACCAAGGAAGGAAAGTAGCCACTGGGAAGTGTTTAAATGGCTGCAACCCCAGGGAAAGGCAGCCCAGAATAATCCCACTGCATCCCTTGAGGAGAGGAAAACCAAAGATTCAGAGACTGGTAGCATGAGGTGGGCTGGAAGGGACCCTGAGGAGCAGCCAGTTCCAACCCTCCTGCCTGGTGGAAGTCGCAGTCATGAATTGCACTGGGCTGGAAGGGACCCTCCAAGGGCATCTTGTCCAACCCCCTGCAGGCAGCAGGGACAGCTCCAGCTGGAGCAGGCTGCAGAGGGACACAGCAAGGCTGAGCTTGGCTGGCTGCAGGGATGGGGCCTCAAGCACAGCCCTGGGCAGCCTGTGCCAGGGTCTCAGCAGCCTCCCTGTGCACAGCTTCCTGCTGCTGTCCAACCTAACTCTGCCCTGCTCCAGCTCCAAACCATTGCCTCTCATCCTATCCTTCCAAGCCCTTCTGCACAGTCCCTCCCCAGCCTGCCTGTGGGTCCCTCTCAGATATTGCAGTGCAGCTACGAGCAGCTTCTGCTCAGTGTTTTCCTCTAGGCTTGGGGACTGAGAAATTCATATTGTCCAGGGAAAGCTGGAAGCTGTCTGAGCAGGACAGAGCAGAACATCAGGCCTGAAATGCTCCAAGTGAGCTGAGAACCTGACATTCAAGCCAGTCTGCCCAGGGAGGTGGTGGAGTCACCATGCCTGGAGGGGTTCAGGAAAGGTGTGGAGATGGCACCTGGGGCCATGGTTTGGTGGCCATGGTGGTGCTGGGCTGCTGGCTGGGCTGGATGAGCTTAGAGAGCTTTTCCAACCAAACACTTCTATGATTCTAAGACCCTAAACTTGACCTCAGTGCTGCTCAGGCCACACCTTGAGTGCTGTGTCCAGTTCTGGGCTACTCCATTCCAGAGAGCTGTTGAGGTGCTGGAAGGTGTTGAGAGAAGGGCAGCAAGGCTGGGGAGGGGCCTGGAGCACAGCCCTGTGAGGAGAGGCTGAGGGAGCTGGGGGGGTGCAGCCTGCAGCAGAGGAGGCTCAGGGCAGAGCTCATTGCTGCCTGCAGCTGCCTGCAGGGAGGCTGTAGCCAGCTGGGGTTGGGCTCTGCTGCCAGGCAGCCAGGGACAGAACAAGGGGACACAGCCTCAGGTTGTGCCAGGGCAGGCTGAGGCTGGATGTTGTTAGGAAGTTGTTGTCAGAGAGAGTGATTGGCATTGGAATGGGCTGCCCAGGGAGGTGGTGGAGTGGCTGTGGCTGGAGGTGTTGCAGCCAAGCCTGGCTGGGGCACTTAGTGCCATGGTCTGGTTGGTTGGTTGGGGCTGGGTGCTAGGTTGGGCTGGCTGAGCTTGGAGCTCTCTTCCAGCCTGGCTGATTCTCTGAGTCTATGACTCTGTGCCCTGCAGCTGGCACTGGCTGCTGTGTAGGTGCAGAGCCCCAGAAGATTTCTCCTTGCCAAAGCCTCACTACCACCAGCAGCGTCTTGTGGCCTCGGTGGACAGAGCAGGACCCAACCCCAGGCAGCCCCTTGGTGATGCTGCAGCTCTCCTCGGGCTGAGCCTCTCGCAGAGCAGTGTTTGTAGCAACTGGAAGCTTCTCCTCTAATTAAAATGCCATCCTCCTGCTGCTCCAGCAGCCTGGAAAGCTCTTGCTGAGACCTGAGCTGTTTAGCTGTTGTTGAGCTGTCAAAGGCAGAAGACTAAAGAAGTGTGAGCATAGAAGGAGCTCTCTCTTAGAGTGACATCTTTTACTCCAGTATCACTTTGAGGCTGTTTTTTTCCCTTGGCAGTGATGCCTGAAATCCTGCATGGTGATGGCTGTGAGTGGCAGCAGCACTGCCAGGGGCTCCCTCTGCCAGAGGTGCCTGCAAGAAAAGCCAAAGTAACTCCAAGAGCCCAAATTGTAACCCAAAACCTCAGTGGCTGCTGAGGTCAGCCCAGGGAGGGGGTTTGGGGGCTTTGTCTTGGGGTTTGGGGTTGTGCTGGGGTGTGGGTGTCTGTCCCTGCAGACATCCAAGCTCAGCCTTGCTGTGTCTCTCTGCAGCCTGCTCTAGCTGGAGGTGTCCCTGCTGCAGGCAGGGGGAGGGACAAGGTGTGGGGGGGAATATGTTGGGGTTTGGGGTTGTGTTGAGTTTTGGGGGTTAGGGTTTGGGGTTGTATAGGGGTTTGGGTTGAGGTTTTGGGGGGTGCTTGGGGTTTGGGATCAGTGTTGGATCTTTGGTTTGGGTTAATCTTGGGGGTTTGGGTGTTTCATTTCTGTTGGGATTTGGGTTTGTGTTGGCATTTGGGGGGGTGGGGGGGTTGGGTTCAGGTGGATTACACAGATCATAGAATGGTTTGGGTGGGAAAGGGATCTTAAAAATCATCCAGTTCCAACCCCCCTGCCATGCCCAGGGACACCTCACACCAGAGCAGGCTGCCCACAGCCTCAGCCAGCCTGGCCTCAAACACCTCCAGGGATGAGGCTTCCAGAACCTCCCTGGGCAGCCCCTGCCAGACTCTCACCACTCTCACACTGAAGAACTTCTTCCTGACCTCCAGTCTGGCTCTCCCCATTTCCAGCTCTGTTCCACTCTCCCCACTCCTATCACTCCCTCACAGCCTCAAAAGTCCCTCCCCAGCTTTTTCGTTGTCCCCTTCAGATCCTGGAAGGCCACAAGAAGGTCACCTCAGAGCCTTCTCTTCTCCAGCCTGCACAGCCCCAACTCTCTCAGCTCACTGCACAGGGGTAGGACCCCAACCCACAGCAGCTGCCACAGGCCCCTGCCTGGTTTCTGCACTCCAGAAAAGAGGCAGCAGTGCTGCTGCTGAGCAGCCTCTGGGGTGCTCCCTGAGCACCCCCACCCCACTGACTCACAGCCCCCTCACCCCTGCTGCTTGTGTGTGCTGTCCCCACTCACACACTGCAAGGTGGATGCTGAGCAGCCCTTCCCTGAGCTGCTCCCCCCCAAAAAGCTGTTGCCAAACCTCCTGACCATGGCCCCCAACCTGTCCCCCAGCAGACAGCTGCCACCCCTCAGTGCAAGTCACTTGCTGATGCCTCCCTTGGAGCTGGACCACGACTACAAATCTTTCTCTCCTCTGCCTGCTGCTGAGCAACCTCTGGGGACACCAAAAGCTTTCAGGAGAGCTGCTCCAAGCCTGCTGGTGGATGCCTCCTCCCTGAAGGTCTTCAAGGATGAGCTCTTGAGCAACCTGGGCTGGTGGAAGGTGAGGAAAGGGAACATCTCCACTGCTTAATACAGCCTGAAACACTCCCCTAGCATAAAAAGCAGCAATCCACTTGCCAGGGAACTCAGCAGCTCCTTCCTGGCCCCACTCTGCCTCTCCTATGTTGGAGAAGGTTCTCCAGGAGAGGCTTAATTAGATTTGTAATGAAAATAACAGGGAATTAAGAAGCCACAGGGGAAAAAACAGAGCACTACAGAGGGGCTAGAAGCAATCTGCAGAGAAAATTACCTGTTTGCTGCTCAGTTTCTATAGAGATCCAATGAGGCTTTACCAACTCCTGGGAGCTGCTCTGCAGCCTCCGCTTTGTGACTCTGCAACTTGCAGCTTGTTATTGCTAAAATTAATCCCCCCCCCCCTCCCTTCCTTGCCTTCTTTTGTGTTCTCTCCCCTTCTTCAAAGGCATCTTAGTCTTTTTTGTCCTTGCTGATCAATCTGCTGCTGATTAGATCATGTTCTTACCCCAGAGCTGCCAACGCTGCCAGCACAGTGTCGGAGGTGTCTCTGGGAGGGAGCAGGAGCAGGACATAAACTCCCTCAGCAGCTCCTTCCTAGAGTGCTCTGCTTGAGCTTGGTGCAAGAGCAAAGGCCTGGTGAGAATCATAGAGTCATGAATTGGGAAGTGGTTTTAGGGTAATGAAGCTGGGGAAGGGCCTGGAGCACACTTTGAGTGCTGTGTCCAGTTCTGGGCTCCTCCATTGCAGAGAGATGTTGAGGTGCTGGAAGGTGTTTGGAGAAGGGCAGCAAGGCTGGGGAGGGGCCTGGAGCACAGCCCTGTGAGGAGAGGCTGAGGGAGCTGGGGGGGTGCAGCCTGCAGCAGAGGAGGCTCAGGGCAGAGCTGATTGCTGCCTGCAGCTGCCTGCAGGGAGGCTGTAGCCAGGTGGGGTTGGGCTCTGCTGCCAGGCAGCCAGCAACAGAAGAAGGGGACACAGCCTCAGGTTCAGGCCCTGAAGCTCAGCCAGCCCAACCTAGCACCCAGCCCTGCCCAACCAACCAGACCATGGCACTAAGTGCCCCAGCCAGGCTTGGCTGCAACACCTCCAGCCACAGCCACTCCACCACCTCCCTGGGCAGCCCATTCCAATGCCAATCACTCTCTCTGACAACAACTTCCTAACAACATCCAGCCTCACTGCATCTCTTTTTGTGTTGTTGTAGAGATGTGATTAGAGCAAAATGAATCCTGCAGTTTGGAGGAAATTAGGTCTGAAAACACACAGCTGGGAAGCAAACCCAAGCCTGTGTTTAGGGGGAATGGTTGTTGGTTTAGTTTTTGTTTTCCATGGCTCCTTAGGTGTGGAGAACCAAACAGCTTCTGACAGCAGCCATGGGAAGGTAGGAGGAGGTGATTTTGATGTGAGATGAAACAGTGGATTCTGTCTGTTTCTTTTTTTTCCCCTTGCAAGGAGGTGGTTGTAGGATCTGTGCTGTATCAGACGTCAGTGTGAGATGTGCCTGGCTCCTGCCACTGCCTTTTCATTGCCTGACAGCTTGCCTCTTGCTCTGGCTGCTCTCCTGCCAGGCTGTCCAACAAGAAAAGATTGGATGGGGCACTTAGTGCCATGGTCTGGTTGACTGGATAGGGCTGGGTGCTAGGTTGGACTGGATGAGCTTGGAGGTCTCTTCCAAACTGCTTGGTTCTATGATTCTATGATTTAGGCAGGATTTTCATCTTCTTCCTTTGAATCAGAGAATTGTCAGGGCTGGAAGGGACCTCAGGGATCATAGAATCATAGAATCAGGCAGGTTGGAAGAGAGCTCCAAGCTCAGCCAGCCCAACCTAGCACCCAGCCCTGCCCAACCAACCAGACCATGGCACTAAGTGCCCCAGCCAGGATTGGCTGCAACACCTCCAGCCACAGCCACTCCACCACCTCCCTGGGCAGCCCATTCCAATGCCAATCACTCTCTTTGTGAAGAACTTCAGGGCCTGAACCTGCCCTGGCACAGCTTCAGTCTGTGTCCCTTTGTTCTATCCCTGGCTGCCTGGCAGCAGAGCCCAACCCCACCTGGCTACAGCCTCCCTGCAGGCAGCTGCAGACAGCAATGAGCTCTGCCCTGAGCCTCCTCTGCTGCAGGCTGCACCCCCCCAGCTCCCTCAGCCTCTCCTCACAGGGCTGTGCTCCAGGCCCCTCCCCAGCCTTGCTGCCCTTCTCCAAACACCTTCCAGCACCTCAACAGCATCTCTCTGCAATGGAGGAGCCCAGAACTGGACACAGCACTTGCTCTCTTATTTTGAGAAAGAAATAATCCCTCAATCCCCCCCAGAATCCGTCAAACAATGACTGTGGCTCTGTGGTTCTGTGTGTCTGTGGCACTGTGGTTCTGTGTCTCTGGCTCTGTGATTCTGTGACTTTGTAGTTCTGTGGCTTGCCAATATCTGTTTTTAGAGCTTGCTGAGTCCAGCTCTGTGGAAGATGCTTGCCTGCTGCCCAGCACATCTCCCAGGAGGGCTGAGGAGGTTTATTTGCTGCCCAATGTGTTGCTCCCTTCTACTGAACACAGCTGAGTTCTCTTTATGGCTTCTGTCTCTGGAGGCTTTGGTGAGTGCAGGAAGACATCACAGGACTGAGGCACCCTCACAAAGTGAGTGAGAGAAGGCAGAAAAAGAGCAACAGTCCCCATGAGATGGAAAGAGAGGAGAGGTGGAACTGATCCCAGACCTGTGGCGTTTCAGAGATGCACAGAATGGGTTGGGTTGGAAGGGATCTTAAAGCTCATCCAGCCTCACCTCCCCCTGCCACAGGCAGGGACAGCTCCCACCAGCCCAGCTTGCTCCAAGCCTCCTGCAGCCTGGCTGGGATGAAGCCCCTGTGCCTGGGCTGAAGCCCCTGTGCCTGGGCTGCCCTGTCCCACTGCTGGTGGCAGTGCAGTGTCTGCCATGCAGGCTGCCAGCTTCACCCCAAGGCTCCTGAGTTTGGATGTTTCTAGCACCTTGCTTTACTCAGACACCTTCCTGGCTGGATGAGGAAGACTCTGCCTCGTGGAAACCTCCCCTTGGCTTGCTTTAATGAAGAAGCAGGGATGTACTGGCATTTCCCCTCTGACTGATAGCTCTGGTCCTAGGATTTCACCCTCTCACCTTCCTGAGTGATTCTGCTCTCATCTTTGAAGTGATTTACTGAGCTTGTTTATCAAGGAGGCAATCAGACCTGGTTCCTGCAAGGTGCCTTGAGAGCTGCCACACAGACCTGACTGTTTGTGCTAGGTGGGCTCAGGCCTCTGCCCGTGGCTAAAGAGGTTACCAAGCACTCCCTGAGCCCCAAGAGACAGCTCTTGGCATGCTCCTGGCTCCTAGCAAGTGCAAGGTAGGCAGGTGAATGTCAACACAGTGCAGGAATGTGACCTGGAGCAGCTGCCAGCAGCTGAGAACAAGCACAGACTCAGTCACCACAGCACAGGGAATTGCCAAGCCACAGCCAGTCAGAATTCCACATCCCCAGGTTAATTTGCTCTGACTTTTGCAGCTAGACTGCAGCCTGGAAGCTGCTCTTCTGCACTCAGGCTGTCCTTCATAGCATCCCAGAGTGCAAAGTGGGTGCAGAGTGCTACAGGGACAAAAAGAGCTCCCCTGATGTCTCAGCTTCCAGCCAGCCTGCTCCTTAGGCTGAGATTCTGAAGCTCCTTTCCAGACTTGCCAGATTTGGGTTGGGTCAAAGCCCTTTTATTCTGTGTCATTATCTGTCCCCTCTCAGCAGAGACCCCACTGCTCCCTACAGCACCCCAAAAGGAGGCTGCAGTGAGGTGGAGCTTGGTCTTTATTCCCTAGGCTGAAATTGTGCCAGGGGAGGGATAGGTTGGAGAGGAGGAACAACTTCTTTGCTGCTGGAGTGGTCAGGGACTGGCAGAGGCTGCCCAGGGAGGTGGTGGAGTCCCCATGCCAGGAAGGAGGTTTGAATTGTTGAGGGAGGCTGAGGGGAGACCTCACTGCTCTCTACAGCTCCCTGAGAGGAGGTTGGAGCCAGGTAGGGGTTGGTCTCTTCCTGGTAGGAGGTGATAGAAGGAGGTGAGGTGGCCTGAGATTGTGCCAGGGGAGGGATAGGTTGGAGAGGAGGAACAACTTCTTTGCTGCTGGAGTGGTCAGGGACTGGCAGAGGCTGCCCAGGGAGGTGCTGGAGTCCCCATGCCTGGAGGGGTTCAAGAACCCTGTGGCCATGGCACCTGGGGCCATGGTTTGGTGACCTTGGTGGGGTTGGGTTGCTGCTTGGATTGGATGACCCTGGAGGGCTTTTCCAACTCAAACAGTTCTGTGGGGGTCACAGAAATGGGGGCCCTGCTGGAGCAGGAAGGCAGCCTGGTGCTGGAGGGGGATGGTTTCACAGCTACCCCTCTCTGCCAGCAGCTGGGTTAGGCAGGAGACCTGCAGACCCCTCTGCTCTTGGGCTCCTCACACCTAGAGCTGATGGATCTCTCCCACCTGAGACAGGGCAGTGGGCTGGAGGCTGTGTGCTGAGGAGACTCTCCAGTGAAGTGAGAGCAGCTGAACCCCACAAGCCCCCTGCAGAGCTGCTCATAAGCAGCTTTCTGTGTCGGTGCCTCCTGCTTTGCTTTCCCCCTGGCCCCGGTGGATTCCTCTTTGCAAGCTGCCCTCAGCTGTGCACTCTCCTCTCTGCCAGGGCTTGGTTAAAACCAGGAGGGATGTTTCTGCCCTGCCACAGGCACAACCCCCTCTGTGCTGCTTCGCTTGCTGCCCTTCAGCTGTGAGCTCCTGCAGCTCGAGATGCAGGATGCCTTCTCCCCAGCCTCATCAGAGCTCTGATTGCATGCAGCAGGGAAGCAGAGCTGAGCTTGGCTAAATGTGCTCACTTGTTTGCATTAGCCCACTGGGGTTTTTTTTCCCCACAGGCCCAGCATGGCAGCTTGGGAATGCAGGAAAAAAATGGTGCTTTGGGTTGGGTTTCCCTCCCCTACCCTCCTCATTTAAAGGGCCTGAGTTTGGCTTTGCTTCTTCTAAGTCCCTTGCAATGCATTTCCAGGGCTGCTCATTATTCAGCATCCCTTAGCTGCCTTCCTCCCTCTCACCTCCTTTTTCATTGAGGGGGGGAAAGTTGTTTGTGAGTCAAAAGCTGTTTAGGAAGCAGACAGTCTGGCAGCATCTTTGGGGAGTGGGGGAGCAGTTTTGATTGTCCCAAGGTGCTCTGATTAAAGAGAAGGAGTGAATGGAACAAGTGCAACTGGTTTAGCTCTTTGGGTTTTCTTGTCACGAGCTGGGTGGGAGAAAACTCAGCCAGGAATGACCTAAAAACTCCAGGGCTTGCTGCAGGGCCCCAGGAGATAGAATCAGAGAATCAGGCAGGCTGGAAGAGAGCTCCAAGCTCAGGCAGCCCAACCTAGCACCCAGCCCTGCCCAACCAACCAGACCATGGCACTAAGTGCCCCAGCCAGGCTTGGCTGCAACACCTCCAGCCACAGCCACTCCACCACCTCCCTGGGCAGCCCATTCCAATGCCAATCACTCTCTCTGACAACAACTTCCTAACAACATCCAGCCTAGACCTGCCCTGGCACAGCTTGAGGCTGTGTCCCCTTCTTCTGTCCCTGGCTGCCTGGCAGCAGAGCCCAACCCCACCTGGCTACAGCCTCCCTGCAGGCAGCTGCAGACAGCAATGAGCTCTGCCCTGAGCCTCCTCTGCTGCAGGCTGCACCCCCCCAGCTCCCTCAGCCTCTCCTCACAGGGCTGTGCTCCAGGCCCCTCCCCAGCCTTGCTGCCCTTCTCCAACACCTTCCAGCACCTCAGCAGCTCTCTGCAATGGAGGAGCCCAGAACTGGACACAGCACTCCAGGGGTGTCCTGAGCAGTGCTGAGCACAGGGGCAGGATAACCTCCCTTGTCCTGCTGCCCACACTGCTCCTGAGCCAGCCCAGGATGCCATTGGCTCTGCTGCCCACCTGGGCACTGCTGCCTCCCCTGCAGCTCCTCTCTCCCAGCACCCCCAGCTCCCTCTCTGCCTGGCTGCTCTCAGCCACTCTGGCCCCAGCCTGCAGTGCTGCTTGGGGTTGTTGTGGCCAAAATGTTCTGTTTGTTTTCTAACCAAATCTGGTGTCAGTGATCCTGCTCTGGCAGAGGGTTGGACTGGTTGAGCTTTTGAGGTCCCCTCCAGCCTCTACCACTCTGTCAGCTCCTAGCTCCAGACAAAAGCTACAATCCTGACTGACAGGCTGGGACAGGACAGGAGCAAGAAGCAGTGCATCTGCTCTGACAAGCAGGTCAGAGGACGTGCTTGATCCCAGCTGGAGGCCACCTCAGATCCCAGCTTGAAGCCCTCTTGGATCCCACCTGGAGATAACATTAGATCCCAGATGGAGGCCACCTCAGATCCCAGCTTGAAGCCCTCTTGGATCCCACCTGGAGGTCACATTAGATCCCAGCTGGAGGCCACCGCAGATCCCAGCTTGAAGCCCTCTTGGATCCCACCTGGAGGCCACATTAGATCCCAGATGGAGGACATGTCAGATCCCAGCTTGAAGCCATCTTGGATCCCACCTGGAGGCCATCTCAGATCCCAGCTGGAAATGATCTCAGATCCCAGGTAGAGGCCACATCAGATCCCAGCTGGAAACCATCTTGGATCTCATCTGGAAGCCACCTCAGATCCCACCTGGAGATCATCTCAGATCCCACCTGGAAGCCACGTCAGATCCCACCTGAAGGCCATTTCAGATCCCACCTGGAGTCCACCTCAGATCCCACTTGGAGGCCACCACAGATCCCAGCTGGAAACCATCTTGGATCCCACCTGGAGGTCACATTAGATCCCAGCTTGAAGCCACCTCAGATCCCACCTGGAGGCCACCTCAGATCCCACCTGGAGGCCACCTCAGATCCCACCTGGAGGCCATCTCAGATCTCACCTAGAGGCCACCTCAGCCCCCAGCTGAAGTGCCCCTTCCCCTGTCCCAGCTGTGCCATACCTCTGAGCCTGTGCCCAAGGCCAGTGCTGCTGCTGGGGGTACCAAGAACGAAGCAAGCATCACCACATCAAGGGGGGGGGCTTTGTGCAAGTCTCTCTTTAATGGCAGTGCTGCATGAAGACATTGGTTGGTGTCACAGGTGCCTGTGATGGGTGTTCTACATTCTGGGCTCTTCAAGGAGCCATGTTTGCACTTGGAGATCTTCACCACAGAGGTAGTGACTTTTTGGTGGTGGTGGTGGTGGTTTTCCCTTCCCCTCCCCCTCCCCCCCTTTGCTTTCCTTTTAATTTCAGCAGGATTTAACAAGCTGCTTAGGTTGACTGTAATTAGTTTGCTCTTCAATCAGAAAGACAAACAGCATCATGAATGGAGTGGGGAGGGGGGGGAAAGGAGGGTGGGGAGCAAGCAGGCAAGAGCCAAACACAGTGCAGGCAGAATTCAGTAGCTTCTTAATGAAAAGTTGTTCAGGGGCTGCAGAGACCCAGAGGGGTTTGGGTGAGCTGGGAACTGCAGGGGAGAGAAACAGGGAGAGGAAGACTTCAATAAAGCAGAACTAAAGTTTCAGCTGCAAAGGAGGAGTCACAAAACAAGAGAGTGAGCAAAGGTCCCAAGCTCTTCTGGAGTGAAGAAGTGAAACCTTCTCACTAATGTGTCTTAAAAACCCCAGCTCTCAGGACCCTTCCCATCAGCAGCATGTCTGAAGTCCTTGGCAAGGCAGAGAGAAGCTCCTCACCAGGAGGCTGCTGAGACCCTGGCACAGGCTGCCCAGAGCTGTGCTTGTGGCCACATCCCTGCAGCCAGCCAAGCTCAGCCTTGCTGTGTCCCTCTGCAGCCTGCTCCAGCTGGAGCTGTCCCTGCTGCCTGCAGGGGGGGTGGGTTTGAACAAGATGCCTTTGGAGGGTCCCTCCCAACCTGTTGCCATGTCTGAATCTGCACTTGCCAGTGGGCAAGAGGCCTGAGAGTCCTGTGTGCTGCAGCTGGCTCCTGGCAGCTACCAGCAGCTTCTCCAAACACTTCCCAGCCCAGCTGCAGGCTGCTGGGGGCTGTGCCAGGCTTGTGCACAGTCTGCAGAGGTTGTCCTTGCTCTGGGCAGGAGTTGGTTCTTTGTAGAGCCAGAGATGCTGATATATTTTGGTCCTCCCTCAGAAAAAAAAGAGTGCTGAAGGCTTGACTCAGGGTTAGGAAGAGCTTTAGGTGGGTCAGCTCCGAGTGTAGATGCTTCGTGGGGGAGGAGAAGCTGCTGCAGAGGAGCAGGGACATGGCAGTGCCACCTTTCCAAGGGCAGTGAGGGTAGAGAGACTCACACCAGGTGCCTTTTAGAGTGGCTCAAAGTGGTCATTGGGATGGGTGAGAGGCTGCAAGCAGTTTCTGCCAGCAGATAGTTAATGTCTAGGAGATGACACCAGAAGGGGGGAGGTTGTTTGGGGTCCAGATGAAGGGCACAGCCCCACTCTCAGCAGCTTTTCTCCACCGTGGTGTTGAGGAAGAGTTTTTCTTGTAGCAGTTCACACCACTTGAGTTAGAGTTGTGCATCTAGGCTCAGAAACAGAAGTCTGGAGCAAGGTGCCCAGGGTGGGAGGTGATTTTTTGTCCTAGGTTAAGGCTGAACACAGAACCAAATCACTGCACGAAGCTCGCTTGCAGCTCACATCTCCCTCCTTTGGAGGCCTCATGCCAGCTTTTGGTGCAAGGCAAATGTCACCATGGTCTGAAAGCTTGGGTTTGGTCTCTAGCTGTCTGCTTTTCTACCTGGATTCAGCTCCTCACCTGTCACAGCCCTAAGTCAGGTGGCACTTCCCTGCTCTGTGGCTGCAGGCATGGGAGAAAAGCCAGTAGTGGTTTGTCACTGACTCTTCCCACCCAATCCCTTGGCAGCATCCTGCTGAATGGCTCAGGTTGGAAGAGATCTCAGAGATCATAGAAGCCTCAAATGGTTTAGGTTGGAAGAGATCTCAGAGATCATAGAAGCCTCAAGTGGTTTAGGTTGGAAGGGATCTGAGAGATCATAGAAGCCTCAAGTGGTTTAGGTTGGAAGGGATCTGAGAGATCATAGAAGCCTCAAGTGGTTTAGGTTGGAAGGGATCTCAGAGATCATAGAAGCCTCAAATGGTTTAGGTTGGAAGGGAGCTCAGAGATCATAGAAGCCTCAAATGGTTTAGGTTGGAAGGGATCTCAGAGATCATAGAAGCCTCAAATGGTTTAGGTTGGAAGGGATCTCAGAGATCATAGAAGCCTCAAGTGGTTTAGGTTGGAAGGGATCTCAGAGATCATAGAAGCCTCAAATGGTTTAGGTTGGAAGGGATCTCAGAGATCATAGAAGCCTCAAATGGTTCAGGTTGGAAGGGATCTCAGAGATCATAGAAGCCTCAGATGGTTTAGGTTGGAAGGGACCTCAAAGATCATCTGCTCCAACCCCCCCTGCTGTGGGCAGGGACACCTCTCAACCAGATTTGCTTGTCCAGTGCCTGATCCAACCTGGCCTTGAACAGCCTCAGGGAGGAGGCAGCCACAGCCTCTCTGGGCAGCCTGTGCCAGTGTCTCACCACCCTCCTGCTGAAGAGCTTCTTCCTCAGCTCCAGTCTGACCCTGCTCTGCCTCAGCTTCAGACCATTCTCCCTTGGCCTGTCCCTAGACACCCCCAGGACAAGTCCCTCTGCATCCTCCCTTTAGGCACTGGCAGCCAGCTCTGGGGTCCCTTATGACTGGCAACCTTTGGCTCAAGGTGGGACTCCTGTTTCACAAAAGCCTCTGTTGCAGCTGCTTGCCACCAGCTCTTCTTGGTCTGCAGCTGGCACCCACCCTGCCAACACAACCCACCCCCAGAAAATGCTTTGTGACCCAGACAAGAAACCCAGAGAACAAAAGAACTCCCCCCCGGGGCAGTGCTCTTGCAGCAGCTCTGCCACCACCAACTGCATGCACAGGGGCTGGGACTCTGCAGCTCTCCAGGCTGTGTTAGAGCAGCAGTGACTACAAGGTGGGAGCCTGCCTCCCCATATGGCTGTTGTCATCCTCTAGCCCTGCAGGCAGGCTCTTGCCAGACCTATTTCCATGGCATTTATTCAGCTTCCTGCATCCTATTTACAGAGATATTACAAAGTGGAGCATGGGCTGAGCACAGCTAAGTGCAGTGTGGGTTTGGCAAGGCCAGACTCAGCCTGGTGAGATGATGCTGTTAGGAGTTCTCAGTTGCTCTAATCCATGACAGACAGACAGCAAAGGGTAAAAGATGCTGGAAACATCCAGACCTTTCCAGAGCCCAGCTTGGACACAGGAGTACATCCAGCTAGGGACGTTCTTGGCCTTCTGTTCTGGCTTTTTCCCCCCCTCCAAGCCCAGAGTTTTGTCTCATTTATTGTTCATTGAAATCAGGCACGATGCTGTTCTGCAGTCTGCCTGCTGAGAACCACAGGCAAACAGCTCTGAGGTGGTGCTTAGCTTCAATAGCAGCTGAAGTGAGGTGAGAACTGGAACCTAACTTAGCTGAGGTTCTGTGTTAGACAGCATTGTCCTGCTCTGGCAGGTGGAGTTGGACTGGTTGATCTCCATGGGTCCCTTCCAACCCCTAACATCCTGGGAGCCTGTGAGGTGTTCAAGTTCCCATCTGAAGCAGACAGGGCTGCAGATGCCTGAGCTGCTCCACTCTCCTCCACTACCCACACCAAGGCTCTTCCCCTGTGTAAAAGCCTGGAGATGAGATGCTGGTGGCCAGAGAGCCCTGCTGGGCTGGCTGATGAGAGATGGGAGCTGGAACCCTGTTGGAGTTTGGGCTGGTTGCTGAGAGATGGGAGCTGGAGTCCTGTTGGAGTTTGGGCTGGTTGATGAGATGGGAGCTGGAGTCCTGTTGGAGTTTGGGCTGGCTGATGAGAGATGGGAGCTGGAACCCTGTTTGAGTTTGGGCTGGTTGATGAGAGATGGGAGCTGGAGTCCTGTTTGAGTTTGGGCTGGTTGATGAGAGATGGGAGCTGGAGTCCTGTTGGAGTTTGGGCTGGCTGCTGAGAGATGGGAGCTGGAGTCCTGTTGGAGTTTGGGCTGGTTGATGAGAGATGGGAGCTGGAGTCCTGTTGGAGTTTGGGCTGGCTGCTGAGAGATGGGAGCTGGAGTCCTGTTTGAGTTTGGGCTGGTTGATGAGATGGGAGCTGGAGTCCTGTTGGAGTTTGGGCTGGTTGATGAGATGGGAGCTGGAGTCCTGTTGGAGTTTGGGCTGGTTGATGAGATGGGAGCTGGAGTCCTGTTGGAGTTTGGGCTGGTTGATGAGATGGGAGCTGGAGTCCTGTTGGAGTTTGGGCTGGCTGCTGAGAGATGGGAGCTGGAGTCCTGTTGGAGTTTGGGCTGGCTGATGAGATGGGAGCTGGAGTCCTGTTTGAGTTTGGGCTGGCTGATGAGATGGGAGCTGGAGTCCTGTTTGAGCTGGATGTCTACCATGCAGTACAATGCATCACTTCTTGTGAGGATGGACAAGATGACCCCTGAGGGTGCTCCCCTCCAACCCTGCTTTCAGCTTGGGCTTCTGCTCAGCTCCTTCCACGGATTCCTATCTACACTGCTGTGGTGGTCCCACGTGAGACTTGTGCTCCCCTCCCTCCTTCTGCCCGTTGCTTGTAGGTCTGTATTGTTGCAGGGATTGGGTCTGGTTGTGGCAGAACCTCCTCAGCCCCCTCTTGGGGACCTCTTAAAGTCTTTCCTCAAGGCCTGGTAAGTCAGCTGGAGGCAAAGGCAAAGCTGTTGCATGGAGTTCCCACGAGCTCCGCCTGGCTCCTGTTGCAAAGCAGAAGAGATCCTCCTGTCTTTGGTGAGGGTTATACCAAGGATGTGATGCCAGCCAGTGGTGGCAGTGCCCTGTCTCTACCTTCACGTGGCTCTGTGGCTGGCTGTGTTTAATGCACAGTTAGATGGCCACAGGCAAGGACCAAGCCAGCCTGGCTGGGTTTTCCCTCCTGCTTTTAACACAGTGTGAGGGTAGCTCCCAAAAACGCCTTTGGGTTTGGCATCCCACAGCCCACAGATCACCTCCAGGGGGTCAGAGATCCTCCTAGATGAAGGCCCAAGACCAAGAGGTACCCAGGCTGTAATGCTGCAAGCCTGATGCCCAGTACAAGAGCTGGGAGACCTCCCCACAGCTGCCCGTTGGTGTGCACAGATGGTGCTCAGGAGCTGTTGGCAGTGCTGCTTTCCCTCCTCACTGCCCCACTTTGATCCAGTGGAGATTTCTGGAACCACAGTGACCATCACTTGTCCCTTGGCTGAGGACACAACCATCTGGGAGCTCTCTGGGTCACCTGCAGGCAGCCCTGGGGAGAAGTACATCATAGAGACCCACGACAGCTCTCCCCTCAACGTGAGCTGTTCCTCGGCTGGGCAGAAGTACCAAATGTACCTGAATGCCAGAGGTGAGCGGAGGGCACTTGGCTGATGGTCTGCACATCTTCAGTGGTAGACATTAGAGGCTGAGACCTCATTTCCAGTGGGCTGGGCTGAGTAATGTGAGCCCCTTCCTGCTCTGGGAGCGCACAAAAGTGCTCCAGAGCACCTTTGTTAGCAGAAGGAAACTCCTCCCTCCCCCTCCTGCAGCCTTGCAGCTGGTTGCAGGTCAATGGGTCCCATCTCCACCTCGGTTTGGGCAGCTTCTGCTGTGCTCCAAGTGCCTGGCACCGAGGCCAGAGGCTTTCCTTGCCTTGCAGAGTGGAAACCTCCTTCTCCGAAACGCTGGGGCTGGGTTCAGATTGGAACTGTTTGGCTGTTTGGGGGGAGGGGGATTGTTTTTTTTCCTTTCTTTCCTCTCCTCCTTTCCTCCCCCCTTTAACAGTGGAGGATCTTCATGAAAGCCTTGCGAAACTCCACGTTGAAGGTGGTGTAAATAATGGGGTTGACAGCACTGTTGACATAGCCGAGCCACGTAAAGGCACTGTACATGGCTGGGGGGATGCTGCAGTCACAGTGCATGTTCAGGATGTGAGTGATGAAGAATGGGAGCCAGCAGATGATGAAAACCCCTGGGGGGAAGGAAGAAAAATAAACCACCACACCAACACACACACACACAAAAAGAAGAGAGAGAGAATTTTGATTGCTGAAAGCTGCCCACATTCTCAGACTATGAGAACAGCAAAGTTCTCTTAGGTAGAACTGAGCAAAGAGGGAGGGGGGAGGAGGGGAAATGCTTCCCTGAGGAATAAACCTCCTGTTTGGCTGCTAAGCCTCCAAGTCTGCAGCCAGACCTCCCCCCCCCACCAAGTAAGGAAGAATTTCTTTGCTGATGGAACTGGACCAGGGTAGGTCTAGGCTGGATGTTAGGAGGAAGTTCTTCACAGAGAGAGTGATTGGCATTGGAATGGGCTGCCCAGGGAGGTGGTGGAGGCACCATCCTTGGGGGTCTTCAAGCAAAGCCTGGCTGGGGCACTTAGTGCCATGGTCTGGTTGACTGGGTAGGGCTGGGTGCTAGGTTGGACTGGATGATCTTGGAGGTCTCTTCCAACCTGCTTGATTCTATGATTCTGTGATTCTATGACCAGCTACAGCAAAAAATCTGCCCGTCAGAGGTGCCAGTTCCTTGCTGCCTTCCCATGGGCTCCCTTGCCCCCAGCCCCAGCTGCCTTTTGGCATCCAACCCACCCCAGGATGCAGAGCTCCTTGGGCTCTAAACTGCTCCTGGCTGGGGAGGAAGTAACCTTGCTGCTGCTGGCAGCCTCTTGCCACCCAGAGTGGGCACTGCAGTGCTGGGTAGGCATTGGTGTGTCTGCAGTGACCCCAGAGGAAGCCTTTGTGCACACTCACCCAGGACAATGGCCAGCATCTGGGTGGCTTTCTTCTCCTTCTGCTGGGACAGTTTCCTCCTGTTGACAGCCTTGAGGAAGGTCCTTAATTTGCCATTGGGCATGGACTGGATCTCAAAGGCCTTGGCTGTGTGAGGTGTTTCTTTGGTGTGTCCATTCCTCTCTACTTTCCCAGGGCTGTCCAAGGGTGCCTGTAGGGTTGAGTTGGTGCCCTGGTTAGAAGGAAATGGCACAACCAACTGATGGTTACTTGGTGCTGCAGGTTGGATGGTGGTTTTCTCAGGGGGACTGGTACTGGACACCAGCTCCATGTCCATCTCTATGTGACTCTTTTCCTCCTGGACAAGAACCAAATGTCCACAAGATAAAGACAGGTAAATATACAGAGAGGTGCAACGAAGCTTTCCTTACAGAGTGGCTCTGGAGGATGCTGGAGCTCAATCCCTCTGCTCCCTCCCTGTGCCTTTGGTAGATGCCTGGGGGAAGGCTGGTGAAGACCTCACAGATCAGGTAGGTAGGTGCAACAGAACTGCAGGGAATGGCTTTCCTTTGCTGCACAAAGAGGCTAAGAGATGGGAGAGACAACCTCCACCTCCTCAGCTTGCATTCAGGTGTTCAGGACAAAATAAATCCCAATGAAGCCAACAAGGAGGAACCCAACCAAGACTTAAAACAAATAACAGAGAGGAGAAGAAAAGCAGAGGCACAAGAAGTGAAAATGTCATGGTTTAGCTGAGCTTAGCCTGGCTTTTGGATCTCAGTGCTCTTAAACCCTCCCCCTGCTTCACTCCCAGGAAGGGGAAGGTTGAAACTTGGAGTAACAGCAACCTTTGCTCTTAGTTTGCATCTTCTCCCTTCTGCTTCCCTCCCTACCCCCTACCTAAATCCATTCTGTGTCCTGAGGGGAGGAAAGGGGAAAGCTAAGGGCTCTGAGCAGCTCCCACTGCTCTTTAACACTCACCACTTTGTGTTTATTAACTTGGAAGCTGCCGTTGGACTTGACAAGAACTCTGCAGAGTTTGACGTCTTCTGGATGAGTGCATTTGTCCTGAGGGGCAAGCACCAGCTCAGAGGTTACACAAGCAGAGAGTAATTGGGAAGGGAGGCTGGGCAGGGAGGGATGTGGAAATAGCAAGGCAGAGCATGAAGCAGAAATTCATCAGCGGGGCTGAGGGGCTGAGGAGGATGGGAAAAGTGCTCTGAAGCAGCAGCAAGGGGAGTGAGCATCCCTGGTGTGCCTCACCAAAGGAAGGGAGCCACTCAGCCCTGCTGATGCTTCAGTGCCTCCTCTGTGTGATGATGGAACCAGCTGCCTGGGGGAGGTGGTGGAGTCACCACCTCTGGAGGTGTTCCAGGAGCTGTAGATGTGGTGCTTCAGGCTACACTTTGGTGCTCGTGGGAGTTGGGTTATGGTTGGACTCAGTGATCTTAGAGGCCTCTTCCAACCTCAGTGGTTCTGTGGTCCTGGGTGGTGCTGGCCTCTGAGGCAGTGCAGGTTGGAGGTGGTGCCTGGGGCACTACATGTTCCTGCTGGGGGGTCTGATAGAGGAGGAGCATTTTGACAGGAGGTCTCACACCTGAGCTCATCTCCATCCATGGGAGCTGTCTTCAACCCAGAGCTGCCCCAGCCACACACAGTGGCCACTGAAATTGTTATGGCCATGGAGCAGTGCACAGAGGGAGGCTGCCAGCAGGATGGAGACTCCCTTTAGACAAGGAGTCCCATGGAGGAGACAAGAGGTGATGGGGACAAGTTACTGCTGGGGACATTCCCAGTGGGCTCCAGAGGAAAATGTTTCCCCACAAGAACAGTTGGACACTGGAATCACCTCCAAGGGGCAGCAGTGGAGTGCCCTGCACTGGGCAGTTGGAAGGCTCAGCTTGGCAGAGCCTATGCCAGATCACATTCTGTGCCCCACAACCTCCCTGGAGGTGTTCAAGGCCAGGCTGGATGAGCAACCTCTTCTAGTGGGAGGTGTCCTTGCCTATGGCAGGAGGTTGGCACTGGATGACCTTTGAGGTTCCCTTCCCACCTAAACCATTCTATGATTCTATGACCTTGAAGGTCCCTTCCAAGCTAAGCAGGGCAGGCAGGGGAGAGGAGGGGCAGAGCTGTTCCCTTGAGCAGGGGTGAGGAGGGGCAGAGCTGTTACCTTGGGCAGGGCAGGGCAGGGTCAGGGGCAGAGCCCTTACCTTGAGTGGGGCAGGGGCAGAGCTGTTACCTTGAGCAGGGCAGGGCAGAGCTGTTACCTTGAGCAGGGCAGGGCAGAGCTGTTACCTTGAGAGGGGCAGGGGCAGAGCCCTTACCTTGAACAGGGCAGGGGCAGGGCAGAGCCCTTACCTTGAACAGGGCAGGGGCAGGGGCAGAGCTGTTACCTTGAGCAGGGCAGGGGCAGAGCCCTTACCTTGAGCAGGGCAGGGGCAGAGCCCTTACCTTGAGCAGGGCAGGGGCAGAGCCCTTACCTTGAGCGGGGCAGGGGCAGGGGCAGAGCCCTTACCTTGAGCGGGGCAGGGGCAGAGCCCTTACCTTGAGCAGGGCAGGGGCAGGGGCAGAGCCCTTACCTTGAGCGGGGCAGGGGCAGGGCAGAGCCCTTACCTTGAGCAGGGCAGGGGCAGGGGCAGAGCCCTTACCTTGAGCGGGGCAGGGGCAGGGGCAGAGCCCTTACCTTGAGCAGGGCAGGGGCAGGGGCAGAGCTGTTCCCTCGAGCAGGGCAGGGGCAGGGGCAGAGCTGTTCCCTTGAGCGGGGCAGGGGCAGAGCCCTTACCTTGAGCAGGGCAGGGGCAGAGCCCTTACCTTGAGCGGGGCAGGGGCAGAGCCCTTACCTTGAGCGGGGCAGGGGCAGGGGCAGAGCCCTTACCTTGAGCAGGGCAGGGGCAGAGCTGTTACCTTGAGCAGGGCAGGGGCAGAGCTGTTACCTTGAGCGGGGCAGGGGCCGGGGCGCGGCGGCCGTGGCTGCTGCGCTTGGTGGTGACTCGCTTGCGGCGGCGCCGCAGCACGATGTAGATCTGCACATAGACCAGCAGCGTCACCATGAAGGGCACGTAGAAGGACACGATGGAGGAGTACACCACGAAGGCAGGGTTGCCGATGATGCACTCGTTCTCGTCTGAAAGGCAAAGGAGGCTTCAGGCTTGCTGCCTGGTTTAGGATGGGTCTGGTTTGAGCCTCCCAGAGACTCAAAGCCTAAGAGAATCCTAGAATCAGGCAGGTTGGAAGAGAGCTCCAAGCTCAGCCAGTCCAACCTAGCACCCAGCCCTGCCCAGTCAACTGGACCATGGCACTAAGTGCCTCATGCAGGCTTCTCTTGAACACCTCAGTGGGTGTAAGTTGCAGCAAAAGAGGTTCTGCCTCAGCACAAGGGGGAACTTCTTGCCTGGAAGGGTCCCAGAGCCCTGGCACAGGCTGCCCAGAGAGGTTGTGGAGTCTCCTTCTGTGGAGCCTTTGCAGGCCTGGCAGGATGTGTTCCTGTGTGATCTGTGTTAGATTGGATTGTCCTGCTCTGGCAGGGGAGTTGGACTGGATGATCTCCTTGGGTCCCTTCCAACCCCTAACATCTTGTGAGCCTGTGAGCTCCAGGCACAACAACTCCACCACCTCCCTGGGCAGCCCATTCCAATGCCAATCACTCTCTCTGCCAACAACTTCCTCCTAACATCCAGCCTGAACCTACCCTGGCACAGCTTGAGCCTGTGTCCCCTTCTGGCCCTGGCTGCCTGGCAGCAGAGCCCAACCCCACCTGGCTACAGCCTCCCTTCAGGGAGCTGCAGACAGCAATGAGCTCTGCCCTGAGCCTCCTCTGCTGCAGACTGAACAACCCCAGAACAAAGCATTAAGAACAATCAAGCAGGACATGGAAGGGCTGGAACCAGTCTAGAGGAGGCCACCAAGATGCTGAGAGGACTGCAGCAGCTCTGCTCTGAGCACAGGCTGAGAGAGTTGGAGCTGTGCAGCCTGGAGAAGAGAAGGCTTGGAGGAGACCTTGGAGTGGCCTTCCAGGATCTGAAGAGGGCTACAGGAGGGCTGGGGAAGGACTATTGACAAGGTCTGGTAACGAGAGGAGGAGGAGGAATGGGTCTGAACTGGCAGAGGGGAGATTGAAATGGTTGTTAGGAAAGGGTTCTTTAGAGTGAGGGTGGTGAGAGACTGGCACAGGTTGCCCAGGGAGGTTGTGGAGCACAGAGAGGGAGGGTGAGGAGACACTGGCACAGGTTGCCCAGGGAGGTTGTGGAGCACAGAGAGGGAGGGTGAGGAGACACTGGCACAGGTTGCCCAGGGAGGTTGTGGGGCACAGAAGCACAGAATGTGATCAAAGATCACATTCTGTGCTTCTGTGCCCCACAACCTCCCTGAAGGCATTCAAGGCCAGCATGGATGAAGCCTTGAGCAACCTGTTCTAGTGGGAGGTTGGAGCTGGCTGATCTTTGAGGTCCCTTCCAACCTTAACCCCTCTGTGGTTCCTTCTCTGTGACCCTGGAGGAGGACACCCAGAGCAGGGGTTGCTGCCTCCTGCTACACCTGAAAAGTGATCCCCATCTGTACTTCTGACCTGCAACAGAAGACTCTCTGAGGGCCCAGGAAAGCTGAGAAGATGCCAACTGCCAGCTGCAGGTGGCATAACACTCACCTGTGTTGTTGAGGCCAAAGAGGAGAGGGCAGGAGATGGCAAAGGAGAGCACCCAGACCACCGAGATCATGACGGTGACCCTGCGCTTGGAGCTGTAGCGAGTGTTGTACAGCATGGGCATTGCTACTGCTGTGTACCTGCAGGGAGGAGAGGAGCCAGCCTGTGCCCACCCTGCCGCTGCTGGGCACTGCTTGTGAGGGTACAACCCAGGCTGTGCCCACCCTGCCACTGCTGGGCACTGCTTGTGAGGATACAACCCAGGCTGTGCCCACCCTGCCACGGCTGGGCACTGCTTGTGAGGATACAACCCAGGCTGTGCCCACCCTGCCACTGCTGGGCACTGCTTGTGAGGAGAGGAGCCAGGCTGTGCCCACCCTGCCACTGCTGGGCACTGCTTGTGAGGGTACAACCCAGCCTGTGCCCACCCTGCCACTGCTGGGCACTGCTTGTGAGGATACAACCCAGGCTGTGCCCACCCTGCCACTGCTGGGCACTGCTTGTGAGGAGAGGAGCCAGGCTGTGCCCACCCTGCCACTGCTGGGCACTGCTTGTGAGGAGAGGAGCCAGGCTGTGCCCACCCTGCCACTGCTGGGCACTGCTTGTAAGGTCCTTTTCAGAAGATGTCAGCCCCACCAGAACATGTCAGCCCCACCAGATTTCAGCCCCCCCCACCAGATGATGTCAGCTCACTGCCAGGAGATGCCAGCCCCACCACCAGGAGGTGCCAACCTCACCACCAGAAGATGTCATCCCCACCACCAGAAGATGCCAGCCCCACCACCAGGAGATGTCAGCCCCACCACCAGAAGATGTCAGCCCCACCACCAGATGTCAGCCCCACCACCAGGAGATGCCAACCCCACCACCAGGAGATGTCAGCCTCACCACCAGAAGATGTCATCCCCACCACCAGGAGATGTCATCCCCACCAGAAGATGCCAGCCCCACCACCAGGAGATGTCATCCCCACCAGAAGATGCCAGCCCCACCACCAGGAGATGTCATCCCCACCAGAAGATGTCAGCCCCACCACCAGGAGATGTCAGCCCCACCACCAGGAGATGTCAGCCCCACCACCAGAAGATATCAGCCCCACCAGAAGATGTCAGCCCCACCACCAGAAGATATCAGCCCCACCACCAGATGCCAGCTCTCACTCCCTCTGAGTCCCAGGTAAAAGTGGAGCAGGCACAGGTGGCTGTGACTTGCTCCCGTGGATTCCACACCCCTCGCTGCCAGGAAGCCCTCACCTGTCAATGCTGATGGCACAGAGGTTGAGGATGCTGGCAGTACACATCATAACATCCAGGGTTACAAAGATGTCACAGTGGATCCGACTGAACCTCCACTCCCCCACCACCTGCAGAGACAGAAGGAGCTCAGTGCAGGAGCTGGCTGCTGAGAGGGGCTAAGGGGAGCAGCGGGCACAGAGCTGGGTGCTGGCTGGCAGCAGAGTTCTGCTCCAAGAGGCATCCAGATTTTGCCTGCAGAAGCTCTGGCTGCAGCCAGTGGTGCATCAGGCAGGACTGTTTGAGCACCTTAAAGACCTTTCTGCTGTCTAGTCATAGAATCAGGCAGGGCTGGAAGAGAGCACAAGGAGCAGCCAGTGCCAACCCCCCTGCCATGCCCAGGGACACCCTACCCTAGAGCAGGCTGCACACAGCCTCAGCCAGCCTGGCCTCAAACACCTCCAGGGAGGTGATCTTTGATCACATTCTGTGCTTCTGTGCTCCACAACCTCCCTGCCCAACCTGTGCCAGTGTCTCCCAACCCTCACTGCCAAGACTTCCTTCCTCATCTCCACTCTCAATCTGCCCTCTCCAAGCCTGTTCCAATGCCTCACCACTCTCTCAGTAAAGAAGCTTTTCCTAATGTCCAGTCTAAACCTTCCCTGGCACAGCTTCAACTCATTTGCTCTTGTCCTATCAGTGGTTACCTGGGAGAAGAATCACAGAATCAGGCAGGGTGGGAAGGGAGCACAAGGAGCAGCCAGTGCCAACTCCCCTGCCATGCCCAGGGACACCCTACCCTAGAGCAGGCTGCACACAGCCTCAGCCAGCCTGGCCTCAAACACCTCCAGCCATGGGGCCTCAACCACCTCCCTGGGCAACCCATTCCAGCCTCTCACCACTCTGCTGCTCAACAACTTCCTCCTCACCTCCAGCCTCACTCTCCCCACCTCCACCTTTGCTCCATTCCCCCCACTCCTGACACTCCCTCACAGCCTCAAAAGTCCCTCCCCAGCTTTTTTTGGAGCCCCCTTCAGATCCTGGCAGGCCACAAGAAGGTCCCCTGGGAGCCTCCTCTGCTCCAGCCTGCACAGCCCCAACTCTTTCAGGCTGTGCTCACAGCAGAGCTGCTGCAGCCTCTCAGCATCCTCCTGGCCCTGCTCTGGACACTCTGCAGCATCTCCACAGCCCTCTTGTCCCAGGGGCTCCAGAGCTGGATGCAGGACTCCAGGTGGGCAACCCATTCCAGCCTCTCACCACTCTCCTGCTCAACAACTTCCTCCTCACCTCCAGCCATGGAGCTAAGTCTAAAGCTCTCAGGGGGTGGCATGGCCACGAAAGAGGTCCTCAGCTGCATCCAGAGCATCTCCCTGGGGGATATTTGCAGCTCCAAATTTTACCAGACTCCCATCTTTTAGTTTTAGGCCTCCAGTTCTTCTCTTTCCACATTTTTTTGAGGAGCTCCAAATGTTTAAGGATTCTGAATTTCAATTTGTAGCTCCAATTCTTAACAGACTTCAATTTTTTTTTTCTAAGAGCTCAAATTTTTAACTTATCCTTTTTTTTTTCCTTTTTGAGCTCAAAATTTTAAGGCTCCCAAATTTTCTCACAGCTCAAATTTTTCAGGTTTCTGATTTTCTTTTTAGATCTTCACTTTTTAACAGACTTCATTTTTTTTTTTAGGCTCTGAATTTTTAAGGCTTCCAAATTGGTTAACAGCTCAAAATTTTATGGTTTCAAATTTTATTTTAAAGCTCCAATTTTTAACAGACTCCAATTTTTGGGGGGGGTCTCTAAAATTTTAGGGTTTCCAAATTGTTTAAGAGCTCAAATTTTTAGGGTTCCTAACATTTTTTTTAGGGCTCCAATTTTTAACAGACTTCATTTTTTTTTTTAGGCTCTAAATTTTTGAGGCTTCCAAATTTTTTAAGAGCTCAAATTTTTAGGGTTTCTGAATTTTTTTTTAGGGCTCCTATTCTTAACAGATTTCATTTTTTTTTTTTTAGGCTCTGGATTTTTAAGGTTTCCAAATTGTTTAACAGTTCAATTTTTTATGGTTTCAAATTCTATTTTAAAGCTCCAATTTTTAACAGACTCCAATTTTTGGGGGGGGTCTCTAAATTTTTAGGGTTTCCAAATTTTTTAAGAGCTCAAATTTTTAGGGTTTCTACATTATTTTTTGTCTCCTTATGTTTTTTCCTGACCCAAATGAGTTGAACCCAGGGTGGGAACTCCTTTGGCTCACTGCATGCTGTGATAGAGAACCAAATGAGTTGGATCCAGGGTGGAAACTCCTTTGCCTCACTGCATGCTCTGATAGAGAACCAAATGAGTTGGATCCAGAGTGGGAACTCCTTTGCCTCACTACAGGCTGTGATAGAGAACCAAATGAGTTGAACCCAGGGTGGGAACTCCTTTAGCTCACTACAGGCTGTGATAGAGAACCAAATGAGTTGAACCCAGGGTGGGAACTCCTTTAGCTCACTACAGGCTGTGATAGAGAACCAAATGAGTTGAACCCAGGGTGGAAACTCCTTTGGCTCACTGCATGCTCTGATAGAGAACCAAATGAGTTGAACCCAGGGTGGGAACTCCTTTAGCTCAATACAGGCTGTGATAGAGAACTAAATGAGTTGAACCCAGAGTGGAAACTCCTTTGCCTCACTGCATGCTGTGATAGAGAACCAAATGAGTTGAACCCAGAGTGGAAACTCCTTTGGCTCACTGCATGCTCTGATAGAGAACCAAATGAGTTGAACCCAGGGTGGAAAATCCTTTGGCTCACTGCATGCTCTGATAGAGAACCAAATGAGTTGAACCCAGAGTGGAAACTCCTTTGGCTCACTGCATGCTCTGATAGAGAACCAAATGAGTTGAACCCAGGGTGGAAACTCCTTTGGCTCACTGCAGGCTCTGATAGAGAACCAAATGAGTTGAACCCAGAGTGGAAACTCCTTTGGCTCACTGCATGCTCTGATAGAGAACCAAATGAGTTGAACCCAGAGTGGAAACTCCTTTGCCTCACTGCATGCTCTGATAGAGAACCAAATGAGTTGGATCCAGAGTGGGAACTCCTTTGCCTCACTACAGGCTGTGATAGAGAACCAAATGAGTTGAACCCAGGGTGGAAACTCCTTTGCCTCACTGCATGCTCTGATAGAGAACCAAATGAGTTGGATCCAGAGTGGGAACTCCTTTGGCTCACTGCATGCTGTGATAGAGAACCAAATGAGTTGAACCCAGGGTGGGAACTCCTTTGCCTCACTGCATGCTGTGATAGAGAACCAAATGAGTTGAACCCAGGGTGGGAACTCCTTTGGCTCACTGCAGGCTCTGATAGAGAACCAAATGAGTTGGATCCAGAGTGGGAACTCCTTTGCCTCACTACAGGCTGTGATAGAGAACCAAATGCCAGCCCTGGCAGCTGCCAGTAGCCTTTTTCTCTCCACTTCTCTCCCTCTCCAAACTGAACTTTGCCAATTAAGTTCAACAGCAATTCTCAGGGCTGCTGTATTTGACATGTGATGGGGGGAGGGGGGGGGAAATGTATATTTCCCTCTAATAAAAATAGAGTCCTCCTGCCTTTGAAAATAGAATGAATAAGATACCTATTCTTCAGTTATTTCTGCTCTGATATACATAACCATAGGCAGCAGAAAGAAGGGAGAAATGACTGCATTGAAGCCTGAGTGACAGCTGAATGCTCAGTGATTAAAAAAGCATTTAAGAGGCAGTTCCAGCTGTAACTTGGAGGAGAATTTGCCCAAAAGGCAAAAGGTTTTCAGCCAGCCACAAAGCTGAAGGCACTTGCGAGTTGATGCTGCGAGCAGAGGCTGAGGGAGCTGGGAGAGGGGCTTGGGGGGGGGGTTCAGCTGGGGAGGAGAAGGCTCCAGGGGGGGTCTTAGAAGTGTATTCCAGTATCTGAAGGCATCCTGCAGGATGGCTGCAGAGAGACTTGCCATGAGGGTGTCCAGAGGCAGGTCAAAGGGGAATGGTTTGAAGCTGTGGCAGAGCAGGGTTAGACTGGAACTGATGAAGCTCTTCAGCAGGAGGGTGATGGTGAGGCTCTGGAATAGGCTGCCCAGGGAGGCTGTGGCTGCCTCCTGCCTGGAGGTGTTTAAGGCTTTGGGCAAACAAATGTAGCTGAGAGGTGTCCCTGCCCATGCAGGGAGGTTGCAGGAGATGAGCTCTGAGGTCCCTTCCAGCCTAAGCCATTCCATGAGTCAAGTTCATGGGAGATGCTGTGAGGTGCAGCAGGTCTCTGCCTCAGTGCTTTAATCAGGTTGGAAAAGACCTCCAAGATCACAGAGTCCAACACCTAACACCTTCTAATGAGCTAACCCATGGCACTCAGTGCCTCAGCCACAGGTGGTGACTCCACCACCTCCTTTCTCCAGGAGAGAGCTCAGAAGTTTGGAGGTAAAGGATTTGCTTCCATCAAGGGTTCCTTTTGCCATTCATTTCTATCCCAAACAACAAAAGCTATTCCCAGAAGGAAGTGCTCTGCCCAGCTTTGGCTTCAGACCACAGAGAGGGACCACAGAGTGTTTGTCCCACCTCAGTCTAACAGCTCCTTCTCTCTCAGCAAGTGTTTGTCATGGGGTTGCTGCTTCAAGCCAGCAGTAGGTTTGGCAGAGTGTGAATAACAGCCCAAAAAAAGAGGGGGATAGAAGGGCAAAAGTACAGAAATAAATCAAATGCTGCTCAGCCCTGACTGTCCTGCTCAGGAGGTGCAGGAAGCTGAAGCTCCTGACCAGCTCCACATCAACCTTGGGGGTGCTGCTGGAGGAGAAGCTCAGCAGGAGCCAGCAGTGAGCACTTGCAGCCCAGAAAGCCAAGCAGAGCCTGGGCTGCAGCAGCAGAAGTGTGGCCAGCAGGGCCAGGGAGGGGATTCTCCCCCTCTGCTCTGCTCTGTCTGAGACCCCACCTGGAGTCCTGCATCCAGTGCTGGAGCCCCTGGGACAAGAGGGATGTGGAGATGCTGCAGAGTGTCCAGAGCAGGGCCAGGAGGATGCTCAGAGGCTGCAGCAGCTCTGCTGTGAGCACAGCCTGAAAGAGTTGGGGCTGTGCAGGCTGGAGCAGAGGAGGCTCCCTGGGGACCTTCTTGTGGCCTGCCAGGAGCTGAAGGGAGCTACAAAACAGCTGGGGAGGGACTTTTGAGGCGGTGAGGGAGTGTCAGGAGTGGGGGGAATGGAGCAAAGGTGGAGGTGGGGAGAGTGAGGCTGGAGGTGAGGAGGAAGTTGTTGAGCAGGAGAGTGGTGAGAGGCTGGAATGGGTTGCCCAGGGAGGGGGTTGAGGCCCCATGGCTGGAGGTGTTTGAGGCCAGGCTGGCTGAGGCTGTGTGCAGCCTGCTCTAGGGTAGGGTGTCCCTGGGCATGGCAGGGGGGTTGGCACTGGCTGCTCCCTATGGTCCCTCTTGTCCTAGGGGTCCAGAACTGGATGCAGTGCTCCAGGTGGGGTCTCAGCAGAGCAGAGCAGAGCAGAAGGGGTTGGCTTAGAGCATTCCTGTCCCATTCTGATGTGCTGATGGCAGCTTCCTTGTGCTGCTGTTTCTCTTCCAGGCAGTGGCACAAAAGCTCTGCATGCACACACTTACAGCTGCCTCCTGCAGCTGCCTCCCCTTCTCACTGCTTGTCCTGTGTTAGCTGAGACACCCCCAGGCCAGCCACGGGCTGCAGGCAGCCGCTCCAACCTGGCTCCAGGTAAATCCTATCCCACAAATGCCATGCTCACTACAAGGGAGGGAGTCTGGGGAAGGTGGAGGTTTCTCCTGCTCCTTCTCTTCCTCTTGCTGCTCTCCCCAGCCCTGGAGGGCCTCACCTCTCTGCTCCCAGGGACTGCCTCCCTGTTTGGAACCACCACGCACCGCTGGGCTGAGTATCACTGCACACTGTCTGTTGGCATCGGTGTCCCTAGGGCTGGTCAGGTCCATTTCCAGCTCTCCTCTCTTCCTGACCCCCTTCTCAGCTAGGCAGGGCTCATTTGGTGGGAGAACAACTGCTGGAGTTCCCCTTGGCTGTGGACTGGCTAGAGCTTGCTGTAGCCCTTCAGCTGCAGGCTTTGCTTGCTGCTGCAGCAGCTCGGTAGGGTACCAGCCCTGCTGCTGCTGCCCCCTCCTCACCTCCACCCTCTGACAACACACTGGGAGCCTTTCCCTATTAACCTCTCTTGAGTCCAGCAGCAGTAAGTTTGCAGATGACACCAAGCTAGGAGCAGGTGTTGATCTGTTGGAAGGTAGGAGAGCCCTGCAGAGGGATCTGGCCAGGCTGCATGGGTGGGCAGAGGCCAAGGGGATGAGATTGAACAAGGCCAAGTGCAGGGTTCTGCACTTTGGCCACAACAACCCCAAGCAGCACTACAGGCTGGGGCCAGAGTGGCTGAGAGCAGCCAGGCAGAGAGGGAGCTGGGGGTGCTGGCAGAGAGGAGCTGCAGAGGAGGCAGCAGTGCCCAGGTGGGCAGCAGAGCCAGTGGCATCCTGGGCTGGCTCAGGAGCAGTGTGGGCAGCAGGACAAGGGAGGTTCTTCTGCCCCTGTGCTCAGCACTGCTCAGGCCACCCCTGGAGTGCTGTGTCCAGTTCTGGGCTCCTGAATTGCAGAGAGATGCTGAGGTGCTGGAAGGTGTCCAGAGAAGGGCAACAAAGCTGGGGAGGGGCCTGGAACACAAACCCTATGAGGAGAGGCTGAGGGAGCTGGGGGTGTGCAGCCTGCAGCAGAGGAGGCTCAGGGGTGATCTTATTACTGTCTACAACTACCTGAAGGGACATTGTAGCCAGGTGGGGGTGGCCTCTTCTCCCAGGTAACCAGCAATAGAACAAGGGGACACAGTGTCAAGTTGTGCCAGGGTAGGTCTAGGCTGGATGTGAGGAGGAAGTTCTTCACAGAGAGTGATTGGCATTGGAATGGGCTGCCCAGGGAGGTGGTGGAGTGGCTGTGGCTGGAGGTGTTGCAGCCAAGCCTGGCTGGGGCACTTAGTGCCATGGTGTGGTTGGTTGGGCAGGGCTGGGTGCTAGGTTGGGCTGGCTGAGCTTGGAGCTCTCTTCCAACCTGCCTGATTCCGTGATTCTTTGGGGACATCCAGGCGGGGTCTCAAGAGAGAACCCAAGAGGACCTCAAGAGAGAGCCCAGGAGTGTCCCAGCAGAGAACCCAGGAGGATCTCAACAGAGAACCCAAGAGGACCTCAAGAAAGAGCCCAGGAGTGTCCCAGCAGAGAATCCAGGAGGGTCTCAACAGAGAACCCAAGAGGACCTCAAGAAAGAGCCCAGGAGTGTCCCAGCAGAGAATCCACTAGGGTCTCAACAGAGAACCCAAGAGGATCTCAAGAGAGAGCCCAGGAGGGTCTCAAGAGAGAGACCAGGAGGATCTCAACAGAGAACCCAAGAGGGTCCCAAAATAGAACCCAAGATGGTCCCAACAGAGAACCCAAGAGGGTCCCAACAGAGCTACTGCCCTTCCCTCTGCCCACTCCACCTGAGCCTTCGGTCCTGCCAGAGGGCTCTGGGTCACCTACCTCCAAGTAGAGCACCCAAGGCATGACCAAAGTTGCTACCAAGAGGTCTGCCACTGCCAAGCTGACGATCAGGTAGTTGGTGGTGGTCTGAAGGGCTTTCTCCCTGGACACAGCCATGCACACCAGCACGTTGCCAAAGACGATGACGAAGATGAGGAGGGTGAGCAGCATGGCATAGTAGTTGTAGTGAGGCTTCTGGGCAGCATTGGACTCGTTGAGTGGCTTGCTCCAGTTCCTGTCCTCGATGGCACCGTTGTACCAGGAGAGGTTTAGGGGATCCATGGAGGGAAAGGTGCCAGGTTCCAGCTCCACCCTGAGGCAGAGAGGGAGAAGGGATAAAGGGCAACATCAAACATAGGTGGAGCAGTTGCACAAGGGCTGCATGTTGGGGTTCTCTGGAGCCTGCTGCCCCTGTGTGCACTGGCACAGGTTGCCCAGGGAGGTTGTGGAGCAGAGAGAGGGAGGGTGAGGAGACACTGGCACAGGTTGCCCAGGGAGGTTGTGGAGCATAGAGAGGGAAGGTGAGGAGACACTGGCACAGGTTGCCCAGGGAGGTTGTGGAGCACAGAGAGGGAGGGTGAGGAGACACTGGCACAGGTTGGCCAGGGAGGTTGTGGAGCAGAGAGAGGGAGGGTGAGGAGACACTGGCACAGGTTGCTCAGGGAGGTTGTGGAGCACAGAAGCACAGAATGTGATCCAAGATCATATTCTGTGCTTCTGTGCTCCACAACCTCCCTGGAGGTGTTCAAAGCCAGGATGGATTAGACCTTGAGCAACTTGTTCTAAGCAGGGGGGTTGGAACTGGACGATCTTTGAGGTCTCTTCCAACCTAAACCATTCTGTGATTCCTTCTCTGAACACCCTGGAAGTGATCAGGGTCAGGCTGGATGAGCCCTTGAGCAACCTGTGCTGGTGGAGGTGTCCCTGTCCATGGCAAGGGGTTGACACTGGCTGAGCTTTAAGGTGTCTTCCAATCCATTCCCTGCATCTTTGAGCTCCTTCCTCATGTCCAGTGAGGAGACACTGGCACAGGTTGGCCAGGGAGGTTGTGGAGCACAGAGAGGGAGGGTGAGGAGACACTGGCACAGGTTTGCCCAGGGAGGTTGTGGAGCACAGAGAGGGAGGGTGAGGAGACACTGGCACAGGTTTGCCCAGGGAGGTTGTGGAGCACAGAGAGGGAGGGTGAAGAGACACTGGCACAGGTTGGCCAGGGAGGTTGTGGAGCACAGACAGTGAGGCTGAGGAGACACTGGCACAGGTTGCCCAGGGAGGTGCCCAATGCCAGGTTGCATGAGCCCTTTGAGCACCCTGGAGCAACTCAAATCAGCTTTCCAAGACGACTCCTATCAGTTCCCAAATCCTGACCAGGCTCATCCCACCCCTACCCCCCCTTTCCCTTTACCCAATACCTCCCTCCAAACCCAGACCATTTAATTCCCTTCCTAAAAGCCTCCCCCCCCCTAAAAAAAAAAAAGAAGAGAACTGGATTTAGGAACCTGAGGAAGAGATCAAAACAGCAAAACATTTGCAAATATCCAATTCCCGGAGGAACAAAAGCTCCTTTGTGAGGCTCTGAGCTTTTGTGAGCTGCTCTCATTCAGAGAGCAATTTGGATAATAATCCTTGGAAATTTGTTGCCTATGGGCCCTTAATAGCTGATAATTCAAAAAGTGTCTGTCTGACAGCGCCAGCAGCAGCTCTTGATAGCTCCACAAATGTCGTCTTAGGAACTGTCAAAGTGTCAGGAATTAATTAAATGGTAGCTTCGGTGACTCAGAGTGGAGGAGGGGGGGTAGGGGGAGAGGGGAAAAAAAGTCGATGCTAAATGCAGCAACAGTTTTCTTTCTTCCCCCCCCCAATCCATCACCCCCTGCACCTTTTCTCCTGTTGGCCTTTGAGAATGGAGAAGCATCTAAAAGAGGCAGAGAGGTGCAGGGAATGAAGGGTGGGGAAGGGGAGAGGGTGGGGAAGGGGAAGGGAGGAGGAGGAGGAGGAGGAGGGAGGAGGAGGAGGTGGAAGTGTAAAGAGAAAAGCAGGAGGGTGGCATGGTCCAAGTGCCCTTTGGTAAAGGAAAACCATCTAGAAAGGGCAGAGAGGTGCAGGAAAGGCAGGGTGGGGAAGGGAGGAGGAAGGGGAAGGGAGGAAGAGGAGGTGGAAGTGAAAAGAGAAAAGCAGGGGAGTGGCATGGTCCAAGTGCCCTTTGGTAAAAGAAAACCATCTAGAAAGGGCAGAGAGGTGCAGGAAAGGCAGGGTGGGGAGGGGAGGAGGGAGGGGAGGGAGGAGGAAGGGGAAGGGAGGAAGAGGAGGTGAAAGTAAAAAGAGAAAAGCAGGAGGGGGGCATGGTCCAAGTGCCCTTTGGTAAAGGAAAACCATCTAGAAAGGGCAGAGAGGTGCAGGAAAGGCAGGGTGGGGAAGGGGAGAGGATGGGGAAGGGAGGAGGGAGGGGAAGGGGAGAGGGTGGGGAAGGGAGGAAGAAGGGGAAGGGAGGAGGTGAAAGTGAAAAGAGAAAAGCAGGAGGGTGGCATGGTCCAAGTGCCCTTTGGTAGAGGAAAACCATCTAGAAAGGGCAGAGAGGTGCAGGAAATGCAGGGTGGGGAGGGAGGAGGGTGGGGAAGGGAGGAAGGAGGGGAAGGGGAAGGGAGGAAGGAGGGGAAGGGGAAGGGAAGAGGAGGTGAAACTGAAAAGAGGAAAGAAAAGGATGGCATGGTCCAAGTGCCCTTTGATAAGGAAAACCATCTAGAAAGGGCAGAGAGGTGCAGGAAATGCAGGGTGGGGAAGGGAGGAGGAAGGGGAAGGGAGGGGGGTGGGGAAGGGAGGAGGGAGGGGAAGGGGGAGTGAAAATGAAGAGAGAAAAGCAGGAGCGTGGCAAAGGGGCTTCAAGGTAGAAAAGGAGTGGAATGGGTTTGTGAGCAGGGTGAGCAACTCTTTGCAGCAAGAAATTCTTGGCAGGGAGGGTGAGGAGAGACTGGCACAGGTTGGCCAGAGAAGTTGTGGAGCACAGAGAGGGAGGGTGAGGAGACACTGGCACAGGTTGAGGGTGGTGAGACAATGGCACAGGTTGCCCAGGGAGGTGCTCAATGCCAGGTTGGATGAGGAGGTGAGAGGTGTCCTTGCCCATCATAGGCATGGAGTTGGCATTAGATGATCTCAAAGGTCCCTTCCAACATAACCCATCCCAAGCTGATGATCCTCAGGAGGGTGAAAGGGTTGTGCCTGCAGGTTCTGCAGATGAAAAGCTTTGGAGCTTCTGTTCTGAAAGGAGGAAATTTTCCTTTGGGAACCCAAAGAAAGAAAAGTTCCCAATATTTGGCATGCAAGAGGGAAACTAAATCACAGCAGAAGTTGTGCTCCTGCAGTCAGAGGTTGTGGCTGGTCCTCATGCTAACAAAGCCAAACCACTCCTGGCCAGCTCTGTTCTTTCCTATCTCTTGAGAGTCTTGAGTTTGCCAGCCTAAACATAATCTTCATCTCTCCACAGACAGAGCTGGCATCACCTGGCAGCATTAGGGTGGCCATCAGGGTGGCCTGTTAGTCTCTCTGTGCTGCTTTAAAGCAGCACTTTTACTGCTGACAGTTGCTCAGGAGAGGAGAAAGGAGCACCTTAAAGAGCTGCCTGGAGAAGGGAGAGAGCTTTTTACTGCCTCTATCCAAGCACCTGCCTCTTCCTGTGGAGGCAGAAGGAAGGGATGATGAGGGCAGGACAAAAATGGCATCTAGCTGCACACTGGTGGTTGGGCTTGGGGATTCTGAAGGTCTTTCCCCCCCTGAGTGTTCTTGTGGCCTTGTGGAGGTTCTCTGCCTCTGTACACTTCACAGAATCACACCAGGTCAGGGGCTGGAAGGGACTTCCAAGGCTCAGCCAGTCCAACCCCCCTGCCAAAGCAGCGTCTTCTAGACCAGATCACACAGGAACACATCCAGGTGGGTTTTGGATATATCCAGAGGAGACTCCACAGCCCCCCTGGGCAGCCTGTGCCAGGCTTCTGTCACCCTCACAGGGAGAGAATTCCTCCTCCTGTTAACATGGAACTTCATGGAACCTCAGCTCCCACCACTGCCCCTTGTGCTGGCACTGGGCATCACCCAGCAGAGCCTGGCTCCAGCCTCCTGCCACTCACCTGCGCAGCTTTAGAGCCACTGCTGAGCTCACCTCTCAGCCTCCTCCATGCTAAAGAGCCTCAGCTCCCTCAGGCTCTCCACCAGAAGCAAACCATTCTTGGGCTCAGCTGAGCCTTTGCACGCAGATGTGGGTAGAGAGTGAGAGGGGACAAACTCCTTGCAAACGACCTGCAGTAAAGCCACTTTAATTCCCATACAGAGCCCACGCAGGTTTTTAGCACAGCTGAGCTAATCCAGATATGGATTTACAGGCAGGTCAAGGGCAGACCAGCACAGCAAGGACACAGTGCTGGGTGTGGTGCCAGCAGTGCTGGGTGTGGTGCCTGCGGTGCTATGTGGTGCCAGCGGTGCTGTGCATGATGCCAGTGGTGCTACAGCTGCCAGGGGTGCTGTGCATGCTGCCAGTGGTGCTACAGCTGCCAGTGGTGCTGTGCATGGTGCCAGTGGTGCTGTGCATGGTGCCTGCGGTGCTGTGTGGTGCCAGTGGTGCTGTGCATGGTGTCTGCGGTGCTGTGCATGGTGCCAGTGGTGCTACAGCTGCCAGCGGTGCTGTGCATGGTGCCAGTGGTGCTACAGCTGCCAGTGGTGCTGTGCATGGTGCCTGCGGTGCTGTGTGGTGCCAGCGGTGCTACAGCTGCCAGTGGTGCTGTGCATGGTGCCAGTGGTGCTGTGCATGGTGCCTGTGGTGCTGTGTGATGCCAGTGGTGCTACAGCTGCCAGCAGTGCTGGGTGTGGTGTCAGCAGTGCTGTGTGGTGCCAGCAGTGCTACAGCTGCCTGCAGAGCTGTGTCTGGTGTCTGCAGTGCTGTGCGTGGTGCCAGTGGTGCTGTGCATGGTGCCAGCAGTGCTACAGCTGCCAACAGTGCTGTGCATGGTGCCTGCAGTGCTGTGCGTGGTGCCAGCAGTGCTACAGCTGCCAGCAGCGCTGGGTGTGGTGCCTCCTGGCCTGTGCTTTTTGTGCTGGGGGGACCAGAGCTGAAGAGAACACTCCAGGAGAGGTCTCACCAGAGCAGAAGGAGCAGAATCAGCTCTCTTGTCCTGCTGGCCACACTGCTGCTGCTGCAGCCCAGTGATGATCCCAGTGCCTAAATGAGCTAACACTGATTGTTCTTTCTTCTGCAGCTGGCACCATGGCTCAGGAGGGTAAGTGCACTGCCCCTGCACTCTTAACCATCTCATAGACTTAGAGAGTCAAGCAAATTGGAAGAGAGCTCCAAGCTCCATGGCACTAAGTGCCCCAGCCAGGCTTGGCTGCACCTCCAGCCACAGCCACTCCACCACCTCCCTGGGCAGCCCATTCCAATGCCAATCACTCTCTCTGACAACAACTTCCTCCTCACATCCAGCCTGAACCTCCCCTGGCACAGCTTGAGGCTGTGTCCCCTTCTTCTGTCCCTGGCTGCCTGGTAGCAGAGCCCAACCCCACCTGGCTACAGCCTCCCTGCAGGCAGCTGCAGGCAGCAATCAGCTCTGCCCTGAGCCTCCTCTGCTGCAGGCTGCACCCCCCCAGCTCCCTCAGCCTCTCCTCACAGGGCTGTGCTCCAGGCCCCTCCCCAGCCTTGCTGCCCTTCTCCAAACACCTTCCAGCATCTCAACATCTCTCTTGAATGGAGGAGCCCAGAACTGGACACAGCACTCCAGGGGTGGCCTGAGCAGTGCTGAGCACAGGGGCACAAGAACCTCCCTTGTCCTGCTGCCCACACTGCTCCTGAGCCAGCCCAGGATGCCATTGGCTCTGCTGCCCACCTGGGCACTGCTGCCTCCTCTGCAGCTCCTCTCTCCCAGCACCCCCAGCTCCCTCTCTGCCTGGCTGCTCTCAGCCACTCTGTCCCCAACCTGCAGTGCTGCTTGGGGTTGCTGTGGCCAAAGTGCAGAACCCTGCACCTTCTGAAACCTGCATCTTCTGAATTCCCACAGCCACAGGTTTCTTGACCACCCCCTGAGATGAGGACTCCACCACCTCCCTGGGCAGCCTGTGCCAATCCCTGACCACTCTTGCAGCAAAGAAGGTTTTTTTTTCCCCTTATCTCCAACCCAAACTCCCCTGGCATAAGTTGAGGGCATTTAGTATCCTGGGTCTGCCCTCTGCTCCTCTTGGCTCTGTGCTATGTCAGAGCTGCTTTGATTCAGTGCAGATGTCCTTTCACTTCCCTAAGAAAGCTCTAAGCCTCTTTTTGGCTTCCACCCTGATTGCAGACACCCTCAGGCAGGCAATCTGCACAGGTCTGATCCTGAGCTGGAGTCTGTGTCCAGCTGAGCATCACTGCATCATCTGCTGTCTGCTTGGTAGAGCTTTGTGGCCTTCAGAGCTCCTCTGGTCCTGGCTGCCAGAACATGAGGTCAGCTTCAGCATCTTCACAAAGCACTGAGAAAGTCCCTAAGGTTTTGCCCCAGCTGTGGTGTGTGTGGGAGAGGGAGCCTGGAGGTCAGCCTGGAGCAGGCTGATAAAAGCAGGAGCTGAGGGCTGGGGCCATGGGAGCTGTGCCCTGCTGCCATGCCCAAGCAGTGGCTGCCACAGCTGCCCCAGGGCTGGCAGCACTGCTGTGATCTGGGCTGCTCTCAGCTGGCTTTTGGCTTTGCTATGAAGCCCAGGGACAGTTCTGCTGCTCAGCTCAAGACTCCTGATCACCTCAGTGACTGAACTTTGGGTAAGCCTAACAGGAGAAGAGCAGCAAAAGCCCCCAGCAGCGAGGTGCTGATGGCTGCTGTGTCTCCAGCAGGCTCGGGGCAGCCTCTACCTCCTTTCCCCAGGGTATTTTTCCTGCCTGCAGTCGGTGCCAGGTTGTCTATTTCCTTCTCACTGCTGCCAGCCACCTGCCCCCATCAGGTCGCTGAGAGGCAAGCCCAGGACCGTGTCAGAAAGGTGCTTGGAGACAGGTTGGCTCCCAAAGCACTTCTCTTGCACAGAAATCAATGTCTGAGTGAAATCTGCACAGCCCAGTGCCTCCCTTTGTCCTCTGAGATGCCAGAAGCAATGAGCCAGAGGGAGGTTGTCAGACTGACATCTTCTCTGTCCTCCTGCTGCTGCTTGGTGCTGCTTGCTGAGCTCCACTGAGAACGAGAGGGAGGCATCCCAGCCAAGGAGAGGAGAGTGGCTGCAAATGGCTCCATGGCAAAGTGGAGGCCAGGGACAAGCAGAGTGCCTCAGGGATCAGCCCTGGCACCAGTCTTGTTCAGCATCTCTGTGGGTGCCATGGGCAGAGGCACTGAGTGCAGCCTCAGCAGGTTTGCTGCCCACACCAAGCTGTGTGGTGCAGCAGCCAGGCTGGAGGGCAGGATCCATCCAGAGGGACCTGCACAGGCTGCAGAGGTGGGCACAAGCCAAGCTCAGGAGGGTCAGCAAGAGCAAGTGCAAGGTCCTGCAGCTGGGTGGAGGCAATGCCAAGCACAAATCCAGGCTGGGCAGTGAGTGGCTGAGAGCAGCCCTGAGGAGAGGGACTTGGGGGTGCTGCTGGAGGAGAAGCTCAGCAGGAGCCAGCAGTGTGCACTTGCAGCCCAGAGAGCCAAGCAGAGCCTGGGCTGCAGCAGCAGCAGTGTGGCCAGCAGGGCCAGGGAGGGGATTCTCCCCCTCTGCTCTGCTCTGCTCTGCTCTGCTCTGCTCTGCTCTGCTGAGACCCCACCTGGAGTACTGCATCCAGCTCTGGAGCCCCTGGGACAAGAGGGCTGTGGAGATGCTGGAGAGTGTCCAGAGCAGGGCCAGGAGGATGCTCAGAGGCTGCAGCAGCTCTGCTGTGAGCACAGCCTGAAAGAGTTGGGGCTGTGCAGGCTGGAGCAGAGGAGGCTCCCAGGGGACCTTCTTGTGGCCTTGCAGGGTCTGAAGGGGGCTCCAAAAAAGCTGGGGAGGGACTTTTGAGGCTGTGAGGGAGTGTCAGGAGCTGGGGGAATGGAGCAGAGCTGGAGGTGGGGAGAGTGAGGCTGGAGGTGAGGAGGAAGTTGTTGAGCAGGAGAGTGGTGAGAGGCTGGAATGGGTTGCCCAGGGAGGTGGCTGAGGCCCCATGGCTGGAGGTGTTTGAGGCCAGGCTGGCTGAGGCTGTGTGCAGCCTGCTCTAGGGTAGGGTGTCCCTGGGCATGGCAGGGGGGGTTGGAACTGGCTGCTCCTTGTGCTCCCTTCCAACCCTGACTGAGTCTGTGATTCTAAGAGGCTCTTTGGCAGTGGGGAGCTGGTGGAAGACCAAGGGAAAGCAGAGTGTTTGAGGAGCTGTTTTGTTTCCCTCTCCAGGAAAGCAAAGCTGCTTCTGGGGTAGATTCCCTCTGTTTTATTGCATGCCAGCCCAGAGTCAATGATCTGTGCTGTGACCTCCTGGGCATGGAGGGCAAGGCAGGTGTGTAACAGCCAGCAGCGAGGAACAGCCTCTCCCCACTCAGGTCTAGGCAGGAGCCAGTGTCTGCAGGCAGTGAGGAGGAGGAGGAAAGCTCAGGAGTTAGGAAAATGCTGGCAATTCCCTCTTGACCCATGCAGGATTGTGCCCACTGCTCATGCTGGTGAAAAATGCCAGCTGCTGCCTTGGCATCTGACACTCCACAACCAGCTGATGCAGTGAACAGGCCAAGCCCCAGTGGCTTTAACTAAACCTGTCCTCCCCCAGCACTGGGGAGCCTGTGCCAAGGCAGCAGCAGCTGGCAGAGCTGGCTGAGGAGGTGCTGGCAGTAACCACAGCAGAAGCAGTTCTCAGCTGCTGCTGCTGCTGCCTGTGCCTCTTCAGGAGGTCATGGAGGTGTTGGGTGGAAGGTTGGGCTCCATCTGAGATCAGCCTTAACCATCCTCTGATCCTACCTCCCTCTTGCATTTCCTCAGCCTCTGGTGACAAGCAGGTGACACAAGGAGGGAGCTGAGCTCCCTCTGCACCCAGCTGCAGCAGGGATGGTGAATTGACAGCCTGGCTGCTGCCTTCACTTGGCTCCTGCCTGCTCCCATGGGATGGCTGCTGGCAGAGCCAGGCCCTCTGAGCAAGTGCTGCACTTCACAGAGTGCCAGGCTGGAAGGGACCCCAAGGATCATCTGCTGCAACCTCTTTGGGTAACAGTGGAGCTGCAGTGAGCTGGCACAGAGCCTGCCAGGCTGAGCCTTCCAACTGCCCAGTGCAGGGCACTCCACTGCTGCCCCTGGGAGATGACCTCACTGGGAGCTCCTTCTGGTGCCCAGGCAGTGCCAGAGGAACTGCAAGTGATCCTGGAATGCCAGGCTGGAAGGGACCCCAAGGATCATCTGCTCCAACCCTTCTAGGTAGCAGCAGAGCTGCAATGAGCTGGCACAGAGCCTGCCAAGCTGAGCCTTCCAACTGCCCAGTGCAGGGCACTCCCCTGCTGCCCCTGGGAGATGCTTCCAGTGTCCAACTGTTCTCATGGGGAAACATTTTCCTCTGCAGCCCACTGGGAACATCCCCAGCAGTAACTTGTCCCCATCACCTCTTGTCTTCTCCATGGTACTCCTTGTCAAAGGGAGTCTCCATCCTCCTGGCAGCCTCCCTCTGTGCACTGCTCCACTGTGCTAAGGTCTCCCTGAAGCCTTCTCCTCTTCAGGCTGCACAAACCCAGCTCCCAGCCCCACATCACTCCTACAGACCTCACATCCTGCTCTGTACAAAATCCTTTTCTTCCCTCTCCCCTCCACCTCCCCCTTTCAATATATCCTAACCCCAAATCTCTGTGCTTAGATCTGAGCCTCTGACTAATCCAATCACCTCCCAGCGTTATGATCCTGCTGATCCAACCTCTCTTTGGATCTGCTCTGCCTTTCAGCTCACCCAGCACTGCCTCCATCAGTAGCAGAGCTAATTGTCTTCCCTTTCCTTTGCCGAGGCACTGAGAAGGTTGAATCCTTTTGCTCTGCCATCCCCCAGCAGCTGCCCACAGGGGCAGCTGAAATGTGAGCAGGGCATTTGCCTCTAAGTGCTGCTCAGAATGTGGCTTCCACACGAAAGCAGGCTTGGGGTCAGCTGTTGGATGTTTGCTGTACAGCTTGGAGCTTGGCATTTGCAAGGGATAACTTCATCTGATTGCAGAAGTAGATGGAGTTTAATTCCTTAGCTGAATAAACCCTTCCCCTCCACCTCTAGTCAGGCTCCCTCTGTTCATGCAGCACCTAGCAGGAGGATGTCTGAGCTCTGAGCCCTTCAGCCATGCTTTATTAAAAGCAAATAAGAATTCAGGTGGAGGAGGACAAATATTTGCCTTCCACTCGTGGCACCTAACATTCATTTAACATCTGCTCTTTGCCTTGCCACTCCTGCCACCGAGCTGCTTTGCAACAGTGTTTGCCAGCAGTGAATTCCACAGGAACCCTTCTCCTCCCTTTCCTTCCCCTTCCCCTTCCCTTCCCTTCCCTTCCCTTCCCTTCCCTTCCCTTCCCTTCCCTTCCCTTCCCTTCCCTTCCCTTCCCTTCCCTTCCCTTCCCTTCCCTTCCCTTCCCATTCTTTTCCCCTTCCCCTCCCTTTCTTTCCCCTTCCCCTCCTTTTCTTTCCCCTTCCCCTGGGAGTCTACCCAGGGAGACAGGCTCACAGGATGTCAGGGGTTGGAAGGGACCCAAAGAGCTCATCCAGTCCAGCCCCCCTGCCAGAGCAGGACCATACAATCTGGCTTAGGACACACAGGAACACATCCAGACAGGCCTGGAAAGGCCCTTCCCTCCTTTCTCTTCCCTTTCCCTTGCCTCCTTTTCCTTCCCTTCCCTCCTTTCCCTTCCCTTCCTTCCTTTCCCTTCCCTCCTTTCCCCTCCCTTCCTTCCTTTCCCTTCCTTTCCCCTCCTTTCCTTTCCCCTCCCCTCCTTCTCTCCCTTGCCTCCCCTTCTTTCCCTTCCCTTCCCTTCCCTTCCCTTCCCTTCCCTTCCCTTCCCTTCCCTTCCCTTCCCTTCCCTTCCCTTCCCTTCCCTTCCCTTCCCTTCCCTTCCCTTCCCTTCCCTTCCCTTCCCTTCCCTTCCCTTCCCTTCCCTTCCCTTCCCTTCCCTTCCCTTCCCTTCCCTTCCCTTCCCTTCCCTTCCCTTCCCTTCCCTTCCCTTCCCTTCCCTTCCCTTCCCTTCCCTTCCCTTCCCTTCCCTTCCCTTCCCTTCCCTTCCCTTCCCTTCCCTTCCCTTCCCTTCCCTTCCCTTCCCTCCTTTCCCCTCCCCTCCCCTCCTCTCTCTGGCTCCCAGGTTTGTGGGTGTTTGCCCCAAACCATGACTACCACCACCACGAATTGCCTTTTAATAGCTTCTCTGCACGGGAGTTGATGATTCTCTGTCAATCAGTGCAAGGTTCTTGTGCCTCCTCCTTGCTCTGAGTGCCACTTCCCCGTGCCTGCAGCCCGTGCAGGAGCCAGGTCCTGTCCTGCCCCTCCTGGTGCAGGAGGACAGAGGCAGGGGGGAGGTGAAGAGGCTCTGCCTGTTCCTCCTGTGCCAGTGCTGCTCACATCTCAAACCCTAATGAGCTCTAATCATTTAATCCCTGACCCACACCAGCTCCACTCTTCAGCTTCAGTCCTGACTGCCAGCCCCCACTTCTGTCACCTCTGCAAGCAAACTGTGAGCAGCAGAAGGACATGTCCCTGGCTGTGGCCTTTTGCATCTCCTCCTACAGAGTGGGCATCCAGGCACAGAGGGGCTGGGCTGGCTCAGCAGCTGCTGGAGGGGAGTGCCTCTTAGCATGGCTATGGTGCTGGGAAGGCCTTGCAGAGCCTTGTGGCTCCTGCCCTGCACCCCAACAAGTGTCTGCCCAGGCTTCCTCAGCCAACCTTCCTCAGTGCCTTCCAGAGGTGCAAAGCAGTTCCTTCTTTTTCTGTATGCAGCTTCCATTTGCTCATCACTTTGCCTTTCCACTCTGCTGCTGCATCATTGTGTCCCCTCTTTGTTCTCTGGAGTCTACCCAGGGAGATAGGATCAGAGGATGTCAGGGGTTGGAAGGGACCCAAAGAGCTCATCCAGTCCAACCCCCTCCTGCCAGATCAAGGCCATCCAATCTAGCTCAGGGCACACAGGAACACATCCAGACAGGCCTGGAAAGGCTCCACAGAAGGACACCCCACAACCTCTCTGGGCAGCCTATGCCAGGGCTCTGGGACCCTTTCAGGCAAGAAGTTTCCCCTTGTGTTGAGCTGGAACCTCCTGTGCTGCAGCTTCCATCCATTGCTGCTTGTCCTGTCCCAGGGAGCAGTGAGCAGAGCCTGTCCCCCCCTCCTGACCCCCAGCCCTCAGCTATTGATAAGCATTGATTAAATCCCCTCTCAGTCTTCTCTTCTCCAGCCTAAGCAGCCCCAGGGCCCTCAGCCTCTCCTCCCCAGAGGCAGTGCTCCAGTCCCCTCATCATCCTCATAGCCCTCCCTTAGACCCTCTCCAGCAGATCCCTGTCCCTCTGCAACTGGGGAACCCCAAACTGAAGGCAGTGCTCAAGATGAGGTCTGACCAGGGCAGAGTAGAGGGGCAGGAGAACCTCCCTTGACCTACTGGACAGAAACTCTCTCTGCACCAGACCCTTCCCACTGGCACTTGTGACCCAAAAGCTCTGTTCTGGGAAGAATTTTTGCTCCCAGGCAGGATTTTCTTCCCAGGAGGGATTTTTGTCCTGATTTCAAATGGATTTGCCCCTCAGCTTGTGTAGCAGAGGCCAGGATGTGGATTTGGCTCTCAGGCAGACACTTGAGAGAGAGAGAGAGAAGAGCCTGGGCAGTGGATCCTGGCAGGATCCATGTCCTGGTGTCACTCCCACTGCCAGGACTGGGGTGCAGGGGCTCTGCTCACACCCCTCTTTTGCCTGGGGCAGCTGCAGGCAGCCACTCCTCTTGGAGCATGCAGCAGGGAGGCAGACTAGGAAGGAGCCAGGCAGCTTCTCCCCCAGCCTTGTGGCTGAGCTGATGAAGGATGTGAAGTGACAGCAAGTGTCAGCTGTGATCAGCTAACCCCACAGGACACCCTGGCTGTCCCCTCCTGACTCACTGCCAAACCTCTGGCTGGGATCAGCAGGGCCAAGCCCTCCCTTGCCTCCTCCTGCAGCATTCCAGCATCTGTGCTCAGTTCCCTCATGCTCAGCTTGCTCAGCCCATAGGGGTATGGCATGGCCACAGTCAGCTGTGCTGTGGAAAGAGCAAATCCCAGCTGGCATTTTGGGATGCCCCAAGAGGGAAGTTCAGCCTTGAATTCCAAAGTGACAGGAAAGAGAGGCTGGAGATCTGCTGACTGGATCCAGGAGGTGGGGTTCAGCAGCACCACACAAGGATCCTGTGTGCTAGGGCTTTTGTTTCCCAGTCCTTAGTCACAGGAGAAGAGAAGGCTCTGGGGAGACCTTAGAGCTGCATTTTAGTGTCTGAAGGCTGAAGAGGGACAAGAGGCTGCTGGACCTCTTCTGGTGACAGAAGGGAGGAAGAGGAGCTGGCTCCAGAGCTGGTTCTCAGAGCCAGAACTGCTTGGAGCTTGGAGTTCCTCTGCTATGGATCCAGGCTGAGAGAGTTGGAGCAGCTCAGCCTGGAGAGGAGAAGGCTCTGGGGAGACCTCAGAGCTGCATTTCAGTAGCTGAAGTGGACTCACAGGCAGGCTGGGGAGGGACTGTGCAGAAGGGCTTGGAGTGATAGGATGAGAGGCAATGGTTTGGAGCTGGAGCAGGGCAGATTTAGGTTGGATATCAGGAGGAAGCTGTGCACAGGGAGGCTGCTGAGACCCTGGCACAGGCTGCCCAGGGCTGTGCTTGAGGCCCCATGCCTGCAGCCAGCCAAGCTCAGCCTTGCTGTGTCCCTGTGCAGCCTGCTCCAGCTGGAGCTGTCCCTGCTGCCTGCAGGGGAGGTTGGGCAAGATGCCCTTGGAGGATCCCTTCCAACTCAATGCCATCTGGGAATCCTGCCAGGCTTTGGGAGCAGGTTTCCAAGCACCAATGGAGGCTTCTTGCTTGTTTTCACCTGCTGAAGCTCCTCAGCATTCCATACAGGCTGCCTGGGTCTGGTTGCTACCTCTTGAAGCCTTCATCAGCCAAGGCACTTGGATGTCTTTCTCCTGCTTGCCCAAAGAAAGATGCCCCTCTGCAGCAGGGGGCAGAGGTTGTGCTCTCTGCCTTTGTGGGGAGCTTTATTGGTCTCTGCCTGACCTTTGGGACTGTGTCTGGAACCAAAAAGCTTCTTAGAAGCAGAGAGGTCCTGCCTGCCCGTGCTGAGCTGTCTCCTGCCTCGTGTGTTCAGGGGTGGCTCACTGCACACCCTCAGCTGCTCTTCTGCTAAAGCTTTACCTGCTGAATGTTGACCTTTGCAGCCTGCTGGGAGGCTTTGGGGTGCAGCAAGCTTCTGTGCACCAAACACAAGAAAGGAGCAGGGGACAAGAAGGGAAACAGGGGACAAGAAGGGATACAGGGGACAAGGAAGGGAAACAGGGGACAAGAAAGGGAAACAGGGGGCAGGAAGGGAAACAGGGGACTAGAAAGGATACAGGGGACAAGAAGGGAAATAGGGGACAAGAAAGGAACAGGGGACAAGAAAGGATACAGGGGACAAGAAGGGAAACAGGGGACAAGAAGGGAGGAAGGGAAACAGGGGACAAGAAGGGATACAGGGGACAAGGAAGGGAAACGGGACTAGAAAGGATACAGGGGACAAGAAGGGAAACAGGGGACAAGAAAGGAACAGGGGACAAGGAAGGGAAACAGGGGACAAGAAAGGATACAGGGGACAAGAAGGGATACAGGGGACAAGAAAGGATACAGGGGACAAGAAAGGATACAGGGGACAGGAAGGGAAACGGGACAAGAAGGGAAACAGGGGACAAGAAATGATACAGGGGACAAGAAAGGGAAACAGGGGACAAGAAATGATACAGGGGACAAGAAGGGATACAGGGAACAAGAAAGGAAACAGGGGACAAGGAAGGGAAAAGGGGACAAGGAAGGGAAAAGGGGACAAGGAAGGAAACAGGGGACAAGGAAGGAAACAGGGGACAAGGAAGGGAAACAGGGGACAAGAAGGGAAACAGGGGACAAGGAAGGGGAAAGGGGACAAGGAAGGGAAAAGGGGACAAGGAAGAGAAAAGGGGACAAGGAAGGAAACAGGGGACAAGGAAGGAAAGTAGGAACAAGAAAGAAAAGTAGGGACAAGCAAGGAAAGAGGATTGCCCTGCTGCTTGCACTTGCCAGACCCTGCCTGCAGCCCAGCATCCCTCCAGATCCACCAGCGTGGACGTGGTGGGCAGAAGCTCTGTGAAGGTTGTTTGCACCAGCAGCTCCCCCGGGGGGAATTCATCTGGGCTCACTTGCAGCCCCAGAAGGAAAGCTGGGAAGGGGCTTTTGGCAAGGGCTTGTAGTGACAGGATGAGGATCAGCCTGGAGAATTCTCCAGGGGGACCTCAGAGCAGTCTTTGGGTATCTGAAAGGGCTACAGGAGAGCTGGGGAGGGACTTTGGGTGGACAAGGGCTGGGAGTGATAAAACAAGAGGGAATGGATGGATACTTGAGGAGGGCAGAATGAGAGTGGAGATGAGGAAGAAATTGATAGTTAGGGTGAGGAGACACTGGCACAGGTTGTCCAGGGAGGTTGTGGAGCACAGAGAGGGAGGGTGAGGAGACACTGGCACAGGTTGCCCAGGGAGGTTGTGGAGCACAGAAGCACAGAATGTGATCTTTGATCACATTCTGTGCTTCTGTGCTCCACAACCTCCCTGGAGCTGCTCAAGGCCAAGCTGGATGAGACCTTTAGCACCTTAGGGCTGGTGAGAAGTGTCCCTGCCCATGGCAGAGGTTGGAGTTGGCACTGGATGCTCTTGAAGGTCCCTCCCAACCTAAACCACTCTATCAACCTATGAATCTACAGCCCATAAGAGCCCTAAACAGCAGCAGCTGCACAGCAATGCCAGCTCAGGCTGACAGGACTCACTCCCTGCACATCCAGCAGCCTGATTTCAGGCTTTGAAGTGCAGCCATGGCAAGCAACCTCCATAATCATGAATCCAGCTCCTAAATCCAGTCAGCTGGACCTGCTCCAGCTGTGAATTCCATATTCATTTTAATCCACAAAGTCATTAAAGAGAGCTCCACGAAGTGATGAATATTCCCCAGCCCCCCTCTACCTCCTCCTCCTCTCTGGCAGGCAGCAGATGACTCTTTCAGGTGAAACACGAGCAGGAGCCACTAATGTTTGTCATTATGGGGTGCAAGGCACAAGGTGCTGTGAAAGCTGAGGCAGGACTCAACCCAGGGCTGTCTGCTGGGGCTGTTTAATTCATCCTCCTAAGCACACAAAGAGGTTGAAAGCAAAGTGTGCCCAGATGGAGCTGGGCTGCCCTGGGAGTGAAATAAGCACAGCAGCCCAGGACAAGCCTCCAGCAGGCACTGGCCTTTGGCTTCCTAAAAGGAGTTGCATCAGAACAGCTTTTACCTGCTCCTCCTGCAGACACTGAGCCCCTTTCTGCTGCTCTGAGCCCTTTTGTGCTGCTCTGAGCCATTTTGTGTTGCTCTGAGCCATTTTGTGTTGCTCTGAGCCCTTTCATACTGCTGCAGAGGAGGCAGCAGTGTGCCCAGGTGGGCAGCAGAGCCAATGGCATCCTGGGCTGGCTCAGGAGCAGTGTGGGCAGCAGGACAAGGGAGGTTCTTCTGCCCCTGTGCTCAGCACTGCTCAGGCCACCCCTGCAGTGCTGTGTCCAGTTCTGGCCTCCTCAATCCAAGAGAGATGTTGAGGTGCTGGAAGGTGTTGAGAGAAGGGCAGCAAGGCTGGGGAGGGGCCTGGAGCACAGCCCTGTGAGGAGAGGCTGAGGGAGCTGGGGGGGTGCAGCCTACAGCAGAGGAGGCTCAGGGCAGAGCTCATTGCTGCCTGCAGCTGCCTGCAGGGAGGCTGTAGCCAGGTGGGGTTGGGCTCTGCTGCCAGGCAGCCAGCAGCAGAACAAGGGGACACAGCCTCAAGCTGTGCCAGGGCAGGTCTAGGCTGGATGTTGTTAGGAAGTTGCTGTCAGAGAGAGTGATTGGCATTGGAATGGGCTGCCCAGGGAGGTGGTGGAGTGGCTGTGGCTGGAGGTGTTGCAGCCAAGCCTGGCTGGGGCACTTAGTGCCATGGTCTGGTTGGTTGGGCAGGGCTGGGTGCTAGGTTGTGCTGGCTGAGCTTGGAGCTCTCTTCCAGCCTGCTTGATTCTCTGATTCTGAACCCCTTTTGTGCTCCCCTCAGACACTTTGTGCTGCTCTGAGCCCCTCCAGAGAGCAGGCAAATTGCTGCCTGTGCTTGATGGGGACTTGCTGTGGCATCAGAGCTTGCTGCTCTGCTCCAGGGCTTCAGCCTCTCACCCATCTCAAGCCCAGGCACTTTGCCAGTGCTCAAGCTGCTGTCACACCTCACACCTTCAGGTTGCCTTCGGAATGAGAGCTCAGGGGTGGGCACTGAGTGCTGAGGGAGATGTCCAAGCTGAGGATCTCTTTCCTGCATTAGTGACTGCTTCACTTTGTTATTTGACAGCTTCCCAGAGTGCAGCAGGTTGGGAGGGACCCTCCAAGGGCATCTCGACCAACCCCCTGCAGGCAGCAAGGGCAGCTGCAGCAGAACAGTTGGTAAGAAGAGTTAACACTTCTTAGCACTCAGCTCAGCTTGAATTCAGGTTGGGTTTGTACCAGCACAGGGCATGGTGCACTTGAGAGGACTTAAACAATTGCATCCTCACCACCACCCCTCCCAAAGAGTCTGGGGGGGAGCAGCAGCCTGGCACAAGCTGCTCAGCCCCTCTCCTGCCCAGCACTCAGCCACAGCAAAGGCTGCCAGGGTCTGTTTGTAACGTGCAGGGCAGGGAGAGCCCAAACTCAGCTTTCAGGAAGCTTTCCCCGCTGCGTGGTAAATCTTTACAGATGGGATTAGGTTGGAAGGGTCCTTCCAAGAGCATCCTGCAGGCAGCAGGGACAGCTCCAGCTGGAGCAGGCTGCACAGGGACACAGCAAGGCTGAGCTTGGCTGGCTGCAGGGATGGGGACTCAAGCACAGCCCTGGGCAGCCTGTGCCAGTGTCTCAGCAGCCTCCCTGTGCACAGCTTCCTCCTGCTGTCCAACCTAACTCTGCCCTGCTCCAGCTCCAAACCATTGCCTCTCATCCTGTCACTCCAAGCCCTTCTGCACAGTCCCTCCCCAGCCCTCCTGTGGGTCCCCTTCAGCTACTGAAATGCAGCTTTAAGATGTCCCCAGAGCCTTCTCCTCCAGGCTGAGCAGCCTCAGCTCTCTCAGCCTGTCACTCTAAGCCCTTCTGAACAATCCCTCCCTGTAGATCCCCTTCAGATAGTGAAATGCAGCTCTAAGGTGTCCCTCCAGGCTTCCTTTCTGCCTTCTTTTCCTTTCTCTATTATCTTTTCTATCCCTTTCCCATTGCTTTTCTTGTCCATTCTTTTCCCAGAGCATATTTATTGTCTCTATGACCAACACCTCCTACACCAAGCTTCTGTGGCTGTGATTCTGAGGCCACCAAGAGGAAACTGAAGTGCAAAACGTGGCCCCAAAGGACCTTTAACTTTCTCATGATCCCTCTGTGTTGTAACTTTATTATCACCCCTCTGTGTTGTAACTTCATCATCATCCCTCTGTGGTGTTTTCTGTCACTGTTGTGGTTTCCTAATTGAGTCTTCCTTCACAGTGAGATTAAAAATACATATAGAGAGAGACAGAGAAATAAATACACATAAGACTTGGAAAGAGTGACAAAAGGAAGTGCAAAGAAACAGGCATCAACTGTAGACAAACATCCTCCCACAGAGGGAATAATTGCTCAGCCTCCTTGCATGGATCCTTCCTTTCAGTGGTAAAACCTCTTCTGGTGTGCTCTAGGAAGGGGATTTGGACTCTGGCTGGGGCACTTAGTGCCATGGTCTGGTTGGTTGGCCAGAGATGGGGGCCAGGTTGGATTGGATGAGCTCTTCCAAGCTGGAGGATTTGCTGTTTCTGCTGACAGTGTGGAATGAGAATCAGAGAATCAGGCAGGTTGGAAGAGAGCTCCAAGCTCAGCCAGCACAACCTAGCACCCAGCCCTACCCAACCAACCAGACTATGGCACTAAGTGCCCCAGCCAGGCTTGGCTGCAACACCTCCAGCCACAGCCACTCCACCACCTCCCTGGGCAGCCCATTCTAGTGCCAATCACTCTCTCTGCCAAAAACTTCCTCCTCACATCCAGCCTAGACCTGCCCTGGCACAACTTGAGGCTGTGTCCCCTTCTTCTGTCCCTGGCTGCCTGGCAGCAGAGCCCAACCCCACCTGGCTACAGCCTCCCTGCAGGCAGCTGCAGGCAGCAATGAGCTCTGCCCTGAGCCTCCTCTGCTGCAGGCTGCACCCCCCCAGCTCCCTCAGCCTCTCCTCACAGGGCTGTGCTCCAGGCCCCTCCCCAGCCTTGCTGCCCTTCTCCAAACACCTTCCAGCACCTCAGCATCTCTCTGCAATGGAGGAGCCCAGAACTGGACACAGCACTGCAGGGGTGGCCTGAGCAGTGCTGAGCACAGGGGCAGAAGAACCTCCCTTGTCCTGCTGCCCACACTGCTCCTGAGCCAGGGAATGAGGGAATGGAATCTTGTAGGAATATGAACCTCTGAAGCCAGAAATGGTTTCTTTTTTCCACGTGGCCAAACTGTGGTAGGTTAAGATACCTGGGGAGGGGGGAAGGGGTTTGCAATGAGTATGGAATGGAAGGGAGCAAAGAAGGTCTGTCAAATACTGATCTGAATGGGAAAGGGTTTGGCCAAGGAAGTGTTCATCTAACCCTGGATCTTCCAGCACCCTAGTGCCAATCACAGGGTTGGAAGGGACCTCTGTGACTGGAGATGAGGAAGAAATTCTGGACAGTGAGGGTGAGGAGACACTGGCACAGGTTTGCCCAGGGAGGTTGTGGAGCACAGAGAGGGAGGGTGAGGAGACACTGGCACAGGTTGCCCAGGGAGGTTGTGGAGCACAGAAGCACAGAATGTGATCTTTGATCACATTCTGTGCTTCTGTGCTCCACAACCTCCCTGGAGGTGTTCAAGGCCAGGCTGGATGAGCAACCTGGAGCTGTTGGGAAGTGAATGATCCCCAAAGCCCCTTTCCAACCCAAACCCATTGTCTGGATCCCTGCATCCCTAAAGCATCCCCAACCTGATGGGGGATGCTAAATGATTCATGCAGTGGGCCCAGGGTGATTCTTGGCTGTTTAATTATAGCCACAGGGAGGTGTTTCTATATTTAATTATCTCTTTTCTATACTTGATTATCTTCCCCCCCCCCTTTATAATTAATAAGATCATCATCAGTGCAGCTTTTCAACCCCCCCCAGTGACTAAACTTTGCCACCTAAATCCGTGGGGAAGCTGCCTGGGGGCACCTCCTTTTCTCTGCTGTGGGAGAGGTTGAGATCCCTGAGTGTGGTGGAGGCTGTGAACTCAAAAGGGTTGTTCTTGCCTGGTGTGGTCAGCAGAGAAAGCAGATAAAAGGTAAGAACTCTGCCTTCAGTCAGCCTCTAATTGCATCTTGCTCCACTGCCAGACACGTCTGGAAGCTGAGGGCAGGCAGACAACAGGGGTAGCTGGAGATCAGGAGAGTGCTGGCTACAGACAGCATCTTAATTAGCTCCAGCTCCAAACTGCCTGAGCTGTCTAAGCAGAGGCTGGGCAGAAAGGCTCACATTAGACAGGTCGTTTGCAAGGGGATGATGTGCTGGGGAGCAGGTGGAGCTTTTGGGGGGGACTGTCTCAGCTGCAGCATGACTGCATCTTGAGCACTGCCTTCTGTTTGGGGCTCCCCAGTTGAAGAGGGACAGGGATGTGCTGGAGAGGGTCCAAGGGAGGGCTGTGATTAGGAGTAGGGGCACTGGTTGGATGCAGCATGACTGCATCTTGAGCACTGCCTTCTGTTTGGGGCTCCCCAGTTGAAGAGGGACAGGGATGTGCTGGAAGGAGTCCAGCAGAGGGCTATGAGGATGAGTAGGGGACTGGAGCACTGCCTGCTGAGGAGAGGCTGAGGGCCCTGGGGCTGCTTAGTCTGGAGAAGAGAAGACTGAGAAGGTCCCAGAGCCCTGGCACAGGCTGTCCAGAGAGGTTGTGGAGTCTGCTTCTCTGGAATCTTTCCAGGCCTGTCTGGATGTGTTCCTGTGTGCCCTGAGCTAGATTGTGTGGTCCTGCTCTGGCAGGGGGGTTGGATTGGATGAGCTCTTTGAGTCCACTCCAACCCCTGACATCCTCTGATCCTGTGATCCTATCTCCCTGGGTAGACTCCAGAGAACAGGGCCAGGGAGGGGATTCTCCCCCTCTGCTCTGCTGAGACCCCACCTGGAGTGCTGCATCCAGCTCTGGAGCCCCTGGGACAAGAGGGATGTGGAGATGCTGGAGAGTGTCCAGAGCAGGGCCAGGAGGATGCTCAGAGGCTGCAGCAGCTCTGCTGTGAGCACAGACTGAAAGAGTTGGGGCTGTGCAGGCTGGAGCAGAGGAGGCTCCCAGGGGACCTTCTTGTGGCCTTGCAGCATCTGAAGGGGGCTGCAAAAAAAGCTGTGGAGGGACTTTTGAGGCTGTGAGGGAGTGTCAGGAGTGGGGGGAATGGAGCAAAGATGGAGGTGGGGAGAGTGAGGCTGGAGGTGAGGAGGAAGTTGTTGAGCAGGAGAGTGGTGAGAGGCTGGAATGGGTTGCCCAGGGAGGGGGTTGAGGCCCCATGGCTGGAGGTGTTTGAGGCCAGGCTGGCTGAGGCTGTGTGCAGCCTGCTCTAGGGTAGGGTGTCCCTGGGCATGGCAGGGGGCTTGGAACTGGCTGCTCCTTGTGCTCCCTTCCAGACCTGACTGATTCTATGGTTCTATGCTGATTTGGCTGCTCCATCCCCAGCCCTAGCAGTTGAAGCAGTGAGCAAAGTCAGAGCAGATGTGTTTAGCAAATAGTAAGTGAGGCTTCCAGCTCCTGGGACATCTCAAATAGAGACAGAAGAGGCTACAGAGAGCCTGAAACATTGGGATAAATGATGGAACAAAGACAGAAGGGGGGAGAGAGCAACAGGAATGGCAGCAGCCTGGAGAGGAGAAGGCTCCAGGGAGACTTTAGAACAGCCTCCCAGTGCCTGAAGTGGGCTGCAGGAGAGCCATGAAGGGACTTTTGACAAGGGCTTGGAGGGATGGAAAGAAGGAATGGGTTGAAGCTTGAGGAGAGCAGATTGAGACTGGAGAGGAGGAAGAAATTCTTGGCAGTAAGGGTGAGGAGACACTGGCACAGGTTTGCCCAGGGAGGTTGTGGAGCACAGAGAGGGAGGGTGAGGAGACACTGGCACAGGTTGCCCAGGGAGGTTGTGGAGCACAGAGAGGGAGGGTGAGGAGACACTGGCACAGGTTGCCCAGGGAGGTTGTGGAGCACAGAAGCACAGAATGTGATCTTTGATCACATTCTGTGCTTCTGTGCTCCACAACCTCCCTGGAGGTGTTCAGGACCAGGCTGGATGAGCCCTTGAGCAACCTGGAGCTGGTGAGAGGTGTCCCTGCCCATGGCTGTTCCCAGGCTGCTGCCTGTGGCTGTTTGGCTGCAGGAAGAAACTGAAGTGTAGACCAAATTATGACCATCCAGGCCTGCCCACAGGGCTGAGCACTCCCTTCTCTTATTCTCTTATTGCCTGCTTTTATTGCTCCTTCCAATCTATCTCCTCTCTTCCAGGGCTACATAACCACATCAGGGGCTGCATTTACATTTTCTGAATGGACTAATCATGGCTCTCTGCTTTGAGAAAGGATCTGCAGCCTCCCACATAACCACATGGAAAGCAACAGGGAAGAGTAAAGCAGAAATAAACCCTTTCTAGGGGGGTAGAGAGAGAAAAAAAGAGAGAGAGAGAGAGAGAGAGAAAAATACCCACCAGGATAATTGGGAGGGATGTACAGAGAGAAGAAGCAACTGAACTCATAGTCATAGCTGAAAAAGAAATGACAAGGCTAAAAATATGCAGGTGAAGGACAGCAAGAGAAAACATGATTGAGGCAGAACAATTGGTAAGAGGAGTTAATACTTATTAGCAATCATTTCAGATTGAATATAGGTTGGTTTTGTAACAGCACAGGGGGATGATGCATTTGACAGGACTTAAACAATTGCATATCCCCCCCCCCCCCCCCCCCACTTCATCACCATCACCATCACCACCTCCCCCGAAGAATCTGGGAGAGGGGAGCAGCAGCCTGGCACAAGGTGCTCAGCCCCTCTGCTGCCCAGCACTCAGCCACAGCCAAGGCCTAAGTTTCTCACCCATCTCAAACCCAGGGTGGTGATGGAGTCACCATCCCTGGAGGTGTTGAAACCAAGCCTGGCGGGGGCACTGAGTGCCATGGTCTGGTTGGTTGGGCAGGGCTGGGTGCTAGGTTGGCACTGAGTGCCATGGTCTGGTTGGTTGGGCAGGGCTGGGTGCTAGGTTGGCACTTAGTGCCATGGTCTGGTTGGTTGGGCAGGGCTGGGTGCTAGGTTGGCACTGAGTGCCATGGTCTGGTTGGTTGGGCAGGACTGGGTGCTAGGTTGGCACTGAGTGCCATGGTCTGGTTGGTTGGGCAGGACTGGGTGCTAGGTTGGCACTTAGTGCCATGGTCTGGTTGGTTGGGCAGGGCTGGGTGCTAGGTTGGCACTGAGTGCCATGGTCTGGTTGGTTGGGCAGGGCTGGGTGCTAGGTTGGCACTTAGTGCCATGGTCTGGTTGGTTGGGCAGGGCTGGGTGCTAGGTTGGCACTGAGTGCCATGGTCTGGTTGGTTGGGCAGGGCTGGGTGCTAGGTTGGCACTTAGTGCCATGGTCTGGTTGGTTGGGCAGGGCTGGGTGCTAGGTTGGCACTGAGTGCCATGGTCTGGTTGGTTGGGCAGGACTGGGTGCTAGGTTGGCACTGAGTGCCATGGTCTGGTTGGTTGGGCAGGACTGGGTGCTAGGTTGGCACTTAGTGCCATGGTCTGGTTGGTTGGGCAGGGCTGGGTGCTAGGTTGGCACTGAGTGCCATGGTCTGGTTGGTTGGGCAGGGCTGGGTGCTAGGTTGGCACTGAGTGCCATGGTCTGGTTGGTTGGGCAGGGCTGGGTGCTAGGTTGGCACTGAGTGCCATGGTCTGGTTGGTTGGGCAGGGCTGGGTGCTAGGTTGGCACTTAGTGCCATGGTCTGGTTGGTTGGGCAGGGCTGGGTGCTAGGTTGGCACTGAGTGCCATGGTCTGGTTGGTTGGGCAGGACTGGGTGCTAGGTTGGCACTGAGTGCCATGGTCTGGTTGGTTGGGCAGGGCTGGGTGCTAGGTTGGGCTGGCTGAGCTTGGAGCTCTCTTCCAACCTGCCTGATTCGATGATTCTGAGCCCCTTTGTGCTCTCCTCAGACACTTTGTGCTCCTGTGCTCCCCTGAGCCCTTTTGTGCTCCCTTCAGACACTTTGTGCTCCCCTGAGCCCCTTTGTGCTCCCCTCGGACACTTTGGGCTGCTCTGAGCCCCTCCAGAGAGCAGGCAAATCGCTGCCTGTGCTTGATGGGGACTTGCTGTGGCATCAGAGCTTGCTGCTCTGCTCCAGGGCTTCAGCCTCTCACCCATCTCAAGCCCAGGCACTTTGCCAGTGCTCAAGCTGCTGTCACACCTCACACCTTCAGGTTGCCTTCAGAATGAGAGCTCAGGGGTGGGCACTGAGTGCTGAGGGAGATGTCCAAGCTGAGGATCTCTTTCCTGCATTAGTGACTGCTTCACTTTGTTATTTGACAGCTTCCCAGAGTGCAGCAGGTTGGGAGGGACCCTCCAGGGGCATCTCGACCAACCCCCTGCAGGCAGCAGGGACAGCTCCAGATGGAGCAGGCTGCACAGGGACACAGCAAGGCTGAGCTTGGCTGGCTGCAGGGATGGGGCCTCAAGCACAGCCCTGGGCAGCCTGTGCCAGTGTCTCAGCAGCCTCCCTGTGCACAGCTTCCTCCTGCTGTCCAACCTAACTCTGCCCTGCTCCAGCTCCAAGCCATTGCCTCTCATCCTGTCACTCCAAGCCCTTCTGCACAGTCCCTCCCCAGCCTGCCTGTGGGTCCCCTTCAGCTACTGAAACGCAGCTCTGAGGTCTCCTTCTCTTCCCCAGCCCAAATTCTTTCAGCCTTAGCACCTTTTAACCTGTCACCTGCTGTGTTTTCTCTTGTAGCCTTAGCAAAATGACCCTGAGAGGGCAGGCAAAGTTCAACCAGTCCAGTTCCTTTCCTCCACTGGCATCCAAAAGCTTTTGCCTGGGACAATGGATTGAAGCTTGAGGAGGGCAGATTGAGATTGGAGATGGGGAAGGAGTTCTTAGCAGGGAGGGTGAGGAGACACTGGCATAGGTTTGCCCAGGGAGGTTGTGGAGCACAGAGAGGGAGGGTGAGGAGACACTGGCACAGGTTGCCCAGGGAGGTTGTGGAGCACAGAGAGGGAGGGTGAGGAGACACTGGCACAGGTTGGCCAGGGAGGTTGTGGAGCACAGAGAGGGAGGGTGAGGAGACACTGGCACAGGTTGGCCAGGGAGGTTGTGGAGCACAGAGAGGGAGGGTGAGGAGACACTGGCACAGGTTGCCCAGGGAGGCTGTGGAGCACAGAAGCACAGAATGTGATCAAAGATCAAGCACCTTGTGGCCCTGGCACTTGGGTCAGGGTTTGGTGGCCATGGTAGGCTTGGGTTGATGTTTGTGCTCTTGGAGAGCTTCTCCAACCCAAACTATTCTGTGAATCACAGGGGCCAGGGCTCAGCCTCTCAGGTGGGCAGGAAGCTGTGCACAGGGAGGCTGCTGAGACACTGGCACAGGCTGCCCAGGGCTGTGACCATGTCCCCAAGCTCAGCCTCGCTGTGTCCCCCTGCAGCCTGCTCCAGCTGGAGCTGTCCCTGCTGCCTGCAGGATGCCCTCGGAGGGTCCCTTCCAGCCAGATGCAGTCTGTGCAGCACCTCCAGCCTAGCTGCAGGGAGTTGCTGTTCTCCTCCAGCTGCACTTAGCAGAGGGTTTGAAACTTGAGGCTTTTACCCTGATGGCATTCAACAGAGGGTTTGGAGCTGCTGTTTGCAGCTGACCAATGCCTCCAGCCTCTGCTGAGGCAGTGGCAGCCTGTGCCTGCCAGCCTGGGGGAGCAGGAGGAGCAGCAATGAAGTGCCATTAAAGGCAAAGCTGAGTATTTCTGCCAGGCAGGTGTCTCACACTTGAGGCGAGCTGGAAAGGATTGAAGTGCAATCTCTGTGCTGGCTGCCTGGCATGCAGGCAGGGCATGCAGAGTGAGTGGATGGCAAGCTGTGAGTGCCCTGTGAGAAGAGGGCACACAAGGCAGAGAGCACCTTGGCTTGGCAAAGCTCTGTGCCTCTAACCCTTCGTGATGAGCCAGGCTTGGGTTCTGGGAGCAGCGTCAAGGTGGGCATGAGGGATGCTGTGTGGCTGCTTCTCTAGCTTTAAATCCTGAGCTGGCCCTTCCTGCAGGGCATGGAAGGGGCACAGGGGATGGTTCTGGGCTGCTCCATGTTAGCTGCATCAGAAGTTGTGCTACCCACCCAGCCTGCCCTGGCTTTGGTCAGGATACTGGCACAGGTTGGCCAGGGAGGTTGTGGAGCAGAGAGAGGGAGGGTGAGGAGACACTGGCACAGGTTGCCCAGGGAGGTTGTGGAGCACAGAGAGGGAGGGTGAGGAGACACTGGCACAGGTTGCCCAGGCAGGTTGTGGAGCACAGAAGCACAGAATGTGATCAAAGATCTGTGCTTCTGTGCTCCACAACCTCCCTGGAGGTGTTCAAGGCCAGGTTGGATGAGGTCCTGAGCAACCTGGGGCTGATGGGAGGTGTCCCTGCCCATGGCAGAGGAGGGTTGGCACTGGATGCTCTTCAAGGGCCCTTCCAACCCAACCCATTCTATCAGTCTATGGAATGTGTAGCTCAGCTCTGTCAGTGCCACAGGGCAGCAAGCTTCAGCCTGCTCGAGCTGGAGGGGTCCCTGCTGACTGCACAGGGCTTGGAGAGGATGACTTTGAGGGTCCCTTCCAAGCCAGTGCAGTCTGGGAGCCTTGCTCCCTGTGGCACCTGGTGTGGGGCAGCTCACTCCATGCCAGGTAACTGCCCTGTGGCTGTCCTCAGAAGAATAGGCAGGCCCCAAACCCACATCTTTGTCATTCTGCTGAGTTGTTCCTCCTCATCTTACCCCTTGCAATGGGCAGAGCTGGATCCTGCCCTTCTCTCTCTCTCCCACATCTTTACCTGTCCTGCCATGCAGTGTCTATGTCAGCAAAAGCTAAGCCCATGGCCCAGAAGTCAACAGGCAGCACTTGTGGAAAACCTCTGCTTTAGAAGGGTAGGAAGCAAAGAATGATAGAATCAGGCAGGTTGGAAGAGAGCTCCAAGCTCCTCCAGCCCAGCCTATCCCCCAGCCCCATCCAACCAACCAGGCCATGGCACTGAGTGCCTCATCCATAGAATCACAGAATCAGGCAGGTTGGAAGAGAGCTTCAAGCTCATCCAGCCCAGCCTAGCACCCAGCCCTGCCCAACCAACCAGGCCATGGCACTAAGTGCCTATTTCAGTCTCCTTTTAAACACTTCCAGGGATGGTGACCCCACCACCTCCCTGGGCAGCCCATTCCAATGCCAATCACTCTCTCTGACAACAACTTCCTCCTCACATCCAGCCTGAACCTGCCCTGGCACAGCTTGAGGCTGTGTCCCCTTCTTCTGTTGCTGGCTGCCTGGCAGCAGAGCCCAACCCCACCTGGCTACAGCCTCCTTTTAGGTAGTTGTGGTCCTGAAGTGATGAAATTTCTGTAGTACAGAAAACACTGATTGGAGGGGGAGGGGGAAATAACAGCAGCTACAGGCACAGTGCTCCTCAGGCTGCTCTGGTGGAGTTAGTAGTTGGCTTTCTCTAGACTGGTGCCAGCAGCTCACAGACCCTCACCAGGAGGGCAATCAGAGCATGAATCAGGCATCCAAGCACCCATGGTGAGGTTAGAGAGGAGAACTACAGCAAGCTCTGAGCACTTAGGTGATACAACCCAGGGTGTTTTACACCCAGTCCCTATCTGACCACTCCTGTTAGCACCTTGGGGCTGCTTAGTGAGGGAAATAATGGAGCTCTTTTCCTTCTTGGCTGTGAACTCTGCTTGCAGAGCAGTGATTCATGCTCCTCATGCTGTTAGCTCCAGGGCTCCATGCTTTGCAAGTGGGAAAGTCGTGCTGAGAGAAGCTTGGGAATGAAGATGTGAGGCTGTGCTATGTGTGTGAAAGCCACCCACAGTCAACAAGTTGGAACTCAAATACTTCAGGACTGAATTAGGACCCAGGGCAAACCCCTGCCTCTGTGTTCCCTGCCCCTAAATCCCTGGGTTCCAGGGCTTGCAGGTGACATTTAGAACTGAGGGGGCAATGGGGAAATACTCAGGATCACAGAACTGTTTGGATTGGAAAAGCCTCCTGAGATCATCCAGTCCAAGCAGCAACCCAACCCCACCAAGGTCACCAAACCCTGTCCCCAAGGGCCATGGCCACAGGGTTCTTGAACCCCTCCAGGCATGGGGACTCCACCACCTCCCTGGGCAGCCTCTGCCAGTCCCTGACCACTCCAGCAGCAAAGAAATTGTTCCTCCTCTCCAACCTATCCCTCCCCTGGCACAATCTCAGGCCACCTCACCTCCTTCTATCACCTGTTACCAGGAAGAGACCAACCCCTACCTGGCTCCAACCTCCTCTCAGGGAGCTGTAGAGAGCAGTGAGGTCTCCCCTCAGCCTCCCTCAATGATTCAAACCTCCTCCCAGGCACGGAAACTCCACCACCTCCCCTCCCTGAGCAGCCTCTGCCAATCCCTGACCACTTTTGCAGCAAAGAAATTGTTCCTTCTCTCCAACCTATCCCTCCCCTGGCACAATCTCAGGCCACTTCATCTCCTATCATCTGATACCAGGAAGAGACCAACCCCTACCTGGCTCCAACCTCCTCTCAGGGAGCTGCAGAGTGCAGTGAGGTCTCCCCTCAGCCTCCTCCAACAACTCAAACCTCCTTCCTGCCACAGAGGCTACCTCAAAGCTTGCACCAAATCTCCTTGCAAGGTGCAGAGGAGTGTGTGGGGCAGGTTTCCTTTCAGGGAAGGGTGATGGATCTCTCCTCCTTCCCTGGGCAAAGCTGTTTCAGCATCAGGACCAGCACTGGGAAGGTGATTTTAAGGGAGAGAGGTTTTGCCCTCTGCGTGTGGGGGGGGGGGGAGGGAAACGGAGTGTTGTAAGATAAAAAGAGACTGTTTGCCCTCAAAGAATTTGAGTGAAGAATCTCACTCCCTGGGGAAAAAAATGATTCTACCCACATCACATCCTCTCTACACATCCTCCTCCTCCTCCAGCTTTCCCTGTCACTCTGCCTCCTTTGTGTCTGTGTGAAGCTGCAAACTTCTAAAACAGAGCCTCTTAGCAACTCCAAATGTCTCCCTGGCATTCAGCAAGCACTCCCTGGGGGGCTGCAGGCAGTGGTTCAGAAGAGGAAAAACACCCCCCCAGAAAAATTAAGACAGGTTTGCTTCGGTTCAGTTTGAAAGCTCTCAAACCTCCCTGTCCCCTTAAGTCTGTCTCAGGAGGGGACACTTAGTGTGACAAACCTTTTCTCTCTCCACTGTCCTCATTTCCACTGCCGGGCAGGGATGCTGGCAGCAGCTGTTGTGTCTCTCTGCCCTCCTCCAGGCGTTTGCCACCTTTGTTATGCCTGGGAGCCCCAAGCTGTTGTCTCTTACCTTCAAGCCATATGAGTCCTCGGAGCAGAGGTGCCAAGGCTCTGTGTCAGGTATATCCAAAACACCACAGCTCTCCCCCACGGCTTCTCCCGACCTCTCCCAGGCTTTCCAGGCAGACTTTTTGGTCTTTGGTGTTCACACACAGAGGCGAAGGAGCAAAGAAACAAAAAAAGGAGGAACAAAATCACCTGCCTGAGCCCTGCAAACTGGGTCGGGGGCAGGTGGAACTTGTTGTGCTTCAGCCCAGCCTGAGGCAGAACTTCAGGAGCACGTCGGGTCCCCGGGGAGAGGAGAGTTGGGAAGGGAAAGCCCCCGGGAAGAGGCGAGTTGGGAGCGAAGCTTCCTGCGTAGAGGCGATTTGGGAGCGAAACCTCCCGGGAAGAGGTGAGTTGGGAGTGAAAACTCCTGGCAAGAGGCGAGTTGGGAGCGAAACCTCCTGGCAAGAGGCGAGCTGAGAGCGAAGCTTCCTGGCAAGAGGCGATTTGGAGGTGAAACCTGCCGGAAAGAGGCGAGTTGGGAGCGAAGCTTCCTGGGAAGAGGAGATTTGGGAGCGAAACCTCCCAGTAGGAGGCGATTTGGGAGCGAAGCTTCCCGGGTAGAGGTGATTTGGAAGTGAAACTTCCCAGGAAGAGGCGATCTGGGAGCGAAGCTTCCTGGCCAGGGATGATTTGGGAGTGAAGCTTCCCGGACAGAGATGATTTGGGAGTGAAGCTTCCCGGGCAGAGGCGATTTGGGAGCAAAGCTCTCCGGACAGAGATGATTTGGGAGTGAAGCTTCCCGGACAGAGACGATTTGGGAGCAAAGCTCTCCGGACAGAGATGATTTGGGAGTGAATCTTCCCGGACAGAGACGATTTGGGAGCAAAGCTCTCCGGACAGAGATGATTTGGGAGCAAAGCTTCCAAGGCAGTGATGATTTGGGAGCGAAGCTTCCCGGACAGAGACGATTTGTAAGTGAAACTTCCCAGGAAGAGGCGATTCGGGAGCGAAGCTTCCCGGGCAGAGATGATTCGGGAGCGAAGCTTCCCGGGCAGAGATGATTCGGGAGCGAAGCTTCCCGGACAGAGACGATTTGTAAGTGCAACTTCCCAGGAAGAGGCGATCCGGGAGCGAAGCTTCCCGGGCAGAGACGATTCGGGAGCGAAGCTTCCCGGGCAGAGATGATTCGGGAGCGAAGCTTCCCGGGCAGAGGCGATCCGGGAGCGAAGCTGTGCTGCGGGAATTGCCTGTCCGCGGCTCTCAGCGCATCGCTGAGCGGACGAGGAACGCTCCAGCTCCGGCTCCCCAGCCCAGCTCCGGTTCGCCGCCCTTCGGAGCCTTCCCCTTCCTCCCACGGCGAGATCCCAACAACCTCTTCACTGTCTCCTGCCTCGGAGCCGGGAGTGGGGGGGCTGGGTGGGTGCAAACTTTCCTCTGCCGAATCCTCCCCGATCCTCACCCGTGCCGGGCGGCTGCGGGACCGGGTGCGGTGTGCGGCGGCGGCCAAAGCTTCAGCACCGGGAGCAGGCAGACAGCGGCGGCGGAGCCGGGCGGGGCGGGGCGGAGGGGGCCCGGGGATGCTCCCGCCGCAGCTCTGGAGACGAGAGGTGGCAGCGACCCCCCCCAGCCCGAGGAGAGCCCCGCTGGAAGCCAGCCCAGTCCCCCTGTTTCCCTGCCCTGTCACAGCCCTCCCTGGCACCCCCTGGCACCCCCTGCCAAGCCTTGTCGCCCTCTGCCACACCCTGCCCCGCACATGGCACTGCCCCTCGGGGGATGCCCTCCTGCCTCTGCCTGTGCCCCAAGCTGGGCTCTTGCAGAGGGATGGGATGGGGAGAGGGAGGGGGAGAGGGAGAAGGAGAAGGGGAGAAGAAGAAGGAGAAGGGGAGAAGAAGAAGGAGAAGGGAAGAGGAAGAAGGAGAAGGGGAGAGGGAGAAGAAGGGGAGAGGAAGAAGGAGAAGGGGAGAGGGAGAAGAAGGGGAGAGGAAGAAGGAGAAGGGGAGAGGGAGAAGGAGACGGGGAGAGGGAGAAAGGGAGAGGGAGAAGGGGAGAGGGTAAGGGAGAAGGGGAGAGGGAAAGGGAGAAGGGGAGAGGGAAAGGGAGAAGGGGAGAGGGAGAAGGAGAAGGGGAGAGGGAGAGGCAACATTTCTGAGCAAGGAAGACTGTGCTCAGTTTTGGGTCCCTCACTCCAAAAAGGACATTGAGAGGTTGGAGCAGGTCCAGGGAAGGGCAACACGGCTGGGGAAGGGTCTGGAGAACAGGGCTGGGGAAGAGCAGCTGGGGGGGGTGTGGAGACTGAAGAGAAGGAGGCTAAGGGAGACCTCATTGCTCTCTACAGCTCCCTGAGAGGAGGCTGCAGTGAAGTGGGGGTTGGGCTCTGCTCCCTAGTCTCAGGTGATAGAAGGAGAGGGAATGGTCCCCCCCTCACCCCAGCTTCCTCCCAGGTGCTCTGCTTGCCTCCAAAGGGATCCATTTCTTTAATGGAGGGGACAGCATTTCTTGGGGAGATGTATGGCCTCTTTCAGGCCAAGCAGCATCTTCTCCTCCCCTCCCCTGCCAGTTCTGTCTCCAGCAGGCTTTGCACAGCCACCCCTAAGAAAATTGCTCACATTCCACGTCAGGCAAAGTCTAATTTAGCAATTAATAGCTGGGAAAGCTATGGAATGGGTGAGCTGTGAGCCTCCCTGACTCTTTGCCATCTGCCTGGGCCTTGTGATTTACAGTGGAGATGAGTCCAACTGCATCTAAGAGTCGTAGCTCAGTGCTGCTGCCACCACATTTAATGGGTTGGGTTTTTTCCCCCCCCCCCCCTCCACTTTGTCCTGCTACAGATAACAACTTTTCTGCTGTCCACCAGGAAGCTCTGAGCTGAGGATGGTGGAGGATGGTGCTATAGATCACATCTCTTGCCTCTGCCTCTCTGTTAGGCTGCAGGGTGAAGGACAACCTCCTCAGCAGGCTTTAATTGGGCTGTGGAGCTGTCCTGAGGAAGTTCCAAGGGAGATTCATTTGCCCTGGATTTTGGGGCCATGAGTTTTCAATCATGCCCTAGAGTTAGATGAATCACAGGAGAGAATGAAGCACAATAACAAGCAAAGCTGATGCATAACTCCCTCCCCCCCTATCCCCCCATCCCCCAACCCTGAACCAAAATGAAGCTTCAAACTTAATCTTCCCACGAGAAGCAAAACCCTTTTTGCTTGGTTGGTTTTGGTGCATTTCTGGTACCCAACCCCCGAGGCTTGGTCAGGGTCTGTTGGTATGGAGCCTGGAGGGGGGGGAGGGTCAGGGAGGCATGCAGCAGGTCGTGTTTCACCCAGCTGCTGCCACCCTCAGAGTGCCTGTGGCTGCCTCAGTGCCTCCCTGAACCAAGACCCAGCCCAGCCACACGAGGCTGGAAGCGACTGAAGAGTTCATTTCAAGTTGGAGGAATCAATAATCTTGTGCATGAAATTTCTTCAGCAGCCAAGGTGGATATTGATATCTGTCTGGGAAGGAAATGAGTTCTCATCTGCTCCAAGCTTTCCCAAAGATGGGTTAGGAGAGGGCTGATTCCTCCTGTGAGTAAGGAGGCAGTTATCACCTGAAAATATTTTCTCCCAAAGGGATGTACCAGAAAGTTCTGCCAGCAGGGAGAGGACTGGAACCAGGGAGCTCTGCCCTCCCTTTGCAGCCACTTCACTCTGGGGCACCAGGCAGGTTTCTGCCTTCTCTCTGGCTCAGAGATAGGACAAAGCTTCTGGGTTACCACAGGCTTGGAGTCTACTTCTTAATCAGCTTGGTGTGGGCAGCAAACCTGCTGAGGCTGCACTCAGTGCCTCTGCCCATGGCACCCACAGAGATGCTGAACAAGACTGGTGCCAGGGCTGACCCCTGAGGCACTCTGCTTGTCCCAGGCCTCCACGTGGCCATGGAGCCATTGGCAGCCACTCTTTGGGTGCTGCCATCAAGCCACTTCTTTATCCATCTGGTGGTCCACCCATCAAACCCATGTGGCACCAGCTTGGAGACCAGGAGGTGGTGCAGGACAGTGCCAGTAAGAGTCACTGCAAGAGTTTAGCTCTGGCTAAAGGCAGATGCTGTGCTTAACAAAAAAAACCAATTCAAGCCCTGGCTCAGCTCTCCAGAGAGCAAAGTTCAGGCTTGGAGCAGTGTCAATAACGATCTGCAAGTGAAAAACAAGGCTTGGGGCTTGCATAGTGATGCTGCTGCACTGCACTGCAGAGCACACAGCTCTTGCTTCTCAGGGGGGCTTGCTTCTTGTGGAGAGCTGCAGGGTCTATGGCTCTGCTCTTGTCCTCCCCCAGCTGGTGCATTTTGTCCTGGCTGCTGCCCTGCTTTGGGTGCTGCCCTGCTTTGGGTGCTGCCCTGCTTTGGGTGCTGCCCTGCTTTGGCTGCTGCCCTGCTTTGGCTGCTGCCCTGCCTTGGGTGCTGCCCTGCCTTGGGTGCTGCCCTGCTTTGGCTGCTGCCCTGCCTTGGATGCTGCCCTGCCTTGGCTGCTGCCCTGCTTTGGCTGCTGCCCTGCCTTGGGTGCTGCCCTGCCGTGGCTGCTGCCCTGCTTTGGGCGCTGCCCTGCTTTGGGCGCTGCCCTGCTTTGGGTGCAGCCCTGCTTTGGGTGCAGCCCTGCTTTGGGTGCTGCCCTGCCTTGGCTGCTGACCTCCCTGAGTGCTGCCCTGCTTTGGGTACAGCCCTGCCTTGCCTGCTGCCCTGCCTTGGGTGCTTCCCTGCCTTGCCTGCTGCCCTGCCTTGCCTGCTGCCCTGCCTTGGGTGCTTCCCTGTCTTGGGTGCTGCCCTGCCTTGCCTGCTGCCCTGCCTTGCCTGCTGCCCTGCCTTGCCTGCTGCCCTGCCTTGCCTGCTGCCCTGCCTTGTATGCTGACCTCCCTGAGTGCTGGCCTGTTTGGGTGCTGACCTGCTTTGGGTGTTGACCTGCCTTGAGTGCTGACCTGCTTTGGGTGCTCACCTACCTTGGTGCAGTAGTTTGTCCACAACAGATGAGGACAAGGCTGTGGTGATCTGGTGTGGTTTTTAGGGACTTGCATTAACCTTAACTGGTGCCTGGAGGAGGCTACCAGAGAGTTGGGAACAGGTTGGCCAGGGAGGTTGTGGAGCAGAGAGAGGGAGGGTGAGGAGACACTGGCACAGGTTGCCCAGGGAGGTTGTGGAGCACAGAGAGGGAGGGTGAGGAGACACTGGCACAGGTTGGCCAGGGAGGTTGTGGAGCACAGAAGCACAGAATGTGATCAAAGCTCACATTCTGTGCTTCTGTGCTCCACAACCTCCCTGGAGGTGCTCAAGGCCAGGCTGGATGAGCCCTTGAGCAACCTGGGGCTGGTAAGAAGTGTCCCTACCCATGGCAGGAGGTTGGCACTGGCTGAGCTCTAAGTTCCCTTCCAACCCATCCTTTCAAAGCTCAGGACTTAGACACTTCAATGTGGATGGAGCTGATCAGCTACTGCCAGAGCTTCACCACCTGCTCCACATCAGGGCTGCAGAGAAATAGCTGAAGTCTGATGGCCTTTTCTTAGCTGGAGAACCTTCCAGAGCCCATGGATGGGACATATCAGGTCCTGAAAGCCAACCAGGATGCTTTAAATGAAAGAAGACTCTTCCTATTCTCTCCATCTTTCTGCCTGGTGCTTTTTGCTCTGCTAACAAAGGCCCTTGGGACCTTTGAGTGTTGGCAATCAGCTTGGTAAAATTCACCTGCATTGCAAGAGTCTCTCTGCTGCCTTTTCTCCTTCTTTTATTTCCTCCCCCTATTTCCCCCCCCCCCCCAACTTCCCTGTTATTTTTTCTCACAGCTTGGCAGCCTGTGGGCATCTGTAATTAAAGTTCATTGTGATTGCTTGGTGAGGCAGCAGCCCCCCTGCTGCTGTGGCTTCAGGGTGCCTCTGGCTCACATAGGCTGCTGCCTTCGAGCCCCAGTGGGGACATGGGACTGACAAAACTGCCCACAGCCCCATGCCAGCATCCTCTGGTACAGCTTGTCTTGGAGCACAGGAGAGTGTCTCCTGCTCCTCTGCCTGCTCACAGAGGAGGGTGAGGGAAAGCTGGCAGGTAGGAGGGACAGGATGCTCTGGGCAGGGCTCTGCAGGCTTCTGGGTTCCAGGTCTTTGGTTTCATAGAATCATGGAATCAAGGAGGACTATGAGAAAGGTGGGGAGGGACCCTGTAGGGTGTCAGGTAGTGATAATGGACCCAAGCTAGAGGAGGGGAATCCTAGAATCAGGCAGGTTGGAAGAGAGCTCCAAGCTCAGCCAGCCCAACCTAGCACCCAGCCCTGCCCAACCAACCAGACCATGGCACTAAGTGCCCCAGCCAGGCTTGGCTGCAACACCTCCAGCCACAGCCACTCCACCACCTCCCTGGGCAGCCCATTCCAATGCCAATCACTCTCTCTGACAGCAACTTCCTAACAACATCCAGCCTAGACCTGCCCTGGCACAACCTGAGGCTGTGTCCCCTTCTTCTGTCCCTGGCTGCCTGGCAGCAGAGCCCAACCCCACCTGGCTACAGCCTCCCTGCAGGCAGCTGCAGGCAGCAATGAGCTCTGCCCTGAGCCTCTTCTGCTGCAGGCTGCACCCCCCCAGCTCCCTCAGCCTCTCCTCACAGGGCTGTGCTCCAGGCCCCTCCCCAGCCTTGCTGCCCTTCTCCAAACACCTGCCAGCACCTCAACAGCTCTCTGCAATGGAGGAGCCCAGAACTGGACACAGCACTCCAGGGGTGGCCTGAGCAGTGCTGAGCACAGGGGCAGGAGAACCTCCCTTGTCCTGCTGCCCACACTGTTTTGTGTGGGATAGAAAAGAGCAGAATGAAGCAGAGCAGCAGGGCCCAGCTGGGAGCTGCACACAGGTACCAGCAGGCAGAAGAAGCCCTGGGAGTGGAAGGTGGAATTGCAGGTGAGGAACTGTGGAGCCCTCGGAAAGGCTGAATCACAGTGAGGCAGCAGAGCTGCTCTGGGGCACTGCCAGTGACAGCTCCGGGGATGGATGTCCCCAGGGCACAGTCTGTGTCTGACAGGCTGGCAGGCAAAGCTTGGGCTGTGCTGAGGTGTTCAGAGCCCACAGTGAGTCCCACGGGAAGCTTCCTGCTGCAGCCAGGGAACGGCAGCTGCAAAGAGCTCTTCTGGGGCTCTTGGAGAGCTCTGCACGTTGCAGCTAGGTCAGAACTCAACCATGGTCTTCCTCACCCTGCACTCAGGGAGCAGCAGCTGCAAAGGGCTCTGCACATTGCAGCTAGGTCAGAACTCAGCTATGGTCTTCCTCACCCTGCAGCCAGGGAACAGCAGCTGCAAAGGGCTCTGCACGTTGCAGCTAGATCAGACCTCAGCCATGGTCTTCCTCACCCTGCACTCAGGGAGCAGCAGCTGCAAAGAGCTCTTCTGGGGCTCTTGGAGAGCTCTGCAGATTGCAGCTAGATCAGAACTCAACCATGGTCTTCCTCACCCTGCACTCAGGGAGCAGCATCTGCAAAGAGCTCTTCTGGGGCTCTTGGAGAGCTCTGCAGGTTGCAGCTAGGTCAGAACTCAACCATGGTCTTCCTCACCCTGCACTCAGGCAGCAGCAGCTGCAAAGGGCTCTGCAGGTTGCAGCTAGGTCAGAACTCAACCATGGTCTTCCTCACCCTGCACTCAGGCAGCAGCAGCTGCAAAGGGCTCTGCAGGTTGCAGCTAGGTCAGAACTCAACCATGGTCTTCCTCACCCTGCTCTCAGGGAGCAACAGCTGCAAAGGGCTCTGCACATTGCAGCTAGATCAGACCTCAACCATGGTCTTCCTCACCCTGCACTCAGGGAGCAGCAGCTGCAAAGAGCTCTTCTGGGGCTCTTGGAGAGCTCTGCACGTTGCAGCTAGGTCAGAACTCAACCATGGTCTTCCTCACCCTGCACTCAGGCAGCAGCAGCTGCAAAGGACTCTGCACATTGCAGCTAGATCAGACCTCAACCATGGTCTTCCTCACCCTGTGCTCTTGGAACATCATCTGCCCAGAGCTCTGCAGATTGAAGTTAGATCAGAACTAAACCATGGTCTTCCTCACTCTGCACCCAGACAATATCATCTACAAAGGGCTCTTGGGGAGCTCTGCTGATGGCTGCTAGAGCAGAACTCAGTCATACTCTTCCTCACCCTGCACCCAAGCAGCATCATCTGCCCAGAGCTCTGCTGGCCACTGCTAGAGCAGAACTCAGTCATACTCTTCCTCACCCTGCCCCCAGGCAGCATCATCTGCCCAGAGCTCTGCTGGCCACTGCTAGAGCAGAACTCAGTCATACTCTTCCTCACCCTGCCCCCAGGCAGCAGCATCTGCCCAGAGCTCTGCAGATCACTGCTAGAGCAGAACTCAGTCATACTCTTCCTCACCCTGCCCCCAGGCAGCATCATCTGCCCAGAGCTCTGCTGGCCACTGCTAGAGCAGAACTCAGTCATACTCTTCCTCACCCTGCCCCCAGGGAACAGCAGCTGCAAAGGTCTCTTCTAGGGTCCTTGGACAGCTCTGCAGAGGGCTGCTAGAGCAGAACTCAGTCATGCTCTGCCTCACCCTGCCTGGCCTCCAATGGCAGCAGCTTCTTCCCTCAACTGCCTCTTTAGCAACCCACACCCAGCCCAGCAAGCCTCAGGTTTGTGTTTCCCTGTGAGGATGAACTCCTCGTGGTGCAGGACCTGCTTGGGCAGGAGAGCAGTCAGTGGTCAACCTGTTCAGTGAACAGACTGCTTCAGCACCAATCTGTTCCCTGCCTGCCTGCTCTGTGCCTGAACGTACCCAGCCACCTAACAAAGCTTGCTCACCCTTCCCTGGCTTGCCAACATCATCCTGAACCCTCCCCTCTGCCATGCCTTGCACAGAGGGCACTCTGCAACCTCTTTCCCCCCCCCCCACTCCCTGAGTGAGATTCAGAAGCTACCTGGCTCCTCTTTGCAGTTAGGGAAGTAATTACTTGATGCAATATAATTTGCTTAAAACCATGACAGTTTTAACTATAGGCTCAGGCTAAATGACTGCTCAGCCAGACAGCTGGGGAAATTCACCCTGTAATAAGACTGCAGCAATGTAAACAGGCCCAGCCCATTTAGGGCTCTGAGTTAATATAGATGTCAAATACTTCTTTCAGTACCTCTAAATCCCCCCCTCACTCCCCCCCAAACTATCCTCCTTTCTAAGTGTATTTCTGCTCTGTCTCCTCCTCCATCACCTAAACCCACAACACATTTCTGTCCTAACTCCCTGGACTTGATTAGCTTTGAATGGAAATGAAGCTGAGAGCAAAACATCTTCTGGGTGGTGGAGCTGCTGCAAGGCAATACAGAACCAGGCAGAGGCTCAGCAGACACTTCCCACTCCCATGGGATAAGTCAGAGCTGAGTTTGTGCAGGTTGGAGAAGGGAAGGCTGAGGGGAGAGCTTATGGCCATGGAGCAGTGCACAAAGGGCTGCCAGGAGGATGGAGACTCCCTTTGAGAAGGGAGAAGACAAGGGGTGATGGGGACAAGTTGCAAGCATGCCCTGGAATCCTAGAATCAAGCAGGTTGGCAGAGAGCTCCAAGCTCAGCCAGCCCAACCTAGCACCCAGCCCCAACCAACCAGACCATGGCACTAAGTGCCCCAGCCAGGCTTGGCTGCAACACCTCCAGCCACAGCCACTCCACCACCTCCCTGGGCAGCCCATTCCAATGCCAATCACTCTCTCTGACAACAACTTCCTCCTCACATCCAGCCTGAACCTGCCCTGGCACAGCTTGAGACTGTGTCCCCTTCTTCTGCTGTTGGTTGCCTGGCAGCAGAGCCCAACCCCACCTGGCAAGAACTTCCTCCTAACATCACATCCTGAGCACAAGCAAAGTGTTCAGCATCCAAAGAGGCTGAGTGCTGACACCACAGAGCCACAAGGCTTGGAAGGCATCCTGCAGGCAGCAGGGACAGCTCCAGCTGGAGCAGGCTGCACAGGGACAGAGCAAGGCTGAGCTTGGCTGGCTGCAGGGATGTGGCCTCAAGCACAGCCCTGGGCAGCCTGTGCCAGTGTCTCACCACTCTCCCTGTGGTTACAGAGGAGGGTAGCAGAGAAGAGGCTGGGAGCTGGGGTTTGTTCAGCCTGGAGAAGAGAAGCCTAAGAGGAGACCTTATGGCTATGGAGCAGTGCACAGAGGCTGCCAGGAGGATGGAGACTCCCTTTGGCAAGGGAGAAGACAAGAGGTGATGGGGACAAACCCAGTCTCTTTGTTTGCACAAGGCTTCAGGAACAGGAGCCAGCTGAGGGCACAAATCACCACCTACCAGTGCACAGAGGGAGGCTGCCAGGAGGATGGAGACTCCCTTTGACAAGGAGTCCCATGGAGAAGACAAGAGGTGATGGGGACAAGATACTGCTGGGGATGTTCCCAGTGGGCTGCAGAGGAAAATGTTTCCCCATGAGAACAGTTGGACACTGGAAGCATCTCCCACTGGAATCATCTCCCAAGGGCAGCAGTGGAGTCCAGGGGAAAATGTTTCCCCATGAGAGCAGTTGGACACTGGAAGCATCTCCCAGGGGCAGCAGTGGAGTGCCCTGCACTGGGCAGTTGGAAGGCTCAGCCTGGCAGGCTCTGTGCCAGCTCATTGCAGCTCTGCTGCTATCTAGAAGGGTTGGAGCAGATGATCCTTGGGGTCCCTTCCAGCCTGGCATTCCAGGATCACTTGGAGCTCCTCTGGCACTGCCTGGGCACCAGAAGGAGCTGCCAGTGAGAGCTGCGTTTAGGCTGGGAGCTGCTTCAGGATGCTGTGAGTGGCAGAGAGCTGAGGGGAAGTTGCTGTGTGGGTGAAGTGTGTGCTTGTGGCTTGCTGAGCCATGCTCAGCACCTCCGGGGTCTGTAGCCCCTTCAAGAGGGACAGGGAACTGCTGCAGAGTCCAGCACAGAGGCACAGGTGCTGAGGGGGGGACTGTGAGGAGGAAGGCTGAGAGCCTGGAGGAGAGCAGCCCCAGAGGGGATCTGAGCCATGTTCAGCAAGAGCTAAAGGGTAGAGGGGCAGGAGGATGGGGCCAGGCTCCTGTCACTGGTGCCCAGTGGCAGGGCAAGGGGCAGTGAGCACAGACTGGAACCCAGGAAGGTTCTGCCTGAGCTTATTTGTTGTGAGCCCTGGAGCAGGCTGCTCAGAGAGGTTGTGGAGCCTCCTTCTCTGCCTAGACTCCAACCCCACCTGGCCATTGTGCCCCTGGGCAAGCTGCTGTGGGTGCCCTGCTTTGGTAGGGGGTTGGGCTCTATCTCCAGAGACCCCTCCCAGCCCTCCCCATGCTGGGGTTGTGACTCTGTGGGAGGGTGACAACCCAACTGGGTTTAGGCAAGAGGGGCTGAGCTTTTCAGCTCTGATGGTGGTGATCTGTTGCAAAGTGAGAGGCTCAGGACTTGCTCTCAGGTTTGCTGGTGCCAGTGGGGAGGCTTCTTCACTTCCATGTGCCTCTGGAGTGCCTGAATCAGGCAGGAAGCAGAACCCCGGGGCAGGAGGAAATCACACTTGTAGGGAAGCCAACTCGAATCACTGACAACTGCAATCCCTTTTCTTTGCAGCCTCCCAGCAGGCTAAGGAATGCCAAACGATTCTCATTTAAATGGCAAGCAGTAGGGAAGAGCATCTCAGGGGCCTGATGTCCTCTCTGCAGCTCCCCTCAATAACTGCTACGATTGCCATTAGGGCACTAAAGCTCAGAACTCATTCGCAGCTGCTTGAGTTGTGGTGATTTATTGTTTGGTAATTATCTTGCTGGAGTCTTGAGGATGGAATAATCTCCTCTATTTGCATAATCAAGGCATCCAAGTCTTCAGAGCAGGGCAGGCTAGGAGCAGCTGGCCCTGCCGTGTGTGATAGGATCCCTTCCTATTGATAGCTGCTCCCATCCAATCTCTGGAGCTGTTGCCTCCAGCAAAAGTTTGCTGTCTTCTCCTGATTAAGTGTAATTTACATTAATGGAGTTCCTCCTGCACTGCTGAAGACCCATTCCAAGGCAGCTCACCTCTGCCTGAGCAGCTTCTGGCTTCTGTTCTCCCACCACTGGCTGCAGGACTCTGGAGATACCCAGCAAAGTGTGAGGGGTCCCAGCTGCAGAGGAAAATGTTCCCCCATGAGAACAGTTGGACACTGGAAGCATCTCCCACTGGAATCATCTCCCAGGGGCAGCAGTGGAGTCCAGGGGAAAATGTTTCCCCATGAGAACAGTTGGACACTGGAAGCATCTCCCATTGGAATCATCTCCCAGGGGCAGCAGGGGAGTGCCCTGCACTGGGCAGTTGGAAGGCTCAGCCTGGCAGGCTCTGTGCCAGCTCACTGCAGCTCTGCTGCTACCTAGAAGGGTTGGAGCAGATGATCCTTGGGGTCCCTCCCAGCCTGGCATTCCAGGATCACTTGGAGTTCCTCTGGCACTGCCTGGGCACCAGGAGGAGCTGCCAGTGAGAGCTGCGTTTAGGCTGGGAGCTGCTTCAGGTTATCCTGCCCCTGTGCTCAGCACTGCTCAGGACACCTCTGGAGTGCTGTGTCCAGTTCTGAGCCCCTCAATTCAAGAGAGATGTTGAGGTGCTGGAAGGTGTTTGGAGAAGGGCAGCAAGGCTGGGGAGGGGCCTGGAACACAAACCCTATGAGGAGAGGCTGAGGGAGCTGGGGGGGTGCAGCCTGCAGCAGAGGAGGCTCAGGGCAGAGCTCATTGCTGTCTACAACTACCTGCAGGGAGGCTGTAGCCAGGTGGGGGGTGGCCTCTTCTCCCAGGCAGCCAGCAACAGAGCAAGAGGACACAGCCTCAAGCTGTGCCAGGGAAAGTCTAGGCTGGATGTTAGGAGGAAGTTCTTCACAGAGAGAGTGATTGGCATTGGAATGGGCTGCCCAGGGAGGTGGTGGAGTCACTGTCCCTGGAGGTGTTGAAGCCAAGCCTGGCTGGGGCACTTAGTGCCATGGTCTGGTTGACTGGGTAGGGCTGGGTGCTAGGTTGGACTGGATGATCTTGGAGGTCTCTTCCATCCTGGTGGATCCTATGATTCTATGATTCTATAAGAAGAGGGGGAAGGAAGGCAGAGAGGAGCTGCTGCTGCTGCTGCTGCTGCTGCTGCTGCTGCTGGCTGAGCAGAAGCTGCAAAGCAGGATAAAAGCCTCACAGGTCCTCTGAGGGAACCACTTCTAACCCATCAGGCTGCCTGTAGCAACAGAAGAGCAAAGCCTCCTCCAGCAGCCTGGGCTAGGAGAAGGTGTCCCTGCCAAGGTCACCTCCCATCAGCCCCAGGATGCTCAAGGGCTCATCCAGCCTGGTCCTGAACATCCCCAGGGAGGTTGTGGAGCACAGAAGCACTGGAACAGACTCCCCAGAGAGGTTGTGGAGTCTCCTTGTCTGGAGCCTTTCAAGGCCTGCCTGGATGTGTTCCTCTGTCATCTGTGTTGTCCTGCTCTGGCAGGGGGATTGGACTCGATGATTTCCTTGGGTCCCTTCCAACTCCTGACATCCTCTGATCCTGTGAGCACCTGAGACAAGCCCTGGAGTGGCTCCTCCAGAGGCTGGAAGCTTGGTTGCACAGAAACCAGCCTCCAGAGAGGATGCTCTGGTTAACTGGCATGGGCTGGGTGCTAGGTTGGACTGGCTGAGCTTGGAGGTCTCCTCCAACCTGCTTGATTCCATGACTCCATGTGGAGGGTGACATGAATTCAGCTCCAAGTGTTTCCCCTCAGCTTGTGTGGCTCTTCTCCCACAATCCTGCTTTCAAAGTCACCTTCAAAGGATTTGGCTCCCTTAAAGGGGGGAGAAATCAAAACCTTGAAGTGTAACTTTTCATTATGCTTCTAATGAGAGGGGGGGGAAGGGGGAAAGGTGTCATGGAAATGATGGCTTTGAATTGTCACCTGCAGGAAAATCAAGTGCCAAGTGCAGGTTGCTATTGTCAGAGCCTCTGCCTCCCAGTTTGGGGAGCTCTTGTAGCTGGAGCAGTTTGTTGTGCCATTAATGTGGCCCTGTGAAGTGCAAACTCGAAGTGCTTGGGCTGGGGAGAGGCTGGGAGTGAGGGAGGTTTTGCATCCTCTGCTGTCTTTCCACTGTGCAGCACTGAGGGGACCAAAGCTGCTGCCTGTGCACTCAGCCACAGCTGAAGGACCTTTGCCAGGGGGAGGAGACCTCAGACCTAATTACAGCTCAGGCTCTGCTTGTCAGGCTGCCCCAGGGAGCACCCAGCCTGCAGAGACCTCTTGGCTCTAAATCTCACAGAGGGCCAGGCTGGGAGGGACCCCAAGGATCATCTGCTCCAACCCTTCTAGGTAGCAGCAGAGCTGCAGTGAGCTGGCACAGAGCCTGCCAAGCTGAGCCTTCCAACTGCCCAGTGCAGGGCACTCCCCTGCTGCCCCTGGGAGATGCTTCCAGTGTCCAACTGCTCTCATGGGGGAACATTTTCCTCTGGACTCCACTGCTGCTCCTGGGAGATGCTTCCAATGGGAGATGATTCCAGTGTCCAACTGCACTGCTGCCCTTGAGAGATGCTTCCAGTGGGAGATGCTTCCAGTGTCCAACTGTTCTCATGGGGAAACATTTTCCCCTGCAGCCCACTGGGAATGTCCCCAGCAGTAACTTGTCCCCATCACCTCTTGTCTTCCCCATGGGACTCCTTGTCAAAGGGAGTCTCCATCCTCCTGGCAGCCTCCCTCTGTGCACTGGTAGGTGGTGATCTGTGCCCTCAGCTGGCTCCTGCTCCTGAAGCCTTGTGCAAACAAAGGGACTGGGTTTGTGCTTGCAGGGCAGGTTAAGTTTGGACACCAGGAGGAAGCTGTGCACAGGGAGGCTGCTGAGACACTGGCACAGGCTGCCCAGGGCTGTGCTTGAGGCCCCATCCCTGCAGCCAGCCAAGCTCAGCCTTGCTGTGTCCCTGTGCAGCCTGCTCCAGCTGGAGCTGTCCCTGCTGCCTGCAGGATGCCTTCCAAGCCTTGTGGCTCTGTGGTGTTAGCACTCAGCTGCTGAACACTTTGGCTGCTGAACACTTTGCCTGTGCTCAGGACATGCAGGAAGGGGTTACAGGGCTGGGATGCTCTTCCCTGCCTTCTCCTCTCCTCTGGGAAGCTGTGCAAAGGTCAGTGAGAGGCTCCGTGGGCTCTGTTTGCAGAGAGCATCACCTGCTGTGATGAGCCCAAGCTGCCATCCCTTAGGAGACTCTCACTGCTGTTCAATAAAAGCTGGTAAAGGTCAGTGCTGCATGGCAGATGAGTTAGGCTGGAGCTTGCAGGGCTTTGCCCGTGGGACAGGAGCTGACTTGGTCCTCTCTGCATTTGAGGCTGACCCAGAGACCAGGCTTTGCTGCAGTTCTCTCCCTGACTCCTGTTGGAACTCCCACAAAGGTGTAAAACTCAGCTTGTAAAACCACCTTAAAACCATCCCAGCCCCATCCATTGCTAGCAACAGCTTCAGGAGTCAGCAAATCGTTTTATAGTAGGCAAATTAGGCCTTGAGATCATCTGCAGATTGGTTACATCTCCTCAGTCCTGAGGAGAGGGACTTGGGGGTGCTGCTGGAGGAGAAGCTCAGCAGGAGCCAGCAGTGTGCACTTGCAGCCCAGAGAGCCAAACAGAGCCTGGGCTGCAGCAGCAGCAGTGTGGCCAGCAGGGCCAGGGAGGGGATTCTCCCCCTCTGCTCTGCTCTGCTGAGACCCCACCTGGAGTCCTGCATCCAGCTCTGGAGCCCCTGGGACAAGAGGGATGTGGAGATGCTGGAGAGTGTCCAGAGCAGGGCCAGGAGGATGCTCAGAGGCTGCAGCAGCTCTGCTGTGAGCACAGCCTGAAAGAGTTGGGGCTGTGCAGGCTGGAGCAGAGGAGGCTCCCAGGGGACCTTCCTGTGGCCTTCCAGCATCTGAAGGGGGCTCCAGAAAAGCTGGGGAGGGACTTTTGAGGCTGTGAGGGAGTGTCAGGAGTGGGGGGAATGGAGCAAAGGTGGAGGTGGGGAGAGTGAGGCTGGAGGTGAGGAGGAAGTTGTTGAGCAGGAGAGTGGTGAGAGGCTGGAATGGGTTGCCCAGGGAGGGGGTTGAGGCCCCATGGCTGGAGGTGTTTGAGGCCAGGCTGGCTGAGGCTGTGTGCAGCCTGCTCTAGGGTAGGGTGTCCCTGGGCATGGCAGGGGGTTGGCACTGGCTGCTCCTTGTGCTCCCTTCCAACCCTGCCTGATTCTATGATTTCTTTCCCCCATTCTCCTTTCCCTTCCTGTTTCAGGCTTCAGCATGCAGCCTGTGGAACACCTCCCTGCTGCCATCAGGACACTTGTGCTATTAAAACTAAAAAGAGAGAAGGCTTTAACTGCTAATTGCACAGAGAGATGCTGTAGTCTGCATCCCACTTGTCACTGAGATTAAATCAGCAGACCAATAATCACAGGCAGCTCTTTATTGACCCACCAGAGCAGCCAAATCTGCCTTTAGGAGCTGGCTGCAGAGCTGCTGTGTGCCCTCAGCACTGACTGCACCAAGAGCAACCTGCTGGAATCGTTGGGGTTGGGTTTTCTTTGACCTAAGCCTCCAGGAATGGAACTGCTGTGGGCAGCTCTATCCAGGCTTGACTGTGCCTTGTGGCTGCCAGCTTGATGGTGTTAGTGGTGCTGGTGTCAGCTGGGAGTGGTGAAAGAGGAGACTCAAGAGCTGGTTGAGGTTGCTTGACATTTGCAGCCCCAAAGAGGGTATAGGATGAGAGGCAATGGTTTGGAACTGGAGCAGGGTGGGTTTAGGTTGGACTTCAGGAGGGAGCTGTGCACAGGGAGGGTGGTGAGACCTTGGCACAGGTTCCTTTGGGATCTCTGGAACCCCCTCCCAGCCCCTACCATTCTGTGCCTCTGGAATAATGCAGCAGCTGCAGAGGGTTTGCTCTGTCCTCTGGGCTGCCTGCACCTGTAGCAGACACTGCCATGGATACCCTCACAGCTGAGAGATTGTGGTGACCTCTGGCAACTTCTCTGCCTCAGTGCTGTGCCACCTGGCCAGCCAGGGAGTGCCATGCCCCACTGGCAGGGCCAGGAGCCTCTCAGCCCAAGGTTCAGGTCGTTTGGCTGCTGGGTAGCAACGCAGAGCCAGCCCAGCCCCACCAAGTGCAGAGCCACAAGAAGGTCACCTGGGAGACTCCTCTGCTCCAGCCTGATTCTGTCACCCCCCCAGAGTCACCTTGTCCAGCTCCTGCAGGCAGCAGGGACCCCTCCAGCTAGCTCAGGCTGCCCAGGGCCACATCAGGTCTGATCTTGAATTCCTCCAGGGATGGACCTTCAAGCAGACTCCTGACCAAGCTGCTCAGCACCTCCTGCACTTGTTTACATCCAATCCAACCAAAGTTGCTGCTTGGGGTTGGTTTTCCCCCTCCTGCAACTGAGCTTTCCAACACCAGGGGGAAAAAAAAAACCCACATGGAAATCTATGGCAGGATGGGAAGGGAACTAATCACTTAAGACCTAATTAAGCAAAGGATTCTGCCAGGGAAGTCCTCCCTGCATAATTGCTGCTCATTTCAGCTGCAAATGCAGGAACACAAAAGAGTTTGGAGAAGCTTAATCAAGTCCTTGCAAACTGCTGCTAGCACCCAGTGGCTGAACCAGACTCGATGTGGGCTTGAGGGGGGAGGGAGCCAAAGTCATGGAATCATAGAATCAGCCAGAATAGGAGACGCTTAGAATCTGCTGGGGGGGGTGCAGCCTGCAGCAGAGGAGGCTCAGGGCAGAGCTCATTGCTGCCTGCAGCTGCCTGCAGGGAGGCTGTAGCCAGGTGGGGTTGGGCTCTGCTGCCAGGCAGCCAGGGACAGAAGAAGGGGACACAGCCTCAAGTTGTGCCAGGGCAGGTCTAGGCTGGATGTTAGGAGGAAGTTGTTGTCAGAGAGAGTGATTGGCATTGGAATGGGCTGCCCAGGGAGGTGGTGGAGTGGCTGTGGCTGGAGGTGTTGCAGCCAAGCCTGGCTGGGGCACTTAGTGCCATGGTCTGGTTGGTTGGGCAGGGCTGGGTGCTAGGTTGGGCTGGCTGAGCTTGGAGCTCTCTTCCAGCCTGCCTGATTCTATGATTATGATTCTATGACCTCCAGTTCAACCCCCCTGGCAGAGTAGGGGCAGACCCAGGGCAGGGCACATAGGAATGCACCCAGATGAGGCTTGAAAGTCTCCAGAGCAGACTCCACAACCCCCCCTGGACAACCTGCTGCAAGGCTCCAGCACCCTCACACCAAAGAGGTTTCTCTTCATGTTGAGGTGGAACTTTCTGGGTTCCAGTTTGTGTCCATAGCCTCTTGTCCTGCCACAGGACAGCACTGAACAGAGCCTGGCACCACCTTCTTGCTCCTTACTCCTCAGATGTTTATAGGCATTGCCAGATCCCCTCTCAGCCCTCCCTCCAGGCTAACCAGCCCCAGAGCTCTCAGCTTTTCTTCATAGCAGAGATGTTCTGGTCCCTTCATCATCCTCAAAGCTCTGTGTTGGCCTCTCTCCAGCACATCCCTGTCCTTCTGGACCTGGGGAACCCAAAACAGGACAGAATATTCCAGGTGTGATCTCTCCAGGGCAGAACAGAGATGGAGCAGAACCTCCCCAGCCCTGCTGGCCACATGTTTCTTGATGCACCCCAGGATGCCTTTGGTCCTCTTGGACCAATACATTGCTGCTCCATGGAGACCCTGGTGCCTACTGGAACTCCAGGTGTGGCCAGCAGGGCCAGGGAGGGGATTCTCCCTCTCTGCTCTGCTGAGACCCCACCTGGAGTCCTGCATCCAGCTCTGGAGCCCCTGGGACAAGAGGGATGTGGAGATGCTGCAGAGTGTCCAGAGCAGGGCCAGGAGGATGCTCAGAGGCTGCAGCAGCTCTGCTGTGAGCACAGACTGAAAGAGTTGGGGCTGTGCAGGCTGGAGCAGAGGAGGCTCCCAGGGGACCTTCTTGTGGCCTGCCAGGATCTGAAGGGGGCTGCAAAAAAGCTGGGGAGGGACTTTTGAGGCTGTGAGGGAGTGTCAGGAGTGGGGGGAATGGAGCAAAGGTGGAGGTGGGGAGAGTGAGGCTGGAGGTGAGGAGGAAGTTGTTGAGCAGGAGAGTGGTGAGAGGCTGGAATGGGTTGCCCAGGGAGGTGGTTGAGGCCCCATGGCTGGAGGTGTTTGAGGCCAGGCTGGCTGAGGCTGTGTGCAGCCTGCTCTAGGGTAGGGTGTCCCTGGGCATGGCAGGGGGCTTGGAACTGGCTGCTCCTTGTGCTCCCTTCCAACCCTGCCTGATTCTCCAATCCCAAGGGCTCCCTCCAAGAAGCTGCTTTCCAGCAGGATGATCCTTCAGGGAATCTATATCCAGCAGTGCCTGTGGTGCTGCAGCACAAACCCAGAGCTATGCCCTGGCATGGCCTGACCCTCAGCACACCAACCAGAGGCACCTGTGGGGCACAGCACAGCCACCAGCAGTGTTTGCTTATGGCCACAGCAAGACACCCACCTTGAAAACCTTCCCTTTGTGCTTCTCCTCCCTGCAGTGCCACAGCTGCAGCAGCTCCTTGCAGCTCCTGACTCTCCCCCTGCCAGTGACTTCTCCTCTGAGCATGCTGGAGAGGCACAGCACTAATTATGACCCTGTCACCTTCATCAGCTCCCCACTAATTGTTGGGTTTTAGTTCTTTTTTTTTTTTTTGGGGGGGGGGGGGGATCTCAGAGCTCAAAGCTGTTTGGTTGTGCAAAGGAGGGGAGAAGAAAAGAGGAGAAAGAATTGCATTTTAAAATAGCAGCCTCAGGTTGGAGCTTTCTGATGGATTTGAAATTCAAATGACAGAAAGGATCAGGGGTTTGGATTTGGGAGGGGGGAGTTGGGGGGGAGTTGTTGTCAGGAACAGGCAGAGCAAAGCTCCCAAGAGCCTTTCTCTAGGGCTGTCCATGCTGGGCAGATCCTGCTGCTGTGCCAAGGACAGAGAGGGAAGGTGCTCAGGGGTAGCCCATCAGGGGTTGGAAAGGACCCAAAGAGATCATTGAATCCACCCCAGGGCAGCAAACCCCCCCCAAAGCAGGAGCCCTGGACAGGGCTCAGCCATCATCCTGCTGCTGCAGGGTCCTGGGGTGAGCAGAAGAGGCCTTCTGAAGGTCCAACACTTCTCCCTGCCTGCTGCATTTCAGCACCTTCCCAAGTGTCCTGCATCCAGGGGTCCTCAGTGGCCAGGGCAAGGCACCTGCTGCCCGTGGCCAGCAGCTCAAATGCTTCTTCTAGGGTAGGCTCCCAGCAGGGGCCCCCAGTGGTAGCCCAGGAGGGGTCTCCAGTGGTAGCCCAGGAGGGACCTACAGTGGTAGCCCAGGAAGAGCCCCAGTGGTAGCCCAGGAGGAGCCCCAGTGGTAGCCCAGGAGGAGCCCCAGTGGTAGCCCAGGAGGGATCTCCAGTGGTAGTCCAGGAGGGACCTACAGTGGTAGCCCAGGAGGGATCTCCAGTGGTAGCCCAGGAGGGGCCCCAGTGGTAGCCCAGGATGGATCTCCAGTGGTAGCCCAGGAGGAGCCCCAGTGGTAGCCCAGGAGGGATCTCCAGTGGCAGCCCAGGATGGATCTCCAGTGGTAGCCCAGGAGGAGCCCCAGTGGTAGCCCAGGAGGGATCTCCAGTGGTAGCCCAGGAGGGGCCCCAGTGGTAGCCCAGGAGGAGCCCCAGTGGTAGCCCAGGAGGGACCTACAGTGGTAGCCCAGGAGGGTCACAGTGGTAGCCCAGGAGGAGCCCCAGTGGTAGCCCAGGATGGATCTAGTGGCAGCCCAGTGCTGTCCTGTGGCAGGACAAGTAGCAATGAGCACAAGCTGCAAGCCAGGAGGTTCCACCTCAACATGAGGAGAAACTTCTTTGATGTGAGGGTGGTGGAGCCCTGGAGCAGGCTGCCCAGAGAGGCTGTGGATGTGTTCCTGGTCTTGAACACCTCCAGGGAGGTTGTGGAGCACAGAAGCACAGAATGTGATCTTTGATCACATTCTGTGCTTCTGTGCTCCACAACCTCCCTGGGCAAACCTGTGCCAGTGTCTCCTCACCCTCCCTCTCTGTGCTCCACAACCTCCCTGGGCAACCTGTGCCAGTGTCTCCTCACCCTCCCTCTTTGTGCTCCACAGCCTCCCTGGCCAACCTGTGCCAGTGTCTCCTCACTCTCCCTCTCTGTGCTCCACAACCTCCCTGGCCAACCTGTGCCAGTGTCTCCTCACTCTCCCTCTCTGTGCTCCACAACCTCCCTGGCCAGCCTGTGCCAGTGTCTCCCCACCCTCATCCCCTCCTCTCCAGTCCCAATCTCCCCTCCTCCACCTCCAATCCATTCCCTCTCATCCCATCACCCCAAGCCCTTGGCAGAAGTCCCTTCCAGGCTTTCCTGTAGCTCCCCTTTAGGTGCTGGAGGGATGCTCTGAGATCTCTCCGGAGCCTTCCTTTCCCCTCCCCTAGGCTGATGGCCAGGCCTGAGGAGCTGTCTGTGGATGGCAGGGAAGGGGTTGGGTGTGAGCTGGGCTGCTTTTGGAGGCAGAGGCAATGCATTATACATGCTCTGCTCTGCAACTGACGCACAGCAATCAAAAGCAAACTCGTTTGGAGTTGAAAACTCAGGGTTTTAATTGCCAGCCCACGTTTCTCTGGGTGTGTGGGCAGGAGGGGAGAACTCTTCACCCTTTGGGATGCTGGTTTTGGAGAGAGGAGGGAGTGGGGGAAGGGGGAATTGTTGAGAGCTGCCTGCACCAAGGAATCATAGAATCAAGCAGGTTGGAAGAGAGCTCCAAGCTCAGCCAGCCCAACCTAGCACCCAGCCCTGCCCAACCAACCAGACCATGGCACTCAGTGCCCCAGCCAGGCTTGGCTGCAACACCTCCAGCCACAGCCACTCCACCACCTCCCTGGGCAGCCCATTCCAGTGCCAATCACTCTCTCTGACAACAACTTCCTAACAACATCCAGCCTAGACCTGCCCTGGCACAGCTTCAGGCTGTGTCCCCTTCTTCTGTTGCTGGCTGCCTGGCAGCAGAGCCCAACCCCACCTGGCTACAACCTCCCTGCAGGCAGCTGCAGGCAGCAATGAGCTCTGCCCTGAGCCTCCTCTGCTGCAGGCTGCACCCCCCCCAGCTCCCTCAGCCTCTCCTCACAGGGCTGTGCTCCAGGCCCCTCCCCAGCCTTGCTGCCCTTCTCTCAACACCTTCCAGCACCTCAACATCTCTCTGCAATTCAGGAGCCCAGAACTGGACACAGCACTCCAGGGGTGGCCTGAGCAGTGCTGAGCACAGGGGCAGAAGAACCTCCCTTGTCCTGCTGCCCACACTGCTCCTGAGCCAGCCCAGGATGCCATTGGCTCTGCTGCCCACCTGGGCACTGCTGCCTCCTCTGCAGCTCCTCTCTGCTAGCACCCCCAGCTCCCTCTCTGCCTGGCTGCTCTCAGCCACTCTGGCCCCAGCCTGTAGTGCTGCTTGGGGTTGTTTTTAGCCTGCCAAACTGCCTCCTGTTTATGAAGGGCAATGCAGGAGTCAAGTCTCCTTCTCTGGAGCCTTTCAAGACCTGTCTGGCTGTGTTCCTGTGTGCCCTGAGCTAGATTGTATGGTCCTGCTCTGGCAGTGGGGGTTGGACTCATTGACCTCTTTCAGTCTCTTTCAACCCCTGACCTCCTGTGAGTCAGGACAGGCAGGAGCCACTCGTGACGGTTTGGCTGTGCCAGCCACAAGCAGCACAAACACCAAAGGCAAGCTTGCAGGCTGGCAGGGCACTGCAGGGCCCAGGGAGCTGCTTTCCTGCAGGGCTTGGCTGGATGCATGCCCAGCAAATGAGGAATTGACCTTCTGCTGTGCAGTATATTTGGCCACATTGATCCTCCCCTGGGCAGAGGAATCGACTCTGGCTGGGCTGATGCTCTGCCTCTTGTTCACTCAGATTAATTCCACTCACCTGATTCCCCATGGATCCTGGCAGCAGCCCTGGATCCCTGTGGAAAACAATGCCTGGGAAAGGCATCTCTGGTTATGTAACCCCCACGAGTTCAGATGCTGGAAGCTGACTCCACACCTCCTGTAGCTTCTCCTCCATCACTGCCCTTGGCAGCCAAACAGCAGCACAAATGAGCTGCCCTCTGCTTTGCTCAGGCAGTCTGTTACTGTCCCTAAGCCCAGACCAATGCCCTCAGCTGAAGCCACCCAGAGAGCCAGCAGACACTGCTCACTGCTCTGGTTACAGAGGAGGGTAGCAGAGAAGAGGCTGGGAGCTGGAATTTGTTCAGCCTGGAGAAGAGAAGCCTAAGAGGAGACCTTTTGGCTATAGAGCAGTGCACAGAGGCTGGCAGGAGGATGGAGACTCCCTTTGGCAGGGGAGAAGACAAGAGGTGATGGGGACAAGTTACTGCTGGGGATGTTCCCAGTGGGCTGCAGAGGAAAATGTTTCCCCATGAGAACAGTTGGACACTGGAAGCATCTCCCAGGGGCAGCAGGGGAGTGCCCTGCACTGGGCAGTTGGAAGGATCAGCTTGGCAAGCTCTGAGCCAGCTCACTGCAGCTCTGCTGTTAGCTAGAAGGGTTGGAGCAGATGATCCTTGGGATCTCTTCCAGCCTGGCACTCTGTGAGCAGCAGCAGAAGTGTGGCCAGCAGGGCCAGGGAGGGGATTCTCCCCCTCTGCTCTGCTCTGCTCTGCTCTGCTCTGCTCTGCTCTGCTGAGTCCCCACCTGGAGTCCTGCATCCAGCTCTGGAGTCCCTGGGACAAGAGGGCTGTGGAGATGCTGGAGTGTGTCCAGAGCAGGGCCAGGAGGATGCTCAGAGGCTGCAGCAGCTCTGCTGTGAGCACAGCCTGAAAGAGTTGGGGCTGTGCAGGCTGCAGCAGAGGAGGCTCCCAGGGGACCTTCTTGTGGCCTGCCAGGATCTGAAGGGGGCTCCAAAAAAGCTGGGGAGGGACTTTTGAGGGTGTGAGGGAGTGTCAGGAGTGGGGGGAATGGAGCAAAGGTGGAGGTGGGGAGAGTGAGGCTGGAGGTGAGGAGGAAGTTGTTGAGCAGGAGAGTGGTGAGAGGCTGGAATGGGTTGCCCAGGGAGGGGGTTGAGGCCCCATGGCTGGAGGTGTTTGAGGCCAGGCTGGCTGAGGCTGTGTGCAGCCTGCTCTAGGGTAGGGTGTCCCTGGGCATGGCAGGGGGCTTGGAACTGGCTGCTCCTTGTGCTCCCTTCCAACCCTGCCTGATTCCATGAGTCTATACATCCAGGGTGGGGGTGACTCCACCACCTCCCAGGGCTGCTCCTCAAACAGCAGTTGCTGTTGTCCTTTCACCAGCTGCTCTGGCAGCCTCTCTCTTGGCTACCACTGAGCTTCCTTTCTCCTCATCTGGTCTTGTGCAGGGCTTGACCTGGCCAAGCTGTAGGAGAAGGATTTACCTCTGAGGTCACCTATTTACCCCTGTGAATGTGCTGTGGGCTCTGATGGGCTCCACTCCTCTGGAGTGGCTCTCAGTAGCCAGGAGCACGAGAGGAGGCACCTGAGAACTTTGTAGCCACAGCCTGGACCTGTTCCTCTTTGTCTTCCTGTTGCTATTTTGGCAAAGCCTCTGAGCTGCCTCTTCCCAGGCTGCTCTTCCCCCCCCCTCCAGCTCCTGGCACATCCATGCCAATCTGTTCAGCACCACAGGCAAGCCTCGGGGGAGGCAGGGAGGGGGGAGGGGGGGGAGGGAAAGATTAATTGAAGACTTAATTTCTTCTCTTTTCATTCGATCAGCTAAAGTGGTAGAGGCATCAGACCCTGCTTATGTGCTGCTGGGGGCCTGGTGCTGGCCATGAATCACAGCTCCCAGCTGCCAGAGCCTGGCTGCTGGGCAGGTTAATGATGGTGCTGGAGTAAAGAGCCTCGCAGGCAGAGCCCATCCATTGCAGCCCCTCCCCAGGCAGGGCTGCACAGCTCATCTGCCAGCACCTCCCCAGGACAGCAGGGAGCTGAGGAAAAACAGCTTCAGATCAAAGTGGGGATGGGTCAGAGGGTTAGAAATGGCTCTGGCAGGAGGGTTGGGGGGCTAGGGCCAGGGCTGAAGGGTGCAGAGGGCAGCAGCCGGCTGGAGCCGAAGGAGCTGAGCTCAGCCAGGCTGTCTTGGGTACAGGGCATAAATCAGAGCTGGCAAGCAGCTGATCCAGGAGTCCTGCAGAAAAGATGGATAATCCCAAACCTGGGAGCCAGCAGCAAGGGAGGAGATGTTTTCCTTCTCCTCACTCCAGCTTTTCTTATTGCCTTGGCAGCAAAACAGCTTCCAGAGCCTTCCAGACCGTGGCAGCTCCAGATTGCTGCAGGCAGCCTAATGCTGCTCTGTGAGTGCTTGGCACCAGGCTTGACCTGCACAGTGCCCAGTTGGGGCATCAGGCAGCAGAGCAGAGCCATAAGCATCGCTGCTGCATGCAGCACATGCTCCTCCAACTCAGTGCACCAGCAGCACCAGGACCCCTCCAGTGTCCCCTGCCCCAGATTGCCACAGGCCACTCCATCCCCGTGGGCAGTCTGCACTCAGCTCTTGCTGCTTTCCTTTGGCTTCCTCTTCCCAAATATCTTCTTGGTGTTCCCACAGAGACAGATGGAAAGGCACTGAGGAGCTGCAGTGAGGAGGCACCATCAGCTTCCCTCCTGTTTAGTCCCATTTGCTGCTGGTCCTTCCCAGCCAGCAGTGGGAAGTTTGCAGGAAGAGCTCTTGCTTGAGTTCAGCTCCTGGGGAGAGGCAATGAGCAACACACAGCCTGCAGCCCTGAGGAGAAGGCAGAGATTCCAGCTGGCAAGAGGAATCCAGGCTGAGAGCTGCCTTTAGGCTTTCCTGGAGGTTTGGAGGAATTACAGGGAAGAAAAACATAAACCCCAAACCTCCACCCTGGAAAATGTCAGGCAGTGCTCATCTGAAATCCTTCCTAGCTACAGGGAAATGCAAGAAGATGGAGCAAGAAAAAGCAGGAATGGCAAATCTGGTGGCCTGCAAGTGCTTTGGGTTCCAGCCAGGAGCAGCATCCAGCCCCAAAGAGGGACATGAGCAGGTAGAGAGGATGTGGCACACACAGCACCAGTGTGTCTGGAGGGGGGGGGGGAGGGGGTTGCTGTAGCAAAGGTGTTCTGGTGCCACAGTGAACTGAAGGCACTCTGGATATTGCTGTGCTCTGCTCCAGGAGTGCAGCTCTGGGAGGCTGGGTGATAGGTTGGACTGGATGATCTTGGAGGTCTCTTCCAACCTGGTTGATTCTATGATTCTATGATAATCTCAAACCTGGGAGCTGCCAGCAAGGGAGGAGACATTTTCCTTCTCCTCAGTCCAGCTTTTCTTATTGCTTTGGCAGCAAAACAGCATCCAGAGCCTTCCAGGCTGGGGCAGCTCAGAATTGCTTGGTGCAGCCTTAATATTGCTCCCAACAGACAGGCTCACAGGGTCAGAGGATGTCAGGGGTTGGAAGGGACCCAAGGAGATCATCCAGTCCAACCCCCCCTGCCAGAGCAGGGCAATACTAACACAGATCACAGAGGAACACATCCAGACAGGCCTGGAAAGGCTCCACAGAAGGAGACTCCACAACCTCTCTGGGCAGCCTGTGCCAGGGCTCTGGGACCCTTCCAGGCAGGAAGTTCCTCCTTGTGCTGAGCTGGAACCTCCTCTGCTGCAGCTTCCATCCATTGCTGCTTGTCCTATCCCAGGGAGCAGTGAGCAGAGCCTGTCCCCCCCTCCTGGCAGCCTTCAGATACTTCTTTTTTTCTTAATCAGGTTGGAAGAGAGCTCCAAGCTCCTGCAGCCCAGCCTAGCACCCAGCCCTGGCCAATCAACCAGACCATGGCACTAAGTGCCCCAGCCAGGCTTGGCTGCAACACCTCCAGCCACAGCCACTCCACCACCTCCCTGGGCAGCCCATTCCAGTGCCAATCACTCTCTCTGACAACAACTTCCTAACAACATCCAGCCTGAACCTGCCCTGGCACAGCTTGAGGCTGTGTCCCCTTCTTCTGTCCCTGGCTGCCTGGCAGCAGAGCCCAACCCCACCTGGCTACAGCCTCCCTGCAGGCAGCTGCAGGCAGCAATGAGCTCTGCCCTGAGCCTCCTCTGCTGCAGGCTGCACCCCCCCAGCTCCCTCAGCCTCTCCTCACAGGGCTGTGCTCCAGGCCCCTCCCCAGCCTTGCTGCCCTTCTCCAAACACCTTCCAGCACCTCAGCATCTCTCTGCAATGGAGGAGCCCAGAACTGGACACAGCACTCCAGGGGTGACCTGAGCAGTGCTGAGCACCCAGCAGATGCCCCTGCCAGTGCCACAGCTGGGGGCTGCTGCTAGCCAGCAGGCCTCAACATGCAGCTCCTGTACCCCACCAGCCAGGTGTGTGCCACACAGAGCCTGTACCACCCCTGCCACACGTGCCCAGGCACACAGAGCTGCAGGTTGTGCCCCCAGTGCTGCAAGGCTGGGCACTGAGGAGCAGATGGCACCCGGCCTGAGGCTCCCTTGGCATGAACTCTTTTAGCAGCCTTTGCCCTGTGACTCTGTGGCAGGGGATTGCTGGAACAGAGCAGCAGCAGCAGCCCTCACTGCCAGCTCTGAATGGTGCCTGTAGGACTTGGAAAGCTTAATCATCTTCCCCTCACCCTGCCTTGTGGTTTGCAGGCATTTGGGGGCTTGTTGCTTTTTGTGTGCCCTCATTTTGCTGTCACTTCCAGCTTTGATATCATTGAAATTGCTCTGGTTGCCTCTGCTTTAAATTCTCCAGCTGCAGTGCTTTGTTGGGCTTTTGTTTTGGAGAGAAAGGAGCAGCTGATTTCTTTCTCCTCTTTCTTGTTGTCTCTCTTCTGATGGTTCCTTGGATGAGCACCTTGGGAATTGGCAGCAGGAAATCGAAGCCTGGCTTTAAGAAGAGGCTTTGAAGAAGGTAGAGTGGGGCAGAAGCTTTGCAGGTTCAGGGTTGTGTTGGACCTCCAGGCTGAGGAGGAGCTGATCTCAGGACAAATTTACTCCAGAGATGGGTGAGGAGGTGTTCCTGAGGAGATGTCACAGGGCACTGGCAGCAGTGGGCTGCAGACAGCATCCTGCAGCCTCTCTGCTGGCACAGTGAGGGGCAGAGGCTTCTGCTCTCTGTGCTAGGTGAAGGGGGAAGTCCTCACTAGGTCCCTCCTGCCTTGCCCAGGGCATCTCTGTGTCACTGCCAGGGTGTGCTGAGCTCCTCCTGTTCCCCAGCCAAAGTGTGGACTCCTCTGATGGAGCCTGCCAGGGCCCCAGGGGGGGTCTGTGCACTGGCAGCAAAGCTGGGGAAGGGTCTGGATGGAGAACAGGGCTGGGGAGGAGCAGCTGAGGGAGCTGGGGGCGTTGAGGCTGAGGCAGACCTCACTGCTCTCTACAGCTCCCTGAGAGGAGGCTGCAGTGAGGAGGGGGCTGGGCTCTGCTCCCCAATATCAGGTGACAAAAGGAGAGGGAAATGGCCTGGAATTGTGCCAGGGGAGGGTTAGGTTGGAGAGGAGGAAGAATTTCTTTGCTGCAAGAGTGGTCAGGGATTGGCACAGGCTGCCCAGGGAGGTGGTGGAGTGCTCTTGCCTGGAGGTGTTCAAGCACCCTGTGGCCATGGCACTTGGGTCAGGGTTTGGTGGCCATGGTAGGCTTGGGTTGATGTTTGTGCTCTTGGAGAGCTTCTCCAACCCAAACCATTCTGTGAATCACAGGGGCCAGGGCTCAGCCTCTCAGGTGGGCAGAAGATGCTCCAAAGCTTTCATCAGTGCAAAGTGGAGAAGACACCAAGCAGCAGGCAGGCACCTTCCTGGCAGCCAAATCCTTCCCTGTTGGGAGGCAGAAGTGACTTTGCAGAACTCCATGGATGCAGGCTCTGTGCTTGCTGGCCTCATGGAAATGTCTTCTGGGGGAGGGTGAAGCTAACAGCAGTGGTGTGGCACCAGCTGCTCCCCCCTGCCCCGGGGTGCTCAGGACAGCAACTGGCTCTGGGCAGTGAGAAACATGACAAATGTCAGAGGCCTCTGTGAAAGGGAAAGGGAAGCAAAGACCAAAGATTGACAGCTCTGGCTGGGATGAGAGGGAAGCAGGCAGATGTGCTCTGGTGGCCAGGAGGGGCAATGCTGTTCTGGGGTGCATCAGAAGGGCTGAGGTTAGCAGGTTGAGAGAGGTTCTCCTGACCCCCTGATCTGCCCTGCTGAGGCCACATCTGGAATGCTGTCATGGAATCACAGAACCAGGCAGGGTTGGAAAGGAGCACAAGGAGCAGCCAGTTCCAACCCCCCCTGCCATGCCCAGGGACACCCTACCCTAGAGCAGGCTGCACACAGCCTCACACTGTACTGTGGCCAGTTCTGGGCCCCCCCAGTTCAAGAGGGACCCAGAACTGCTGCAGAGAGTCCAGCACAGAGCCACAGAGATGCTGAAGGGAATGGAAGAGCTCTGTTAGGAGCAGAGCCTGAGGGAGCTGGGGCTGTGCTGCTGGGAGGAGAGGAGGCTGAGAGGTGAGCTCAGCAGTGGCTCTAAAGCTGTGCAGGTGAGTGGCAGGAGGCTGGAGCCAGGCTGTGCTGGGGGATGCCAGTGCCAGGGCAAGGGGCAGTGGTGGGAGCTGAGGCAGAGGAAGTTCCATGTTAACAGCAGGAGGAATTTTTTTCCCTGTGTGGGTGCCAGAGCCTGGCACAGGCTGCCCAGGGGGGCTGTGGAGTCTCCCTCTGTGGAGATATCCAAACCCTGCCTGGATGTGTTCCTGTGTGCTCTGCTCTGGGTGATGCTGCTCTGGCAGGGGGCTTGGACTGGCTGAGCTCTGGAGGTCCCTCCCAGCCCCCTGCCATTGTGTGATTCTACAAATCACATCCACTCTGATGGGAGCTTTCCCATTCCTTCTCAAGTGAGGGTGGAACAGGTTGCCCAGAGCCCCTTGAGGCTCCCCACCCTCGCTGTCAACAATTCCTTCTATGAAGATGCTCAGAGGACTGCAGCAGCTCTGCTACCATGCTGTGAAATCTGCTGGCAAGGAGCAGCAGCCCTGGGGCTGGCTGAGTGCAAGGCTGAGTGCAAGGCTGAGTGCAAGGCTGGGGCTGGCTGAGTGCAAGGCTGAGTGCAAGGCTGAGTGCAAGGCTGAGTGCAAGGCTGAGTGCAAGGCTGGGGCAAGGCTGGGGCTGGCTGAGTGCAGGGCTGGGGCTGGCTGAGTGCAAGGCTGGGGCTGGCTGAGTGCAGGGCTGGGGCAAGGCTGGGGCTGGCTGAGTGCAAGGCTGGGGCAAGGCTGGGACTGGCTGAGTGCAGGGCTGGGGCTGGCTGAGTGCAGGGCTGGGGCTGGCTGAGTGCAAGGCTGGGGCTGGCTGAGTGCAAGGCTGGGGCTGGCTGAATGCAGGGCTGGGGCTGGCTGAGTGCAGGGCTGGGGCTGGCTGAATGCAGGGCTGGGGCTGGCTGAGTGCAGGGCTGGGGCTGGCTGAGTGCAGGGCTGGGGCTGGCTGAGTGCAGGGCTGGGACTGGCTGAGTGCAAGGCTGGGGCTGGCTGAGTGCAGGGCTGGGGCTGGCTCAGTGCAGGGCTGGGGCTGGCTCAGTGCAGGGCTGGGGCTGGCTGAATGCAGGGCTGGGGCTGGCTGAATGCAGGGCTGGGGCTGGCTGAGTGCAGGGCTGGGGCTGGCTGAGTGCAAGGCTGGGGCTGGCTGAATGCAAGGCTGGGGCTGGCTGAATGCAGGGCTGGGGCTGGCTGAGTGCAGGGCTGGGGCTGGCTCAGTGCAGGGCTGGGGCTGGCTGAATGCAGGGCTGGGGCTGGCTGAGTGCAGGGCTGGGGCTGGCTGAGTGCAGGGCTGGGGCTGGCTGAGTGCAGGGCTGGGGCTGGCTGAATGCAGGGCTGGGGCTGGCTGAGTGCAGGGCTGGGGCTGGCTGAATGCAGGGCTGGGGCTGGCTGAGTGCAGGGCTGGGGCTGGCTGAATGCAGGGCTGGGGCTGGCTGAGTGCAGGACTGGGGCTGGCTCAGTGCAGGGCTGGGGCTGGCTGAATGCAGGGCTGGGGCTGGCTGAATGCAGGGCTGGGGCTGGCTGAATGCAGGGCTGGGGCTGGCTGAGTGCAGGGCTGGGGCTGGCTGAGTGCAGGGCTGGGGCTGGCTGAATGCAGGGCTGGGGCTGGCTGAATGCAAGGCTGGGGCTGGCTGAGTGCAGGGCTGGGGCTGGCTGAATGCAGGGCTGGGGCTGGCTGAGTGCAGGGCTGGGGCTGGCCCCACAGGGGCTGGTGGCTTGGGTAGCACAGAGGCTGAGACCCATCCGTGCAGCTGCCTCCCTGCTGCATGTTGGCACTGAAAAGAGCAGCTCCCAGGAGCAGCAGAAAGTGCAGCTAAAGAAGTTCTGTTATGTTCTGAGAAGGTGGAGCTGAGTCATAATCCTGCAGCCAGCAGAACCCTCTCTGGTGCTGGGAGCAGCAATGTCTGCTTATGTGTGTGCAAAGCATCTCCTGAGGGGGGGGGGCTGGGGGGCTCAGGGGGAGCAAAAACATCTTCAGGCTGGAAGAGCAGCAGATTTGTTTCACTGCTCTGAGAGGGTTGAGGGGAACTCCTTGGCAAGCTGCTTTCCAAAAGGCTGCCTTTGAGTGAGCTGAAGTGAGCAGGGAAGGACTTGGGGATGTCAACTGAGCCAGCACAGGTCACTGGCAGCCCAGAGCCAGCTGTGTGCTGGCTGCAGCCAGGGCAGGGAGAGCAGCAGCACAGGGAGGGGATTTTGCTCCTCTGCTCTGCTCTGACCTCTCCTGCAGCACTGCCCCCAGTGCTGCTGCCCCCAGCACAAGAAGGGCATGGAGCTGCTGGAAAGGGGCCAGAATAGGCTCCCAAGATGCTCAGAGGGCTGCAGAACCTCCCCTGTGGGGACAGGCTGGGAGAGTTGGGGCTGTTCAGCCTGGAGAAGGCTCTGAGGAGACCTCAGAGCAGCTTTCCAGTGCCTGAAGAGGGCTACAGGAGAGCTGCAGAGGGACTTTTGATAAGGGCTGGGAGTGATGGGATGAGAGAGGATGGATTGAAGCTGGAGGAGAGCAGATTGAGACTGGAGAGGAGGAAGGAATTTTTGACAGTGAGAATGTGGAGACACTGGCACAGGTTTGCCCAGGGAGGTTGTGGAGCACAGAGAGGGAGGGTGAGGAGACACTGGCACAGGTTGCCCAGGGAGGCTGTGGAGCACAGAGAGGGAGGGTGAGGAGACACTGGCACAGGTTGGCCAGGGAGGTTGTGGAGCACAGAGAGGGAGGGTGAGGAGACACTGGCACAGGTTGCCCAGGGAGGTTGTGGAGCACAGAGAGGGAGGGTGAGCAGACACTGGCACAGGTTGGGCAGGGAGGTTGTGGAGCACAGAGAGGGAGGGTGAGGAGACACTGGCACAGGTTGGCCAGGGAGGTTGTGGAGCACAGAGAGGGAGGGTGAGGAGACACTGGCACAGGTTGGCCAGGGAGGCTGTGAAGCACAGAAGCACAGAATGTGATCAAAGATCAAGCACCCTGTGGCCCTGGCACTTGGGTCAGGGTTTGGTGGCCATGGTAGGCTTGGGTTGATGTTTGTGGTCTTGGAGAGCTTCTCCAACCCAAACCATTCTGTGAATCACAGGGGCCAGGGCTCAGCCTCTCAGGTGGGCAGAAAATGCTCCAAAGCTTTCATCAGTGCTGCCCAGGGAGGTGCTGGAGTGCCCATGCCTGGAGGTGTTCAAGCAACCTGTGGCCCTGGCACTTGAGGACATGCCCCTGGGACTGATCCTTCCCTGGGGGACTGTTCTTTGTGTTCTGCTGGTTGCTGAGTGGATTGGGCCTGGCTAGAAGTGAGCTTCTCTTCAGCTGCATCTATACTTCCAACCAGCTTCTCCTCCTCCTTCTCTAATTGCTGTCAGCAAGTTTATTTACACAGGTAGGGGCTGTGATTGCAGTCAATTAAAATGTATCATTAGTTAATTAGGATCCATAATGTGGACTAAATAATGGGCTGAGTGAGCTGGAAGGCAGAAGTGGTTGGTTAACAGCACTGCCCATGACTTGGTGCTGGTGTGGAGGGGGAGGAAATCATCCTGAGCACACAGCCTGCAGAAAAGCTGCTGCTGGCTGGGAGGGAAGATTTTTACACACACACACACACACCCCACTCCTCTTCTTCTAGAGGAGGTTGATTTTTCAGTAGCCTCCACCTCGAGCATCTTGCAAGGCAAAGCTGGCAGGGATGAGCCAGCAGTGTGCACTTGCAGCCCAGAGAGCCAAGCAGAGCCTGGGCTGCAGCAGCAGAAGTGTGGCCAGCAGGGCCAGGGAGGGGATTCTGCCCCTCTGCTGTGCTCTGCTCTGCTGAGACCCCACCTGGAGTCCTGCATCCAGTTCTGGAGCCTCTGGGCCAAGAGGGCTGTGGAGATGCTGGAGAGTGTCCAGAGCAGGGCCAGGAGGATGCTCAGAGGCTGCAGCAGCTCTGCTGTGAGCACAGCCTGAAAGAGTTGGGGCTGTGCAGGATGGAGCAGAGGAGGCTCCCAGGGGACCTTCTTGTGGCCTGCCAGGAGCTGAAGGGGGCTACAAGAAAGCTGGGGAGGGACTTTTGAGACTGTGAGGGAGTGCCAGGAGTGGGGGGAATGGAGCAAAGGTGGAGGTGGGGAGAGTGAGGCTGGGGGTGAGGAGGAAGTTGTTGAGCAGGAGAGTGGTGAGAGGCTGGAATGGGTTGCCCAGGGAGGTGGTTGAGGCCCCATGGCTGGAGGTGTTTGAGGCCAGGCTGGCTGAGGCTGTGTGCAGCCTGCTCTAGGGTAGGGTGTCCCTGGGCATGGCAGGGGGGTTGGCACTGGCTGCTCCTTGTGCTCCCTTCCAACCCTGCCTGATTCTATGATTCCATAACCTCCTCCTGCTGCAGCCTCCTTGTGCTGAGCTGAGCAGGGGCAGGTTTAGATGCAGCACTGCCAAGGGAAGTGCACAGTGATGTGGAAGCTCCCCCTGAGCACAGGGAGTTCATCTCCTCGGGTGCTCAGCAGGCTCTGATCAGGACCCAGGTCCTGCCTGCCTTTACTGGTGGGTAACTTTCTGGCAGGACTTATGGCTGTGACTAGGTTTGATGCCCTCCTGCCCTGAAGCCCTGCCAGGGCTGCCTGCCCAGGGTAGAACATGTGAGGAGGCTCTGCAGATGCAACTCTTCTCTCCTTGCTCTTCAGAAAGAGCCAGGGATGGAAAACTCTGCTGCCTCAGTATAGACTGCAGTGACCCTCTGGGAGCTGAGAAGGAGAGCAAATATTCTGGGCAGCTGGAGGCTGTGCCCTGCAGATACACCCAGGAGCCTTTGTGGATGCTGCAGAGGGTGAGGAGAGCCAGGTGGGCACAGCCTGGCTCCAAGCAAGCCCCTGGCAGGCAGCTGTCTCTGGGAGAAAGCAGAAGCAGCACTTGTTAGACCAGCAGGGACTGCTCCACAGCTGAGACCCTGTGAGAAACATCCCCAGCTCAGGCCCTGCAGAGCACAGCAGAGCAGGGGCAGAGGTTCAGAGAAAGCATCTGCTGCAACAGCAGGCTCTGGCAGCTGACTGAGCTCTTGCTGACCTTTGCCTCTCCCCTGTCCCTTGGGCAGCAGAGGAGCTAATGGGTTGGAAGAGGCTGTGGCAGGAGGCTGTGGGGGCTCTGCGGGCCAGGCTGTGCCTTGCTGCTGGGTTTGTTCAGGCTGCAGAGTTCCCTGTGGGGGCTGTGGAGATGCTGAGATGTCTGTTTGCAAGAGCAGGCCAAGTCCTGGCCCTAGCCTGAGCCAGGCTTCCCCCTGGCACCCTGCTTTGGGGCTGCAGGAATGTGCTTTGCATGGAAGGGATCACTGCCAGCATCACCTTCACCTCTCCCCTTCCCCTGCAGCGGGGCTGGCTGCCTGCCTGCTCCTGCTGCTCTGCCTGCTCCTGCAGCTCCAGAGCACAGCTCTGCTGCAGAGACAAACCTTGCAGGCAGGACTGCAGCAGCTCTTCTTATTCATGAAAGAAAGGCAAGTCTGGGAAGTCCTGGAGCCCTCGTAGGAGCCAGCACCACATGGAGCAGACAGAACTAACCTCAACTCCTGCTCAGCCCCATGAGTGACAGCAGCAAACACCAACATGTTGTGGGTAGAGAGGAGAAGCCTTTAGCCAAAGGGCACTGAATAAACCCCCAAACCCACCTGGCACCTGCTGCTGGTGCTTGCAGGAGGGTTCAGTAGCTGAGCTCCAGCCCTTTTGTCAGTGTCACAAGCAGTGCCAGCAGAAAGGGGCACAGTGCTGTGAAGCAAACCTCATGCTGCAGGGGCTGGGGGCAAGAGACCTCACTGAGTGGCAGCAGCAAAAACCAACATGCTGTGGGTAGAGAGGAGAAGCCTTTAGCCAAAGGGCACTGAATAAACCCCCAAACCCACCTGGCACCTGCTGCTGGTGCTTGCAGGAGGGTTCAGTAGCTGAGCTCCAGCCCTTTTATCAGTGTCACAAGCAGTGCCAGCAGGAAGGGGCACAGTGCTGTAAAGCAAACCTCATGCTGCAGGGGCTGGGGGCAAGAGACCTCACTGAGTGCTGTGATAGAAAGCAGAGATCGTTGCTGGTTGTGCCCTTGTGGTGCCCTTGAGTGCTCTAGGGGAGGAGGTCCCTGCTGACTGCAGGGGGGGGTTGGACCAGATGGCCTTTGGAGGTCCCTCCCAACCCATTCTGTGGGTGGCTGCTCTCTAAGGGACTTTCACCCCTCTGGGTCACCTCTTCCCCACTGCCTTCTGCCAACCTTGGCAGGGCAGGAGGTGAGCACTGTCTGTGTGTTCCCCTAGTGTGCCCGAGGAGCTGCTGGAAGCTTCAGCACTGGGCTGGTGGTGTCTGTTGGCTTTCATTGTGTTGCTGGGAGCAGGAGGGGATGAGAAGAGGCTCAGCTCCCTGCTGCAGGGCTGACAGCAGCAGTGTGCCACAGCAGGCCAGACCCAGCAGCCCTTCTGCCACCATGACATCAGCTGGTGACTTCAGCAGGGCTGGCAGAAGGAGCAAGCGGGCACCGTATTTCCTGACAGCGTGGCAGAGCTGCCTGGCTGCAGCCACTGCTGGGACATGAGGCCAAGCCCAGGGCACAGCCTGGCTCTGCCCAGCCTCCTCCTGCTCCTCTCCCTGTGTCAGCTGCCGTGGCAAATCCTCCAGCTGGCAGGTGGGGCTGGGCCACTTCCCTGGCAAGGCGAAGGACCTCATTGCCCTGCAAGTGCCCTTGCCAGGAGGCTGCAGTGAGATGAGAGGTGGTGAGGAAATGGCCTGGACTTGTGCCAGGAGAGGGGCAGGGTGGAGAGGAGGAAAATTTTCTCTGCTGCAGCAGTGGTCAGGGGTTGGCACAGGCTGCCCAGGGAGGTGGTGGAGTCCCCATGCCCAGAGGTGTGCAAGCAACCTGTGGCCATGGCAGCTGTGGCCATAGTTTGGTGGCCTTGGTGGTGCTGGTTGCTGGCTGGGCTGGAGGACCTTGGAGAGCTTTTTCAACCCAAACAACTCTGGGATTCTAAGGTGTGCCTGGAGAGCCAAACTGAGCACAGGCTGCTCTGGCTCTGCTCTCAGGGACAAAGCTCCTTCTGACAGAGCTTTCTGTGCTGTGCTGTCATCCTGGCCCAGGATAGGAGAGTGGAGGTGAGGCCAGAGGTGGCTGTCACCCACTCTGCAGAGCCAGAGCTCCACCTTGCTGGGCACAGCCAGGGCTTGCTCAGCTTCGTTGTCCCAGCAGCCTGGGCCAACATCTGGCTCATGGCTCTGCAGCTGTGCTGTGCCTGCTGCTGCCAGCTGGGGTGGGGAAGGCTCCTGCCAAGGGGCTGAGCTAGAGAAAGGACAAAGGAAATGTCTCCTGCTTCAGAGCAGCTCTGCCACCTGCCAGCATCTCCTGCAACACTTGGGCACTTGGGTGGCTGTCACTGCCAGCACTGCTGCTGGGCTGCTTTCTTCTTTCCACAGCACCACAGGGTGCCAGGGCTGGGAGGGACCTCCAGAGCTCAGCCAGTCCAAGCCCCCTGCCACAGCAGCATCACCCAGAGCAGAGCACACAGGAACACATCCAGGCAGGGTCTGAATATCTCCACAGAGGGAGACTCCACAGCCCTCCTGGGCAGCCTGTGCCAGGCTCTGGCACCCTCACAGGGAAAAAAATTCCTCCTCGGTTCACACAGAAACTTCCTCTGCCTCAGCTCCCACCACTGCCCCTTGCCCTGGCACTGGCATCCCCCAGCAGAGCCTGGCTCCAGCCTCCTGCCACTCACCTGCACAGCTTTAGAGCCACTGCTGAGCTCACCTCTCAGCCTCCTCTCCTCCCAGCAGCACAGCCCCAGCTCCCTCAGGCTCTGCTCCTAACAGAGCTCTTCCATTCCCTTCAGCATCTCTGTGGCTCTGTGCTGGACTCTCTGCAGCAGTTCTGGGTCCCTCTTGAACTGGGGGGGCCCAGAACTGGCCACAGTACAGTGTGAGGCTGTGTGCAGCCTGCTCTAGGGTAGGGTGTCCCTGGGCATGGCAGGGGGGTTGGCACTGGCTGCTCCTTGTGCTCCCTTCCAACCCTGCCTGATTCTGTGATTCCATGACAGCACTCCAGATGTGGCCTCAGCAGGGCAGATCAGGGGGTCAGGAGAACCTCTCTCAACCTGCTAACCTCAGCCCTTCTGATGCACCCCAGAATGGCATTGCCCCTCCTGACCTCAGACCACATTGCTGGCTCATGGTCATGCTTCCATCCACCAGCACCCTCAAGTCCTCCTTCCCTTTACTGCTCTCCAGCAGCTCAGTCCCCAACCTGTACTGCTCCTTGGGGTTGTTCTTTTCCAGGTGCAGGACTCTTACCCTTCTCTGTTTGTCTTCCTAAGCAGCTGCAAAGCAGGAGGAGGTGGCAGAGTGCTGGGGGGCTCCTGCTCCCCAGCCCTGTGTGGCTGGCAGCTTGGGAAGCTCTCTCACTTCAGTCCCTCTCTGCTTATTGCAGGGCTGAAACCCTGATCTGCTCTTCATGAGTTCCCAGCCTGACTCAGAGCAGCAAGGTGGGGCTGGGACTGGGGAGTCTGCAGCTGCTGCTGCTGAGTCTTCCTTTTGGTCAGGCTCTGGCACAGGCTGCCCAGGGAGGTGGTGGAGTCCCCATCCCTGGAGCTGCCCATGGCCCCTGGGGGATGTGGTCTGGTGGCCAGGGTGGTGCTGGGTTGCTGGTTGGAGTCAGCTGAGCTCAGAGAGCTCTTCCAAGCCAAACCCTTCTGTGACTCTGTGAAATGTGCTGCTTTGTCCTTCTCCCTCCACAGCCTGCTGGGCTCTGCTGCTGGCAGCCAGGCTGTGTGCCTGGGCCTGGCTGTGCTCACAGCCTGTGTCCTCATCTCCCTTCTGCTTTCAGCATGCAGGGCATGGAGGGGACGTGACCTCAGCTGGTCCTGCAGCGACCTTGGGCTGCTACTTGGCAGCAGCAGGAGAGCCCTGAGGGAGTCCTTGCCCCGCTCTGAGCCCCCCCAGGACAGGGCAGTTGTCAGCAGAGGATGCTCAGGGTGGTTTGCAGACAGCCAGGCTGTTGCCTCTCGTCTCGCTGCTGCTCCCTGGTCCTCCAGCACCATCTAGAGCCCTTTGCAGGCTGCAGGAATGCTCAGGAGGTGCTGCCAGGTGCTCCCTGTCCGGTGCAGCATGCCAGCTGGAGACTGGCAGCACCCACAGACCTCGGCTGTGCCAGCTGCAGTGGAGCATCTGCTCGGGGGAGAACTGGCTGGAGGGTTGGGCCCAGAGAGTGGTGGTGAATGGTGCCAGATCCAGCTGGCAGCTGGCACCAGTGCTGTGCCCCAGGGATCAGTGTTGGGCACAGGCCTGTTCAGTGTCTTTATTGATGACCTGGACCAGGGGATTGAGTCCAGCAGCAGTGAGTTTGCAGATGGCACCAAGCTAGGAGCAGCTGTGGAGCTGTGGGAGGGTAGCAGAGCCCTGCAGAGGGACCTGGCCAGGCTGCATGGGTGGGCAGAGGCCAAGGGGATGAGACTGAACAAGGCCAAGTGCAGGGTTCTGCACTTTGGCCACAACTCCAAGCAGCACTGCAGGCTGGGACAGAGTGGCTGAGAGCAGCCAGGCAGAGAGGGAGCTGGGGGTGGTGGCAGAGAGGAGCTGCAGAGGAGGCAGCAGTGCCCAGGTGGGCAGCAGAGCCAATGGCATCCTGGGCTGGCTCAGGAGCAGTGTGGGCAGCAGGACAAGGGAGGTTCTTGTGTCCCTGTGCTCAACACTGCTCAGGCCACTCCTGGAGTGCTGTGTCCAGTGCTGGGCTCCTGAATTGAAGAGAGATGTTGAGGTGCTGGAAGGTGTTTGGAGAAGGGCAGCAAGGCTGGGGAGGGGCCTGGAGCACAGCCCTGTGAGGAGAGGCTGAGGGAGCTGGGGGGGTGCAGCCTGCAGCAGAGGAGGCTCAGGACAGAGCTCATTGCTGCCTGCAGCTGCCTGCAGGGAGGCTGTAGCCAGGTGGGGTTGGGCTCTGCTGCCAAGCACCCAGCAACAGAACAAGGGGACACAGTCTCAGGTTGTGCCAGGGCAGGTTGAGGCTGGATGTTAGGAGGAAGTTGTTGTCAGAGTGATTGGCACTGGAATGGGCTGCCCAGGGAGGTGGAGTGGCTGTGGCTGGAGGTGTTGCAGCCAAGCCTGGCTGGGGCACTTAGTGCCATGGTCTGGTTGGTTGGGCAGAGCTGGGTGCTAGGTTGGGCTGGCTGAGCTTGGAGCTCTCTTCCAGCCTGCCTGATTCTGTGACTCTATGACTCTATGAAGTGCAGATGGAGCAGCAGCAGCAGCAACTTCTGCTCCACCCCTGCCATGAGAGCTCTGTGTGAATCAGAGAAGCTTCTTGTGCCCCACCATGGGGCAGCTGATGCCTAAGGCACAGGTGCCAGAGCCCTCCTGCAGGATGCCAGTCAGGAATCTTTCAGCAGCAGGGAATTAACATGGAAAATCAGAACTGAGAGCTGCTGCTTGACCTTTGCTGCCCTGTGCATGCTGCAGCCAAAGGAGCACAGGGGAGATGCAGCACCTGGGGAGCTGGAGGCTGCTTCTCTGCAGGTGGTGGAGGGGATCTTGCCGAGTGATGGGGGCGCAGCAGCACATCCCTAACACAGGAGGGTTGTCCTTCAGCCCTCACAGCAGCCAGGTGCTTGGCTGGCGAGATGAGAGTGAGGAGAGCAGCTGCAGGCTCTGTCCTGCTCTGTTCCCAGCCCAGAGTATTTCATTACCTCAGGTCCTGCCTCCCCGAGCACAGCTAACAGGGGGTGGGTGCCAGGCTTGGCGCTTCTCCTCTGGCAGGTGAGCAAACCACGGGAGGGCAGCAGGTGGGAGATGAACCTGGGGAGCTGAGACAGCTCAGCAGCTGCTGATCTGGCTTGGCACAGCACCAAGCAGAGCCCAGCAACCTGCTGCCGGGGGCAGGGGCATGGAGGGGGCTGCCCAGCAGGAGCAGGGGTGCCCAGAACGAGGAGCTGCTTCGGTGGAGCTGGAAGCCTGAGCTGGGTCACCAGGACCTTCCTGCCCAGCCCACAGCAGCAGCTGCTCTGCTCCCTGCTGCCATGGTGAGGAGGGCATCCTTGCTGTGCCAGCCTGGACACTGCTGCCACAGCCTCTTCCATGGGACCTGGCTGCTGCTGCTGCTGAGCTGCCCCTGGGCTCCTTCCCCTTCCCTAGAGCCCAGCCCCCACCCAGCAGTTTCCTGACAGCCCAGCCCGTGCTGAGGACGCCTTGGAGAGCTACAGGAGCCCAACAGCAGAGCCAAGCAGGGCAGCAAGGAGGGCACAGAGCTCCTCAGGACACGGTGGGTGAGCTCTTTGTTGTCCTTGGGAACAGGGTGGGAGGCTCTGAGTCTTGACCTCCTGCAGAATCCCTGCCTTTATCTCACCACCTCCTGGCACTGGTGGGGAAAAGGATGGGAAGAGCCCTAGAAATGGGACCTGGGGGCTTCAGCAGAGGCTCAGGGCAGAGCTCATTGCTGCCTGCAGCTGCCTGCAGGGAGGCTGTAGCCAGGTGGGGTTGGGCTCTGCTGCCAGGCAGCCAGCAACAGAACAAGGGGACACAGCCTCAAGCTGTGCCAGGGCAGGTTCAGGCTGGATGTTGTTAGGAAGTTGTTGTCAGAGAGAGTGATTGGCATTGGAATGGGCTGCCCAGGGAGGTGGTGGAGTGGCTGTGGCTGGAGGTGTTGCAGCCAAGCCTGGCTGGGGCACTTAGTGCCATGGTCTGGTTGTTTGGGCAGGGCTGGGTGCTAGGTTGGGCTGGCTGAGCTTGGAGCTCTCTTCCAACCTGCCTGATTCTATGATTCTGATGGTGCTGTGAGGGGCAGACACGACCAAGCAATCCTCTCCCCTTCTCTTTCTTAAAGATTCTGCCAATGCCTCTCTCCAAACCCTCTGCACCATCAGGAGACTGTTCCTGCTGCTGGGGCTGCTGGGGCTGCTGGTGGGCACAGCAGCTGGGGCATGGCTCCTGGGTCAGTGCCTGCTCTGGGACAGCCCTGCCACTGGGCAGAGCCCAGTCACCAACCTGGCAAGCAAGCTCGGGGTGCCAGCAGCAGGGGAGGTGGGGATGGGAGGACCCTGGTGGGCAAGCTGTGGTTTGAGATGGGGACACTTGGCTGGTTTGGGATGGGGGCACTTGGCTGGTTTGGGCTCTCCTGCTGGTTGCTGTGGTCCCAAGAGCAAGCTGCAGCTGTGCCCACTCTGAGGATCGTTGCCTCTTCGTGGGCACTGCAGGACTGTTCCCTGCATCGTGGTGAAATCCTGACACAGGCTGCCCAGGGCTGTGCTGGAGACATCCAAGCTCTGCCTTGCTGTGTCCCTGTGCAGCCTGCTCCGGCTGGAGCTGTCCCTGCTGCCTGCAGGCGGCTGGACAAAGATGCCCTTGGAGGGTCCCTTCCAGCCCGATGCCATCTGCCAGTTGTGCATCCCCGGATGCTGCCCGGGCTGTGCGAATCCCTCTCCACCCTTTCTCTGTTTGCTGAAGCGAAGCACCTGAGGAAGCCTCTCCCGGAGCAGGACCTGCCGCTGCCGCAGGAGCCGGCTGCGACCCCAGCCTGCAGCCACGCCGAGGAGGAGCCTGTGGTCCGCGGAGCTCCCGGCCGAGGTTCAGCTCCTTGCTGCCCCAGAGGGTGGGGAGGGGGATGTGGGGTGCAGGGCAGTGCCTGCCCAGCCCGGCAAGAGCAGGAGAGCTTCTCTTCAGCACCAAATGTCTCCTGCTGACCCTCCAGCTCCTCTCAGCTGCTTGTAGGGGGTGCTTGGCTTGGCTTTGATGCCCACCAGCAGTGAGGCTTGGTGGCATGGATTGATCCTACAGCAAAGGCAGCTCTGGCAGGGCTCCTTGATATAGAGGCACCCCGAGGTGCCATGCAGGCACTAAGGATCATAGAATCATAGAATCAAGCAGGTTGGAAGAGACCTCCAAGCTCAGCCAGTCCAACCTAGCACCCAGCCCTATCCACTCAACCAGACCATGGCACCAAGTGCCTCGTGTCTGGTTTGTGGTTTGCTTCCAGAGGCTTTTCCTGCTGCTTTTTGGTGTTCACCTCCACGGTTTTGGCTGCAGATGGGCATGGTTGGCCCTGCACAGAGCCCTGCAAGGGCAGGGAGGCTGCAGGTGCTCCTCAATGCAATGGCTTCAGTGTCTTTCAGGATCAAGGCAGAGAGCTCCTTGCTGGAAGCACAGGTGGAAGGACAGCCTGGCTGGCACCTGGCATGCTACAAGCACTGGAGTCCCTCCCTGGGCACCCTGCTCTGTCAGCAGCTCGGGTACCTCAGGTGGGCATGGCAGAGGCAGCCACTGCCACCCCACCTGCCTTTGTCCAAGGGGTGTGACCTTGGCCAAGGCAGCTGCCCGAAGGCTGGGAGGTTTGGCATGGCAGCAGTGCCAGAGCAGGGTGGGAAAGGGCACTCGAGCTGGCACGGGGAGCTGTGAGAGGAGATGCTTCCTGCCGAGGAGGTTCATCTATGGCTGCCAGAGCAGCAGGGCTCTGCACCAGCGTTGCCATGGCAGGGCTGCATTCCTGGTACCCCAGCAGGCCCCCAGCCCCTTCCTGGCACGTTTGCTGTTGCCCTCTGCAGAATGAGGCAGCAGAAAGGAGTGAGCCTGAGGGACGTGGAGGTGCCTGGCACGCAGCAGTTCCTGCAGCTGAGGGCACACCGGGGGGGCAGCCTGGAAGACAGGTGGCAGGTCAGGTAAGCAGAGCCCTGGGGGCAGCAGGGGGTGCCGAAGGGGCTGCAAGAGAGAGCTTTTGGTTGTCAGGCTCAGGGGGGTAGGGAAGTGCCCTGGTGAGGGGCAGGAAGGTGGGGGGGGGGGAGGTTGGTTCGTGTGTGCCCTGACCAGAGGCTGCCCCCGTGCAGCAGCAGCTGTGCCTCAGGTCGCATCGTGGCTCTGGAGTGCTCAGGTGGGTGCCTCTCTCCTGCCCTGCCCCCGCAGCAGCTCTGCTGGGCTCTAGCAGCCTCCTGCCCTCGCCCCCTTCCCTCCCAGCCCAGCAGCAGGCGCTGGCAGCCAGGGCTGTGCCCGACGCCTGCTCCCCGACTGCCTGGCAGAGTGTGGGCAGCGCCCTGGTGCCCCGCGGGTGGTCGGGGGCAGGGACGTGCCCCTGGGCCGCTGGCCCTGGCAGGTCAGCCTGTACCAGGGCTCCCAGCATCACTGTGGAGGCTCCGTGGTGGCACCGGAGTGGATCGTGACGGCAGCTCACTGCGTGCACAGGTAGCTGGGGGCTGGCCCCTGCCCAGCCTCGTAGGCGCTGGGTAGCTGCTGCTGTGCCAGGCACAGGGCTGTGGCAGCTGTGCCAGGCGCGGGGTGGCTGTGGCAGCTGCTGTACCAGGCGCAGGGCTGCTGCTGCTGTGCCAGGTGCATGGTGGCTGCAGCTGCTGCTGTGCCAGGCACAGGGCTGTGGCAGCTGTGCCAGGCGCGGGGTGGCTGTGGCAGCTGCTGTACCAGGCGCAGGGCTGCTACTGCTGTGCCAGGCGCATGGTGGCTGCAGCTGCTGCTGTGCCAGGCGCAGGGCTGCTGCTGCTGTGCCAGGTGCATGGTGGCTGCAGCTGCTGCTGTGCCAGGTGCAGGGCTGTTGCTGCTGTGCCAGGCACAGGGCTGCTGCTGTGCCAGGTGCATGGTGGCTGCAGCTGCTGCTGTGCCAGGCACAGGACTGTGGCAGCTGTGCCCGGAGCAGGGTGGCTGTGGCAGCTGCTGTGCCAGGCGCAGGGCTGCTTCTGCTGTGCCAGGTGCAGGGTTGCTGCTACTGTGGCTGCTGTGCCAGGCACAGGGCTGCTGCCGCAGCTGCTGCTGTGCCAGGCTGTGTCTCTGCTCAGTTCCAGGCCGCTGCCAGCCTCCCCCTGGCGGGTACTGGCGGGCATGGTGTCGCACAGCTCAGTCGGGCAGCAGGCTGGGGTGCCCGTGCAGAAAGTCATCTCCCACCCCCTCTACAACGGCAGCAGCCTGGACTATGACATCGCCCTGCTGAAGCTCCAGGGCCCCCTGCGCTTCTCAGGTCAGATGCTGCTGTCCTGCCCTGCTCCCATCTCTGCAGCTGCCAGCCTCGTCCCGCGGTTAGGAGATGGCCAAGCCCAGCCCCTTCTGACCCTGCCCCTCCAGGGCAGGCAGGCTGGCAGCTGGCAGGCAGCAGGCACAGCAGTGCTGCCTTCTGAGCTGTGCCAGAGCTGCGAGCCGCTGGGAAGGTGGCTGCGGGAGCTGAGGTCTCTGCCGTGCCAGGCAGAGTGGCTTGGCAGGCTGCTGGCTCCAAGGCCCTTCCTCGGCTGCTCCTGCTCAAACAGCCTGGAGCTGTCCCTGCTGGCCTGCTACTTACCCCTGCCACCTCCTCACCAGATGCCATCCGAGCTGTGTGTCTGCCACCCTTGCAGCAGGACCTCCTCCAGGGCACGCAGTGTTGGGTCTCTGGCTGGGGCTACACCAGACCAGACCAAGGTGAGCTCCCTTCTCGTCCTTGCTGCTCTGCACTGCCTGGAGCCTCTTCCTTCCTTCCCACTGCCCCCATCCAGCCCTTGCCATGGCAGCTGCTTCCTCCTGGCTTCTCTTTCTCCCTGCCAGGGCAGGTTGCTGGCACTCTGAAGGAAGCTCTGGTTCCCTTAATTGGCACCAAGAGGTGCAACAGCTCCTGCATGTACCGTGGCGAGCTCAGTGCCAGGATGCTGTGTGCTGGGCACCCCCAGGGCAGGGTTGATGCATGTCAGGTAGGGCAGGGAGCAGGTGCTGCCTGCTGGGGGTGCACAGCAGGTATGGAAGGGGCTGGTGGGTTCCAGGTCCCTGCCATGCTGCAGCAGGTGCTGGGGTTTGTGGCAAAGCTACCCCTGGATACTCTTGCTGCAAATTGTTCCTCATCTGCAACCTAACCCTCCCCTGGCACTATGCCAGGCCATGTCCTCTCCTTCTGTCACCTGAGGAGAGGGAGCAGAGCCCAACCCCCACCTCACTGCAGCCTCCTCTCACGGAGCTGCAGAGAGCAATGAGGTCTCCCTCAGCCTCCTCTTCTCCACACTGCACACCCCCAGCTCCCTCAGCTGCTGCTCCCCAGCCCTGTTCTCCAGTCTCTTTCCCACCTTTGTTGCCCTCCAGCCCCTCAATGTCCTTCTTGAAGTGAGGGTCCCAAAACTGAGCCCAGTATTTGAGGTGCAGCCTCACCAGTGCCCAGTACAGGGGCACCATCACTTCAGTGCCAGGCTGGGGTTGAGCTCTCTATGAGAGGGACATGAAACCTTGCAGGCAGAGCTGCCTGTGCCCAGCTCTCAGCTTGCCTGGCTGATGGCACAAAGCCAGGTGGCAGAATGCAGCCTGCCTGCATCCCAACAGGGCCAGACCACCTCAGCAGCCCAGGCTCTGCCTTGCAGGGGGACAGTGGTGGCCCCCTGGTGTGCCAGGACAAGCTGACCTGGCGCCTGGTGGGCATTGTGAGCTGGGGCCAGGGCTGTGCCGAGCCCAACCGCCCTGGGGTGTACACCAACGTGGCTCAGCTGCTGCCATGGATCCACCACACCATTGAGGTAAGCTGGAGCAGAGGGCAGCCTGCCCTGGAGCCTGTCCCCTGCCCCAGTGCCTGCCACCTGCCCCAGTGCCTGTTCAAGTGCCTGCCCCAGTGCCTGTCCCCTGCCCCAGTGCCTGCCACCTGTCCCAGTGCCTGCCACCTGCCCCAGTGTCTGCCCCACTGCCTGCAGCCTGCCCTGGAGCCTGCAGCCTGCCCCAGTGCCTGCCCTCTGCTTTACCTTTCCTTTGCTGCCCTGTGCCCACTTTGACACTGGGCAGCCTCCTCCCCGGGGCTGCTCCCTTTTGCCGTTGTTTTTTTCTTAGCTCTACTAGGAACAAAGCAAGGAGAAGGCTTCAGCAAGCAGCACTTTGCCCTTCCCGAGTGAAGAGCAGCCCAGGGCTCAGTGCTGCTGTGTTGCTGTAACCCTGGCAGCCAGGGGCAGACACAAACTCCACGCTCAGAGTAAAAAGTTTATTGAAGACAAGAGCAAACCTCCTCCTGTGAGCAGCCCTCCTGGCTGGGAAGGGGTCTGCAAGAGGTGCAGGGGGGAGGTGGGTTGCTGTGTGGCAGAGGGCAGAAGATTCCCATGGGATTAAAGGGTTATGAGAATGTTCTCAGCCTCCAGATAAATTACTGGGAGGTGAAAAGGGAAAAATTAAGAGTTTTGAGTGGCACTCACCCCCCTGGGGTCCATCCTCACCTGCTGGACTCTCTCTCACCCCCCTGGGGTCCATCCTCACCTGCTGGGCTCTCACTCACCCCCCTGGGATCCATCCTCACCTGCTGGACTCTCTCTCACCCTCCTGAGGTCCATCCTCACCTGCTGGGCTCTCACTCACCCTCCTGAGGTCCATCCCCACCTGCTGGGCTCTAACTGCTGCTCTCACTGCCTGCCACCTAAACCCAGAAGCAAATGGACCTCTTCACCCCCTGCCAAGGCTGTGCCAGGCTGACCCAGCAGGCAAGGCAGCCACTGAGCTGTGCCACGACTTGGGTGTTACCCCAAAGCCCAGCTCTGAGCCAGGCCCTGCAGAACTGCTTGGGAAGAGTGAAGTCAGCCCAAGTGCAGTGCAAAGGATACAACAGGAGAGAACAACAGGGTGAGAGATGAAGCTCTGTGGGCAAAACCTTTGTGAGCAGGTGGCAAGCACTACCTGGCAGGAGATGCTTTGCTGTGTGGCACATCTTGGCCTCTGGGCTGCTTTCCTGGCTGCTGTTGGTGTCTCTCAGTCCAAAGCAATGCAAACTCCTCCAACTCTTCCCTACAGCCTTTTTTAAACTTAGAAGGTAAAGCTTTGAGTGCTTCATTCCCTTTTCACTTCTCTCAAAGGCCAGAAAGTTGACTACCAGCAAAGCCACAGGTGCCAGACCTCTCTAAAGAGGTAAAGGAAGGAGCTGCCCTGGCTGAGACAGTTGGTAAAGGGAGGCTGAAAGTTCCAAGTCAGTTTTATTTGCCATGAGGAATTCTGCCACCTGTGCAAAGCTCTGGTTCACTGCCAGCAGCATCTTTCCCCTCCCACTCCCTGCTCAAGTTCTACTCTCTTCAGGGAAAGCTGAGGTGGGAAAAAAGAGCAAAGGTTTGGCACTTCAGCATCCTCAGAAGGGTATCAAAAGCTGCTGCAGCCTGGGTTGTAATTTGCAGGGATGGAGGAAGAGGTAGGACACAAAGGGGTTGGTGTAAAACTGCATAGAAAGAGTCAAGATGGAGAAATAAAAATCCCTCTCCAGGAGCCTGAAGCAAGCTTGAGATGAGAATAAAGAGCACCTTGGATGAGAGGTCCACCTGACAGCAGTGCCTGGATGCTGGGTACAAGACTTAGCTTTATTTCCCTGTGCTGGAAGCTGAAGTCCTAGAGGATGGTGGTTGGCTGAGATCACAAAAAGCATCTCCTCTGCACAAAGGGAAAGCTGGATCTGGGCACAGTACCCCATGGCAGCCTGGCAGGAGGTCTCAAGCCCAAAGTCCATCTGCTTGGCAGACAGAGCATGAGCAGTCAGTGTCCACTGGTACCCACCTTGGAGCCTCTGGCCCCAGAGCCTCCCTCTGTGCTCAGGGAGCTGGGGAATGGTTTTTCACCCTCCCTCAAGCCTCCAGGAAGCAGCTGCCTAGGGAGACTCTTGTACCAGTGCAGATGCTAAGGGTCAAATCCAAAAAAAACACCTGAAAGACTCAGGTCTCTTCTTGCTCCATCAGAAGATGCCCCAGGGAGCAGCAGGCAGAGTCACTTGATCTTGGCCAGAGCTGCTGCTCTCCTCTCTGTGTTCTGGAACAGGGCTCGGATCAGGCTCTTCACTTCAGCTGCAGAGAACTCAGCTGCCAGAGGCCCCTTCCCATCTGCCCACCTGCAGGGGACAGAAAGAGTTGGATTGAGCCAAACTGCACAGAGCTGCCATGGAAAACAACTCCTCAGGGTGCTCACAGGCAAGGCCAGGCCAGGCAGCAGCCCATTAGCAACTGGAGCCCAGAGCTGTTCAGCCAGGTTGGCAAAGCAGCAGGTCCTGAGGTGATTTTTCTGCACTCATGACCAATTCCACCTTTTCCCTCTCCAAAATAAGCCTAAAGCCACCCTGCAAAGTTCCCACTCAGCTCTCAGACAACAGGACAAAATGGTTTATGCTCAGCTGGAAGCAGAGCTGGGAGCCTTTGGTGTCCAACAGAGCCCCAAGAGCAGCACTGAGCAGGGCATGGCAGAGGAACTGCCCTCTCCCAGTGCTGTCTCCACAGCTGGGACCTTTCCAGCTCAGTCTGTGTGAGGGCAGCTGTGAGAGGGAATGTCCAGCTCCTGCCAGCTGAAGGGCCAGAGGGAATTCTGCAACGACCTGTGCACAATTCAGATGATAAAGGAAGGATGAAAGAGGTTCTGAAGAGCAGAGGTGGGACTGCAGCAGGCAGGCACAGTCAAAAGCAGCAGGCAAGATGCCAGGCTGCTGGCTGGGAAATGCTTCTGAGCCCAGAAGAGCCCCTCTGAGGTTGGCTCTTCCATGCCATTTGCCTCTCCTCTGTGCAGGAGGCAGCTGAAGAGATGAGCAGGGTTGGAAGGGGCTGTGAGCAGCCAGCTCAGAAAGAGCCTCGGGAGCAGTGGATCTGATCCATACTCGGTCATTGCCTTGCACCTCCCAGAGGCTCCTGAGGGCAGGGCCCTGCTGTTGGCACACCCTGCCCCCAGCTCCCTGGCCCTGGGCTGCAAGGAGGGCACCTACTGATCTACTATCTCCTGGAGGTTGGCTTGCAAGATGATCATCAGCTCCTTGAAGGTCATCCACTTGTGCACATAGATTGGAACCTCCTCCTGGTACTTCTTGTTTCTGTCATCTTCAGGCAGTGGGGTGAAAACTTGGGGTCCCTCCTCCACCATGGTTCTGCAGAGGGAGTACAACCTGTCTGCATCCTCTGCAGAGATGTCCTAGAGTGCAGCAAAGGTGAAGAGCAGTGAGATTTTTGGGGTGCCAAGCAAACTGTGAGGGTAGGGGGGAAAGTATTTCAATGAAGAAATGGAAGAGGATGAGCCTGGAGTGTCCTCCAGCTGCTGCAGTTACCTCCAGGGCAGCAATCCTGGTGGCAATCTCAGAGAGAGCTGTGTTGAGGAGGGTCCCCATGGCCTTGCAGTACACATTGACTGGCAGCACATCCTGCCAGACCTTCCCCAGCCTCTTCAGCTGATGCAGGACCTGGAAGATAACAGCTGGGGATTAGATGACCTTTGGAGGAGCCTTCCAATCCAAACCATTTGGATGGTCGCTAAGAAGGAACTGATGCTGAGGGTCCAGAGGTGGCCACGAAGAGGATTAGAAGCTGGAGGACCTCCCACGTGGGACAGGTTGAGAGAATTGAGACTGTTCAGCCTGGAGAAGGCTCCAGGGAGACCTCAGAGCAGCCTTCCTTACCTGTCTTATTGCTTTGTTGGCTGCAGAGTAATTTTCCTCATCATCCATGTTGGAGAAATTCCTGGCACTTGAGAGCCTCTCCAGGATTTCTCCTTTCTGCACTCTCATCTGGGCCAGGAAACACTCCATGCCTTCAGCAGCAGCAGCCAGGAGCAGAGGGAAGCAATTAACAGTTATAACATTTGCCCACTTGAAGAGGCTGTCAGTGCTCAGCAACAAACTTGCTGCAATGTGTCACTGGTAAAAGAAGTTCCAGGCAAAAAAAGAGTAAGGGCTGAGAGCAGCAGAACCCAAAGTGTCAAAGAAAAAGGACTGGGAGCAGCAGAACCCAAAGTGTCAAAGAAAAAGGACTGAGAGCAGCAGAACCCAAAGTATCTGAGGGCCACAAGACAAAGAAGGACCTGGATCTGCTAGAGCAGGTCCAGAGGCCAGAGATGACCAGAGGGAAGACAGGATGAGAGAGGTGAGGCTGATCAGCCTGAGGAAGGCTTTAGGGAGAGCTTAGAGCTGCATTTCAGTAGCTGAAGGGGACCTACAGGCAGGCTGGGGAGGGACTGTGCAGAAGGGCTTGGAGTGATAGGATGAGAGGCAATGGTTTGGAGCTGGAGCAGGGCAGAGTTAGGTTGGACAGCAGGAGGAAGCTGTGCACAGGGAGGGTGCTGAGACACTGGCACAGGCTGCCCAGGGCTGTGCTTGGGGCCACATCCCTGCAGCCAGCCAAGCTCAGCCTTGCTGTGTCCCTGTGCAGCCTGCTCCAGCTGGAGCTGTCCCTGCTGCCTGCAGGATGCCCTCAGAAAGTCCCTTCCAACCCACTGCCACCTGTGACTCTGAACACCTCACTGGGTGCTCTCAGAACTATGTAGGGGACAGCAAGAGTCCAGAGTCAGCTGTCAAAGGCCAACTCTGAGTCAGGCCCTACAGAACTACCTTGCTTAGAGCTCTAACAACAGTGTCAGACTTGCCAGTGAAGGAAACCTCCTCGCCCCTTGCTCAGTGCCATCTGTCACCATCCACTGCTGCAGCCAGCTCAGCTCAGCCCAACTGCCTCGGGGGCAGCTCAGCCCAACTGCCTCGGGGGCAGCTCAGCCCAACTGCCTCGGGGGCAGCTCAGCCTAACTGCCTCGGGGGCAGCTCAGCTCAAACTGCCTCGGGGGCAGCTCAGCCCAACTGCCTCGGCAGCAGCTCAGCCCAACTGCCTCGGCAGCAGCTCAGCCCAACTGCCTCGGCAGCAGCTCAGCCTAACTGCCTCGGCAGCAGCTCAGCCCAACTGCCTCGACAGCAGCTCAGCCTAACTGCCTCGGCAGCAGCTCAGCCCAACTGCCTCGGCAGCAGCTCAGCCTAACTGCCTCGGCAGCAGCTCAGCTCAAACAGCCTCGGGGGCAGCTCAGCCCAAACTGCCTCGGCGGCAGCTCAGCCTAACTGCCTCGGGGGCAGCTCAGCCCAACTGCCTCGGGGGCAGCTCAGCTCAAACTGCCTCGGCGGCAGCTCAGCTCAAACTGCCTCGGGGGCAGCTCAGCCCAACTGCCTCGGGGGCAGCTCAGCTCAAACTGCCTCAGCAGCAGCTCAGCTCAAACTGCCTCGGCAGCAGCTCAGCTCAAACTGCCTCAGCAGCAGCTCAGCCCAACTGCCTCGACAGCAGCAGCAGCTGCCAGGGCTGACTCCAAGCTGCTCTCCCAGCACCTCTCCCTGCTGCAGGGCACAGTTACCAAGTCTCCTGAAGCCAGGCACCATGTCCACGAAGGTGGCAGCCCCCTGGCAGAGGACGCTGGTGAGGTGGTAGTGGAACTGGTGGCCCAGGGTGAGCAGGTGGTGAGCGATGTACATGCAGTTGTTGTGGTGGATGGCTGCCAGCTGGGGGAACTTCTGCAGGCTCTCCCTGGCCCAGCAAAGAGGAAGAGAGAAGAAAATGGGTTTCATTAGAGCTGGGACCCTTGGATGTTGCCAGGCTGTGAGGGAGCTGAGGGTTGTTCAGCCTGGAAGAAGGCTACAAGGGGATCTCAGAGCTGCCTGAAAGGATCCTGCAGGAAAGCTGCAGAGGGACTTTTGCTGAGGGAATGGTTGGAAGCTGAGGGAGAGTAGGGTGAGACTGGAGCTGAAGAAGAAGTTCTTCAGTAGGAGGGTGAGGAGACACTGGCACAGGTTGCCCAGGGAGGTGATCAAGGCCAAGCTGGATGAGCAACCTGTGCCAGTGGGAGGTGTCCCTGTCCCATGACAGGGAGGTTGGCACTGACTGAGCTTTAAGGTCCCTTCCAACCCAACCCATTCTATCAAGCTCTGAACTGTCTCCATGGTCACAAGGCTGAGCACCTCCCAGGCAGCTGGCATGAGTGAGGGGTCTGGGGGCGTAGGCAGGGCTGCTCCAGCAGAGCTTTGCTGTCTCTCCACTCCAGGCTCTAGGTCACACACACTCACCTGTGGTACGTTGGCACCACATCATAGAAGAGCTGGAATATGTTCCTCACAGAGTAGAAGAGCTGCAGACAGCTGGCAGGAAAACGAGGGTCAGTTTGTTGGCATGTTCACAGGGCACCCTCAGCCTTCTCCCAACCAAAGCTTTCTCAAGGACTGGCACAAAGAGCAGACTGCCAGAGTCAGCCAGACACAGATGTCAACACAGGAAACGTCCTGGAACTCACCTAAAGCTGTGATGACCTTGGAAGTGGAGTGTGGAAAGGCCAAGCTGCAGAGCAGCTGGCAGCAGGGAGAGCCCTGAAACCCTAGCAACAAAGGGAGCAGTGTCCCTGCCCCACCAGGAGTACCCAAACAGGCAGCTCTTTGCCTGCCACCAGACACTGAAGGGCATTCAGTGCTTGGGCACCTCTCCCCCCTCAGGCCTGCAGCACCAGACAAGCAGAACTGCCCTCAGCAGGCTGCCAGTGCTTCCCACTGGCTTTGGGAGCAGAGGGATTTGCATTGCTGGACACCTGAGAGCTAACCTGAGGTAGCTGAGGCCCCATCCCTGCAGGCTGCACAGGGTTCTGAGTAAGCTGCTCTATGGAGGATGTCCCTGCTGCCTGCAGGGAGTTGGTCTTGGCTGACCTCTGGAGGTCCTTTCCAAGACAAATCATTCTATGACTCTGACACAGGCCAAGGCCCTGAGCTGAGTGCTGTGGTGTCTGTCCCAGCCAAAGGACCACAGCCATGAGCTCTGTCCACACCAGAGTCACCAGCTGCCTGCTGCTTTAACCTGCCACAAAGTGCACCTGCAAACTGAAGGCCAAAAGCCTGCACAACCTGAGTGCTGCAGGGGACACTGCAGCTGCTCCTGTCCCAAGCTGCTGCACAGCCCCGGCCGGGACAGAGTCCTTCCAGTGACTGCTTCTGGTCTCTTCTGTTCCCCTAAAGCTCTTCTCATCTACAGACAGCTGCTTGGTGTTGCCAAAGACAGGAAGAGAGGCAGGAGGAAGAGAATTCCTACCACTGGTCTGTGCTGGCTGTGGCCTCCAGCAGGGTCTGGTAAGCCAGCTCCATCAGCTGCTGCACCGAGGCGCTGATGCGGCAGGTGGGCAGAGCAAAGGTGTACTGGCTCAGCTTGGGCTCAGCCTCCAAGGTCACCACACCAGCATGGAGGCATTCAGAAGCTCTTTGGGTGCTGAGGTGATCTCCTGCCCTCAGATCAGGAAGCTTTGGTAGGGTTATGCAGGAATCAGGTGTGATCTAAGGGAGAGCAAGAGAAGAGGAGGTCAGTTTTGGGCTCCTCGCTTCAAGGAGGCTACTGAAGGGCTGGAGCAGGTCCAGAGGAGGGCACAAAGCTGGAGGAGGGGCTGGAGAATAGGGCTGGGGAGGAGCAGCTGAGGGAGCTGGGGTAGGGTGTTCAGTGTGGAGAAGAGGAGGCTGAGAGACCAGAGAGAAAACACAGGGAAGGGAGAGGGCAGAGCCCGCAGGGAAGGGACAGCCCTGCACAAACCAACACCCTGGTGAGGCTGCACCTCAGCTGCTCGGGTTAGTTTTAACTCCCTCACTCCAAGAGGACACTGAGGTGTCCAGAGAAGAGCAGCTGGAGAACAGGGCTGGAGAGGAGCAGCTGAGGGACCTTGGGGTGTTGAGGCTGAGGGAGACCTCACTGCTCTCTACAGCTCCCTGTGAGACTGCAGTGAGGTGGGGGGTGGGCTCTGCTCCCCAGTATCAGGTGATAGAAGGAGAGGAAAAGGCCTGAAATTGTGCCAGGGAAGGGTTAGGTTGGAGAGGAGGAACAATTTATCTGCTGCAAGAGTGGTCAGGAATTGGCACAGGCTGCCCAGGGAGGTGGTGGAGCCCCCACGCCTGGAGGTGTTCACGGCACCTGTGGACATGGTTTGGTAGCCATGGTGAGGGTTGGGTTGATGTTGGACTGGATGCTCTTAGAGGACTCTTTGGCATCCCAGAGCCCACAGGAAGGAGGCTGTGTAAGGCCAGAAAACACTGAACCACACAGACACAAGACCCAGGCTCAACACAAGGCTGCAGAAGACCTCTAGGACTGCTGAAGGTCTCCTGGCTGAACACCACAGCAGACCACAAGACTCCTTAAGTAGTCCTCTACCTTTCCTTGTCCTTGTGCCACCCACCAGGCCAACCCAGTGAAACTGGGGGGGCTTGGCAGCTGTGACTGCTCTGGGCAAGCCTTCTGCAACCCCTGAGTTGTTTTCACCCCCTAAACCAAGCAGAGAATGGCATCAGGAGGCACCTTTACAGTGTTGTGTATCTCTGAGGTCATCAAGTTTCTGGCTGCCACGATCACCTCCTGGCATTTCTTGTTGGCAAAGTGGGAGTTGACATTCCTGGCATATTTCAGGAGGTCTGTCATGTCCCCCTTCAAAAACTTCATCTCCTTCAAGGCCTTCTCAAATTCCTCTGTGGATTTAATCACCTGAGAAAAGCAAGGACAGGTTCTGCATGAACACAGCTCCCTAAAAGCCAAAGTGGGGACAAACTCTTCCCCTCAGCTGCAAGCAGAGGCTGAAGTTATGTTTTTAAGGGCTAAAACCATCCAAAGGCTGCTCAGCAATCCTGTCACAGAGGGTTAGGTTGAGTCTAAGTCCCTTTGGGAAGAGCAGGCTCAGCTGGGGGCCAGCATTGCACAGTAGCAGTGTTTGAGCTGCAGGTTTGTGCCCCCTTGGGCCTTGCTGCCCACCAGACAAGCAAGAGGATGAAATTTCACTGTGCTGGGACAAAGGGGCTGGGAAGGATCTGCTGTGACTACTGCTGTCTGAAGCAGCCTCCTCTCTAGAAGGAGGCTTTGGCCTTCCTTGCTAGCAGGAGGCTCTGGTTTCTGTCTGACAAATCAAGAGTGGCCTGGACAAGAGGCCTCTCTGACCCCTAACCACAGCCAGAGAAGCCAGGTCTCAGGCAGCCAGCTGAGCAAGCAGCCTCCTCATCCCCTTCAGCCTCTCACAGAGCCTCAGGCAGGACACCTGCACACTCTGCAAGCCTCCAGGTGTTGGCTAAGTGTAGCCTGTGTGCCCCAGGTCAGAGACCTTGCTGGCTTTGCTTGACAGGGAAAACAAACCCCAGCTTCACCGAGGGAAACAGCTCCAGGTTAGCAAAGCTCAGCTGCCTGCTCAGGCTGCCCACCTGGCACTGCTACCAGGTGGATCTGGGAGATTTGGAGACCTACCTCTATGTACTGCTCCAGTTTGCTGCTCTTGGTTGGGATGGAGTTCACCAGGCAGTTCTGAATGAGGCAGTCTGACAGCTCCTCCCAGATCATGTCCCCCAGCAGCTCTGCCAGTGTGAGCCTGCCCTCCTCCTCCTCTGCCTGCCCCACAGGCTGCTCCAGAGGCACATCTGGGGACAGAGAACAGAGGAGGGTTTGGATTCCCCTTCAGCATCTCACTCAGTGCCTCCTGCCAAAGAGCAGCTCCCCTGTTCCACCATCTCAGCATGGGGATGTTATCCTCAGCCAGGCTGGGCGCTGGGAATCTGCCTCCCCACCCAAAGCCAGCTGAAGCTGTGTGAGCTGAGCCTCCCTGCCCAGCATCTTCACCTCATGAAATGCCCCAAAAGCTCAGTTTGCAGCCAGTGGAAGATCTTCCATGTGACCAGCCTGGACTGCATTAGACTTTAGACCTGTGGCACGCAAAGATCAGGTCTGTGAAGAAATAAACCTTCACCAAAAACCCAACTCCTTGATCCCTTGCAGCCAAAAGAGTTTCCTCCTTCCTCCTCTTTCTCCTCCTTCTCCTCCATGCTCCCAGCTCTGTGACTGCTGGGCCAGGCTGCCAAGCTGCACCAAGAGCAAGCCAACACTGCAAGCAGCTCAGACCTCTCACAAAAGTCAGTACTGCTTAACAGCCAGACCTGCTGGAAAGCTTCTACTCCAACTACATGAGCAAGGTGTGGACCTCAGCCTAATTCCAAGAGGCAGGAGCCACCTACTCAGCAGGTATTTGTGGAGCACTTCAAAGACAAGCTTGATCTTCTCAAAAACCTCCACTGGAGAGCAATGATCTGAGCCAGGCCTCTTGGATTGAAAACGTAGGATGAACACATCTGGCTGCTCCTCTGTGAGTGGCTGCAGGGATGGGTATGAGACCAGAGGCTTCAGGATGTACTTCAGCAGCAGCTGACCTGAGGAGCAAACACACAGAGAAGTCTTTTTCCAACAGCAGGAGGCAGGCAGCTTGCTGCAGTGAGGCCCAGCTCTGACTGTTTTGGATGTGTCATGGTATGAAGCAGAAGCAAGAAGTGCTCTCACTAAAGGGTACTTTACTTGTGTGAAGCACATGTGGAGGCCTAACTAAGAGCAGCTTACTTGATAGCAAGTGAAAAGCAAACAGCTGGAAGCATAAAATCCTGCCCTAGCACCTGCCACACTCCCCAAGTTATCCACACCAAAGACCTGAAACCTAAAGTCTTGCCCTTGGCAGGTGAGGAAGCTGTAACTGGAGACCCTCTTTAAATACCAGGCCATGAAATCCCACAGGCACAGAGGGAAGGATAAATAATAGGATAAATAAACCACAAAGCTTCCTGTTAACAAGAACCAGAGACCCTCCTCGTGCTCAGAGCTGCCAAAGAAGTCTCCCAGGGCATTGATTTTGGTATCCACCTTGCAACAAGACTGAACCCTGGGACCCTCCAGCTGCATTTCTCTGGATCTGTGGTCTCTTACCAAAGATTTTCAGCTTGGCTTGCAGTTCCCCCAGGACAGCAAATGCCTGCAGCACAGAAGCAACAGGTGGGCTAGCAACCTCCTCCTCTTTGGTTGGCACCGTGTGGAGGTGCAGCTCTGAATGCAGCACTGCCTCCAGGCTGCTGCTCTCTGAAGGGAAAGAAGAAGCACCTCTAGGTCACAGTGAGCTCTGGCAGCCAGTAGGAGTGAGAAGCTACTGCTAAAGCAATCTTCTACCTCTCCCCAGGGCCACAAAGCTCCCACAGGGCATCAACAGAGAGAGGCTATGGAGCTCTTGTGCTGCAGTGCAGGACAGTTGGCCTCTTGCAAGCAAGAGAATTCTCATTCTGGTCACTTTGTACTTCAAAGATTCAGTGCCAGTCTCCTCCTTCCTCTTCCTCTGCCCATTTCAAGTCAAATGCAAAGGAGAAGATGTTTTATTCTCCAGGGAAAAGGTTTTCTTTTGATGAAGACAGCAAGAGAGAGACTCTTGAGCAGTTCTTGTAGTGCTAGGATGAGAGGGAATGGATTGAAGCTTGAGGAGATTTGAGGCTGGAGATGAGGAAGAAACTCTTGGCAGTGAGGGTGAGGAGACACTGGCACAGGTTGCCCAGGGAAGTTGTGGAGCACAGAGAGGGAGGGTGAGGAGACACTGGCACAGGTTTCCCAGGGAGGTTGTGGAGCACAGAGAGGGAGGGTGAGGAGACACTGGCACAGGTTTGCCCAGGGAGGTTGTGGAGCACAGAGAGGGAGGGTGAGGAGACACTGGCACAGGTTGGCCAGGGAGGTTGTGGAGCACAGAGAGGGAGGGTGAGGAGACACTGGCACAGGTTTGCCCAGGGAGGTTGTGGAGCACAGAGAGGGAGGGTGAGGAGACACTGGCACAGGTTTCCCAGGGAGGTTGTGGAGCACAGAGAGGGAGGGTGAGGAGACACTGGCACAGGATTCCCAGGGAGGTGTTCAAGGCCAGGCTGGACGAGGTCTTGAGCAATCTGGGGCAGGTAGGAGGTGTCCCTGCCCATGGCAGAGGGAGTTGGCACTGGATGCTCTTGAAGGTCCCTTCCAACCCAACCCATTCCATGACTCCATGAACACTTCTGAGCTTTTTCTATGCAGCATCACAAACGCAGCAGGTGAAGCTTCAAAAGCTTGTGTTGAAAAACCTCCTGCCTGCCCTGCACCGTTTGTGGGAGCAGCCAAAGTGACCTCCAAAGATCTACCCCTGACTGCAAGAGTTGCTCCCTTACAGCAGCCTCGGCTCAGGGCTGCTCCTGCACTTCCCATCTCTAAGCCAGGCCCTCCAGACAGCGAAGCAAACCCTGCCAGAGCTGTCAGCACCTTTTGAAGGAGGAAGCTTCCACACAGCCAGTTTCTGCCACTCTTCTCCCAGGTGGTAGAGGATGTTCTGTGTCTGCACTGTCAGCTCCGTGCTGAGGGCTCTCAGGATCTTCAGCTCAAAGCCCTTGCGGCATTCCAGCGCCTTCAGGCTGCTCCGTGCCTGGGGAGAAGAGATCAGGCAGAAAACACAAGGAAGGGAGAGGGCAGGGTGCGCAGGGAGGGGAGGGGGCGGGGAAGGCAGGGAAGGGAGCGGGGTGGGGAAGGCAGGGAAGGGAGCGGGGCGGGGAAGGCAGGGAAGGGAGCGGGAGGGGAAAGGCAGCGAGGGCAGCGGGAGGGGAAAGGCAGCGAGGGCAGCGGGAGGGGAAAGGCAGCGAGGGCAGCGGGACGGGAGCACAGCGAGGGCAGCGGGACGGGAGCGCAGCGAGGGCAGCGGGACGGGAGCGCAGCGAGGGCAGCGGGAAGGGAGCGCAGCGAGGGCAGCGGGAGGGGAGCGCAGCGAGGGCAGCGGGACGGGAGCGCAGCGAGGGCAGCGGGAGGGGAGCGCAGCGAGGGCAGCGGGAGGGGAGCGCAGCGAGGGCAGCGGGAAGGGAGCGCAGCGAGGGCAGCGGGAAGGGAGCGCAGCGAGGGCAGCGGGAAGGGAGCGCAGCGAGGGCAGCGGGAAGGGAGCGCAGCGAGGGCAGCGGGAAGGGAGCGCAGCGAGGGCAGCGGGAAGGGAGCGCAGCGAGGGCAGCGGGAGGGGAAGGCAGCGAGGGCAGCGGGAGGGGAGGGCAGCGGGACGGGAGCGCAGCGAGGGCAGCGGGACGGGAGCGCAGCGAGGGCAGCGGGAGGGGAGCGCAGCGAGGGCAGCGGGACGGGAGCGCAGCGAGGGCAGCGGGAGGGGAAGGCAGCGAGGGCAGCGGGAGGGGAGCGCAGCGAGGGCAGCGGGAGGGGAGCGCAGCGAGGGCAGCGGGACGGGAGCGCAGCGAGGGCAGCGGGAGGGGAGCGCAGCGAGGGCAGCGGGAGGGGAAAGGCAGCGAGGGCAGCGGGAGGGGAGCGCAGCGAGGGCAGCGGGACGGGAGCGCAGCGAGGGCAGCGGGAGGGGAGCGCAGCGAGGGCAGCGGGACGGGAGCGCAGCGAGGGCAGCGGGACGGGAGCGCAGCGAGGGCAGCGGGACGGGAGCGCAGCGAGGGCAGCGGGACGGGAGCGCAGCGAGGGCAGCGGGACGGGAGCGCAGCGAGGGCAGCGGGACGGGAGCGCAGCGAGGGCAGCGGGACGGGAGCGCAGCGAGGGCAGCGGGACGGGAGCGCAGCGAGGGCAGCGGGACGGGAGCGGGACGGGAGCGCAGGGAAGGATCAGGCGGAGCAGGCAGGGAAGGGGCAGCCCTGCACAAACCAACATCCCGGTGAGGCTGCACCTCAACCGCTGGGGTTAGTTTTAAGTCCCTCACTCCAAGAAGACACTGAGGTGTCCAGAGAAGGGCAACAGAGCTGGGGAAGGGGCTGGAGAACAGGGCTGGGGAAGGGGCTGGGGAGGAGCAGCTGAGGGAGCTGGGGGTGTTGAGGCTAAGGGAGACCTCATTGCTCTCTACAGCTGCCTGAGAGATGGCTGCAGTGAGCTGGGGGTTGGGCTCTGCTTCTTCCCAGTATCAGGTGATAGGAGAGGAAATGGCCTGAAATTGTGCCAGGGGAGGGTTAGGTTGGAGAGGAGTAAAAAATTGTTTGCTGCAAGAGCAGTCAGGGACTGGCACAGGCTGCCCAGGGAGGTGGTGGAGTCCCCATGCCTTAGAGGGGTTCAAGAACCCTGTGGCCATGGCACCTGGGGCCAGGGTTTGGTAGCCATGGTGGGGTTGGGTTGCTGGTTGGACTGGATGATCCTGGATGTGTTTTCCAACCCAAACTCTGCAGCTAATGCTGCCATACTCTCGAGAAGCCATCTGTACCTTCTGCAGCTGCTGAGCTGCTGCCACATACTTCTTCTCCAGCAGGGCAGTGTTGTACTCTTTAATAGCTACATCGAACTGCAACACAAGCAGATGGGTTTGTGTCACTGCACAGCCACACCCAGACCACAGCTTCTAACCCCATGACTGGAGACAGGGCAGAGAATGTCTCCTCCTCCTCCTCACCTCCTGCAGCTTCTTCAGGACACTCAGCACCAGGGAGTCCCTCTCCAGCTGCTGCTTCAGCTCAGTAAACTCAGCCACAGCAACGTTTAGATCTCGTTGAACCTAAAGACAACGAAACTTTGCTCCTCATTCACAGCCAGCAGATGTTAGCAGGCACATTTCCCCTGGGAAATGATCACAAGAGGAGATTTAAAGGACTTCTCTTGTTAGACTAATCTAGTCAGGAGGGAAAGAGGCTCTATCCACGAGCAGGATCCTTCCAGGCAATGGCAACACTCAGACACTAAGTTCCTTTCTTTCCTTCTCCCTTTTTTTCTTCCCTCTCTTCTGTTTTGTGTTGGTTGGTTTGGGATTGTTTTCCTCCTTTAGTACATCACACCTCGGTTTAAAGGCACTGTGAGGAAATGCAGCCTCAAAACGACTGCAGTGTTCTTCAACACAGCCACTGGAAACTCAAGACAGCTCAAACTGACCCCAAAGTTAATTCTCAACCCTGCTACAGAGTCCCAGCTACTGGAAAACCAACCAAAGCAGCAGCACCCAGAGGGTGAGCCTGCAGCACAGCTTGCAGGAGATGCTCACATCCTCCTCAGAGACTCCAGTGAGGGTGCACAGCTATAATTTAGGTTCCCATTCTGCCCAGAGCAAAGCTGTGCCACACCTCACCACGACGTGCCAGCTGATCAGAGAACCATAGGATCAAGCAGGTTGGAAGAGAGCTCCAAGCTCAGCCAGCCCAACCTAGCACCCAGCCCTGCCCAACCAAACAGACCATGGCACTGAGTGCCAACCTAGCACCCAGCCCTGCCCAACCAACCAGACCATGGCACTAAGTGTCAACCTAGCACCCAGCCCTGCCCAACCAACCAGACCATGGCACTCAGTGCCCCAGCCAGGCTTGGCTGCAACACCTCCAGCCACAGCCACTTCACCACCTCCCTGGGCAGCCCATTCCAGTGCCAATCACTCTCTCTGACAACAACTTCCTAACAACATCCAGCCTAGACCTGCCCTGGCACAGCTCCAGGCTGTGTCCCCTTCTTCTGTCCCTGGCTGCCTGGCAGCAGAGCCCAACCCCACCTGGCTACAGCCTCCCTGCAGGCAGCTGCAGGCAGCAATGAGCTCTGCCCTGAGCCTCCTCTGCTGCAGGCTGCACACTCCCTGATGCTTCACTCTCTGTACAGCTCACCTGGGACACCCTTCCCCAGCTCTCCAACAGCCACCAGCAAGCCATGGCAAACCCTTTAACGCCACTTCTCTCCTTCCAGCCCTGCTGTGACACACACACACCCCCCTCTGCCGCATGGGTCACCCGAAGCCACTTCCGAGGGGTGCTATCACCCCGGGTTGTTACTCTGCCATCCTCCTCCCCCAGCCCCCTCTCAGCAGCCCACGCTGGGGGTGGGGGGGAAGGGGCTACAGGTTTGGAGTGAGGCTGAACGGAGCCTCAGGGCAGAGCAGCCCTGACCTGACCTCGTTCTCGATGCCTGCCTTCAGCAGGTCGATGCTGCTGCTCAGCCGCTCCACCTGCGCCACCAGCTCCTCGGCGCTCTGCAGGCTGGGCAGGAACTCGTTGTACTTCTTGTTGATCATGTTGCAGACTTCTCCCTGAAGAAGAGGAGCATTGCGGCACCGTCACTGCCGGGGGGGGGCCCTTCGGTGGCAGCCGTTAAGAGGCCGTGCCGGAGCTAGGCTGGGAGCACTCCGCTTCGGGCCGGCTGCTGGCGCCGGGCTGGGAGGCGCAGCGGCCAGGGACTGCCGCGTCCGGGGCAGCTCGGCTCAGACCGGAGCGGCGTCAGCCCTGCTGCCAGCTGCGCATCCCGGGGCCGCTGCCCCACCCCGGGCTCTCCCCGCTTCCCCGCAGCTCTCTCCCCGTTCTCGGCCTTGCCTTCAGGTCCTCCACGCGGCGGGACAGACGCCCGATGCGAGTGCCCAGGTCCTCCTTGTCGAGATGGCCCGAGTGGGCCAGCACAGCCGCCACCAGCGAGCCCCCCGGCGCCGCCATGGCCCCGGCCCCGCTCCCGGCCCCCGGCCCCGCTCCCGGCCCCGGCCCCGGCCCCGCTCCCGCCCCGGCCCCGGCAGCGCCCGCCGCCGCCGCGCGGCACCACGGGATGGGCGCGGCGCCGCTGCCGCTACGGCGCCCGGCGAGGGACAGACTTACTGGGCGCGTTCCGTTCAGCCCGCGGCCCTGCTGGGTGCTGGGAAAGCCGTGGGTGCAGGGTGACACCCGTGGGTGCTAGGGAGCATCGTGGCTGTGGAGCAGGCAGTGATTGCAGAGGGAGACGAGGGTGCTGCTACTCCATGGCTGTGACGAGACTTGCTGGGTGCTGGGGGGCCGTGGGTGCAGGGTGGCAGCCGTGGGTGCAGGGTGGCACCCGTGGGTGCCAGGGGGCATCGTGGCCGTGAGTGCTGCTAGTCGGTGGCTGTGACGAGACTTGCTGGGTGCTGGGGGGCCGTGGGTGCAGGGTGACACCCGTGGGTGCTAGGGAGCATTGTGGCTGTGGAGCAGGCAGTGACTGCAGAGGGAGCCGTGGGTGCTGCTACTCCATGGCTGTGACGAGACTTGCTGGGTGCTGGGGGGCCGTGGGTGCAGGGTGACACCCGTGGGTGCTAGGGGGCATCGTGGCCGTGGGTGCTGCTAGTCCGTGACTGTAACGAGACTTGCTGGGTGCTGGGGGGCCGTGGGTGCAGGGTGACACCCGTGGGTGCTAGGGAGAATCATGGCTGTGGAGCAGGCAATGACTGCAGAGGGAGCCGTGGGTGCTGCTAGTCCGTGGCTGTGACGAGACCAGTGGGTGCTGGGGCACCTGTGGGTGCCGGCGGTTCTCTGGCTGCAGCTGAGGGTTGACAGCTACGAGGGGCCCCTTGGAGTCTCCGTGGCTGTAGGGGGACCCTTGGGCGCTGTGGGGTTCGGTGGCTGCCAGAGCACCCTTGACGGGGGCAGCTGCTGTGGGTCCGTGGCTGTGGGGGACCCTCGAGTGCAAGCGGCTGCGTGGCTGCTGGAGGGACCCCCCCCCCCCAGACCCCTCTGCCCTCCTCTGCCTTCCCGTGGGCGCCGTGGCTGGGGCTGGGGTGAGGAGGCAGAGCTCAGACATCACCCAGCCGCCGGCGAAGGGAGGCTCCAGCCCCCAGCATCCGGTACCCGCGGGGAGCGCGCAGCGGCGAGAAGCTCTCTCCGCATCCGCTCCTGCGAGCAGCGCCGCAGCCGGAGCCGCCACCGCCTTGTGCCATGCGCTGGGGCACAGCCCTGGGCACCTGGGTGCTCCTCACCGGCCTGGCTCTGGCCAGCTGGGGTGTCCGAGGTGAGTCCCCGGGGGGCCAGTTCGTGCCCGCAGCCGGTGCCCTCTGGGCGCTCCTCACGCTCCCTGCGCTGCCCCCCGTGCGGCTGGCACAGCAGCTGCCGTGGCTGTGGCAGGGAACTGTCTCCTGTGGCTTGTTGGGGCTTGGAATGTTGGCACCTTGGGGCAAGGTCAGTGGTGGTGAGGAAGCATGAGGATGGGATTGCGTCACCTGTTCTAGCCCACTGCTGTGCCAGTCTGGGGCTCTGTGTGCCACCACTGGGCTGCTTCTCTGCTGCCCAGCCTGCTTGGTGCTCTCTGTGCCACCACTGGGCTGCTTCTGGGCTGCCCAGCCTGCTTGGGGCTCTCTGTGTGCCACCACTGAGCTGCTTCTCTGCTGCCCAGCCTGCTTGGTGCTCTGTGTGCCACCACTGAGCTGCTTCTCTGCTGCCCAGCCTGCTTGGTGCTCTGTGTGCCACCACTGAGCTGCTTCTCTGCTGCCCAGCCTGCTTGGGGCTCTCTGTGCCACCACTGAGCTGCTTCTCTGCTGCCCAGCCTGCTTGGGGCTCTCTGTGCCACCACTGAGCTGCTTCTCTGCTGCCCAGCCTGCTTGGGAGGGCTCTCTGTTCCACCACTGGGCTCCTTCTCTGCTGCCCAGCCTGCTTGGAGCTCTCTGTGAGTCACCACTGGGCTGCTTCTCTGCTGCCCAGCCTGCTTGGTGCTCTCTGTGCCACCACTGAGCTGCTTCTGTGCTGCCCAGCCTGCTTGAGGCTCTCTGTGCCACCACTGAGCTGCTTCTGTGCTGCCCAGCCTGCTTGGTGCTCTCTGTGCCACCACTGAGCTGCTTCTGTGCTGCCCAGCCTGCTTGGGGCTCTCTGTGCCACCACTGAGCTGCTTCTGTGCTGCCCAGCCTGCTAGGTGCTCTCTGTGCCACCACTGAGCTGCTTCTGTGCTGCCCAGCCTGCTTGGGGCTCTCTGTGCCACCACTGAGCTGCTTCTGGGCTGCCCAGCCTGCTTGGGGCTCTCTGTGCCACCACTGAGCTGCTTCTGGGCTGCCCAGCCTGCTGGGGGGGCTCTCTGTGCCACCACTGGGCTCCTTCTCTGCTGCCCAGCCTGCTTGGGGCTCTCTGTGCCACCACTGAGCTGCTTCTGTGCTGCCCAGCCTGCTGGGGGGGCTCTCTGTGTGCCACCACTGGGCTGCTTCTCTGCTGCCCAGCCTGCCTGGGGCTCTCTGTGCCACCACTGAGCTGCTTCTCTGCTGCCCAGCCTGCTTGGGGCTCTCTGTGCCACCACTGGGCTGCTTCTCTGCTGCCCAGCCTGCTTGGGGCTCTCTGTGCCACCACTGGGCTGCTTCTCTCTGCCCAGCCTGCTTGGTGCTCTGTATGCCACCACTGGGCTGCTTCTCTCTGCCCAGCCTGCTTGGGGCTCTGTATGCCACCACTGGGCTGCTTCTCTCCTGCCCAGCCTGCTTGGGGCTCTGTATGCCACCACTGGGCTGCTTCTCTCCTGCCCAGCCTGCTTGGGGCTCTCTGTGTGCCACCACTGGGCTGCTTCTGTGCAGTCTGCTGTGTGTGTTGCTCTGTCCACTGCTCTCAGGACAGCTCCGTGGGCTGCTCTGCCCAGCAGTCATGCCCCTGAGTGGGATCCTCGACTCCCTCACCCCTCTCAGGGTTGAGAACTCAGCTGTGGAGCTCTCTGCTCTCCTTCCTGTTGTGTTTCTTGTTACAGGACTGGAGGTGGTTGTGAAGGAGATCAGCGGGAAGGTGTTCCTGCAGTGTAAGGCAGACTCGAAAGATCCAATCACATGGTGGAAAAATGGGAAGTGGCTCAGAAACGATTCCCTGCTGGACTTGGGGACAGCTCACACCGACCCCAGAGGCAGCTATGCCTGTGCAGCAAACAACCAGAGAAGTCCCTACCTGCAGCTGCACTACCGAAGTGAGTGCCCTGGAGCTGCCTCCCAGAGCTGGGAGCTCCTCTGCTGTAAATCCAGGCTGAAAGTTGAGGCTGCTCAGCCTGGAGAGGAGAAAGCTCCAGGGAGAGCTCAGAGCTGCATTTCAGTAGCTGAAGGGAGCTGCAGGAGGGCTGGGGAGGGACTGTGCAGAAGGGCTTGGAGTGACAGGATGAGAGGCAATGGTTTGGAGCTGGAGCAGGGCAGAGTTAGGTTGGGCAGCAGGAGGAAGCTGTGCACAGGGAGGCTGCTGAGACACTGGCACAGGCTGCCCAGGGCTGTGCTTGGGGCCACATCCCTGCAGCCAGCCAAGCTCAGCCTTGCTGTGTCCCTCTGCAGCCTGCTCCAGCTGGAGCTGTCCCTGCTGCCTGCAGGGGGTGGGACAAGATGCCCTTGGAGGGTCCCTTGGCAGCTCAGTGCAATCTGAGCTCTCTCTCTGCACTGGCAGGGCTGACTGAGCACTCTGGGCACAGACTGGCGCTGGCTGCAGGGGGTAGGGCCCTGCCTGTGGCCACACTTTCAGTCTGTGTCCCCTTTTGGGCTTCCAGTGTGCCAGAACTGCATCGAGGTGGATGCTCCAACCATCTCTGGCATCGTGCTGGCAGATGTGGTGGCCACCATCCTCCTGGCAGTCGCTGTCTACTGCATCAGTGGCCAGGACAGGAGATACATGTCACGAGGTGAGAGCCCTGCTGCCTGCCCACGGGTGGGGGTGGGAAATGCCTGGGCACCAGCACAGAGCAGGGCTCCTCCTGCTGGAAGTGAAAAGCCTCCTGAGGGGTGGCTGCCAGGGCGGTGGTGCCAGGTGATAGGACATGGAAGAACAGGGACAAGCTGGGATCTAGAAAGTTCTGCCTCAACACCAGGAGGAAATGCTTTGGTGTGAGGGTGCTGGAGCCCTGGCACAGGCTGCCCAGAGAGGTTGTGGAGTCTCCATCTCTGGAGGCTTTCAATGCTCGCCTGGATGTGTTCCTGTGTGCCCTGCCCTGGGTGGTCCTGCTCTGGCAGAGGGGTTGGGTTGGATGATCTCCAGAGGTCCCTTCCAAGCCCTGTGATCTCCAGGAGCTGTGTGGCACCTGGGGGCTTTCCACCACTGCCCACAGAGCCCAGGCAGCAGCCAGCAGAGGGTGCCTAGGGTGGGCAACTATGGGAGCACTCCCTGTACCCTTCCTGCCCCTAGCTCAGCTTCCCAGGGGAAGCCAATGAATGCACAGGGGTCACCAGAACACCAGCCCAAGGGCAGCAGCTGGGGACACAGGGGCACCTCAGGGACACCCAGGGGCACCTCAGGGACACCCAGGGGCACCTCAGGGGCACCTGGGGCCTTGCAGTTGCACCTGAGGCCTCTCAGGGGCTTTCTAGCCTGAGCACATGGAAGCAGAGTGCTGAACACAGCCAGCTGCTTGGGTTCCATTGCAGCTGCTGCTGACACTGACCCCTGACCACCTCCTTCCTTCCTTTAGCTTCTGACAGGCAGAACCTGATTGCCAACGAGCAGCTGTACCAGGTGAGCCTGGGCACCTCTGGGGGGTGTGGGGCTGGGTGGTGGCACCAGCATGGCTGTGCTGCCAGGGGGTACTCAGTGCCCAGGGGCTGGAGACCGCAGGCTGCTGGGGTACCGACAGCATCTCCTGGGGCACCCAGCGGCTGGGCAAGCTCAGCTGCCCCCTGCCTCTTACCCACTGGGGTTCTGTGTGGGGGCAGGGAGGGATAGCTTGGCAAAGAGGGGGCTGGGCCAGCTTCCCCTGCCCCCTCCCTGCAGGCTGGCAGACACAGCTGAGGCTGCTCTCCCCTCTGTTTCCTCACAGCCCCTGGGCGAGCGGGGCGACGGGCAGTACAGCCAGCTGGCAGCTGCCAAGGCCCGCAGGTGAGCTCTGAAGAGGATGGGGCCTGGGACTCCTGCCCACCAGAATGCCCAGGAGCACCAGGACTCTGCCCTGGCACTGCTGTTGTGCTCTCACAGCTGGCAGGAGGCTGTGGGTTTTCACCTGGAGAGCTCTGCAGCTCCTTGCCCGGGTGAGCTGCCTGTAGCGCTCTGCCCTTGCTGTGCCCTCTTGCCCTGCTGTGTTCCTCTCATTAAAGATGAGCTTGTGCCATGCTCTCCCTGCTGGTGTGATGAGGTCCAGGAGCTGTGCAGTTGCTGGGGAAGGTGCAGGGTAGATTCCACCTGCCTGGATGCCTGCAGAGCTGTAAGGCTCTCTCTGTCTGTGCCTGTGCCACCTCTCTGTGCCAAGATGCAAGTGGCACCTGGGGCCACTGCTGAAGCTGAGGCTGGGGGCATCTTGTGAAGGGAGAGGGCTGCTGGCCCTGGCACTAGCAGAGTTAAAGAACTCCCCTTCCAGACTGGGGACTCCAGGGTTGTGTCACCCCTGCAGAGTGCCTGCCAGCCTCATTGCCCTGGGCAGAGCCAGGGGGGTGGCAGGAAGGAGGGCAGGGGGCTGCTTCCTCTGCACATGCAGAGCCTGGCATCCAATCACAGTCTGCAAGCATTTGGCTCTTCACAGGAGCAGAATAATGTCTGGGTGAGGTTTCTGCTCTAACATGCTCCAGAGAAGGGTGAGCCTGATATGCCCACTGCAGGTGGCATATGCCAGTGCTTGCCTTTGCTCTGCAAAGCCAGCTGGGTAGGACCTTATCAAACAAAAGTGGGCAGCAGCCTGCCAGGTTCATGTCACCTTTGTCACCATCAGATTTCCAAGCAATGAGCAAAGGTAGCTGTCCACACCCAAAGGGCAGCAGAAACCAGGAGCAGAGGGCTTGGGGCTGCCCTGCAGAAAGCCAAGAGCCAGCAGAGGCAGCATTCACAACTCCTCCCTTCCTGAGGCTCCTCAGCACCTTCCCCCCGCGGGGCCAGAGGAGCTCCTCTGGTGCAGCTAAGCACAGTGGCGAAGAGCTGCTGCCACTGGGTGGGCACTGATGGGCACTGAATGGGCTGCCTGGGGAGGTGTTGGAGTCACCATCCAGGGAGGGGTTTAAAACAGAATCATAAAATCCAGCAGGTTGGAAGAGAGCTCCAAGCTCAGCCAGCCCAACCTAGCACCCAGCCCTGCCCAACCAACCAGACCATGGCACTCAGTGCCCCAGCCAGGCTTGGCTGCAACACCTCCAGCCACAGCCACTCCACCACCTCCCTGGGCAGCCCATTCCAATGCCAATCACTCTCTCTGACAACAACTTCCTCCTCACATCCAGCCTAGACCTCCCCTGGCACAGCTTGAGGCTGTGTCCCCTTCTTCTGTCCCTGGTTGCCTGGCAGCAGAGCCCAACCCCACCTGGCTACAGCCTCCCTGCAGGCAGCTGCAGACAGCAATGAGCTCTGCCCTGAGCCTCCTCTGCTGCAGGCTGCACCCCCCCCAGCTCCCTCAGCCTCTCCTCACAGGGCTGTGCTCCAGGCCCCTCCCCAGCCTTGCTGCCTTTCTCCAAACACCTTCCAGCACCTCAACATCTCTCTGCAATTCAGGAGCCCAGAACTGGACACAGCACTGCAGGGGTGTCCTGAGCAGTGCTGAGCACAGGGGCAGAAGAACCTCCCTTGTCCTGCTGCCCACACTGCTCCTGAGCCAGCCCAGGATGCCATTGGCTCTGCTGCCCACCTGGGCACTGCTGCCTCCTCTGCAGCTCCTCTCTCTCAGCACCCCCAGGGCCCTCTCTGCCTGCCTGCTCTCAGCCACTCTGGCCCCAGCCTGTAGTGCTGCTTGGGGTTGTTGTGACCAAAGTGTAGAGCCCTGCCCTTGGCCTTGTTCAATCTCATCCCAAATGACACTGGATGAGGCACTGAGTGCTATGGTTTAGTTAATGAGAAGGTGTTAGGCTCACAGGATGTCAGGGGTTGGAAGGGACCCAAGGAGCTCATCCAGTCCAACCCCCCCTGCCCGAGCAGGACAATGCTGTCTAACACAGCTCACAGAGGAACACATCCTCACACATGTTAGGTGAGAGGTTGGACCTGATGATCTTGAAGGTCTTCTCCAGCCTGGTTAATTCTGTGATGCCACTGAGACGAGGAGAGAGGGTGGGATGGCACTGACTGGGACACACACACCAAGCAGCCCCCAGAAGTGGTGGCAGAAGCATCAGAGTGCAGCCTGAAGTCAGGTTTAGATCAGAGTGGTGCAAGCTTCTCCCATCCCACTGGTGGCCGTGGGCTGTGTGGCTGTGCCAAGCAGGCAGCCCCAGGGCAGAGGCTTTGCAGCAGCCGAGGACCTGTCCCAGGGTGGTTGCAGAGCTGCTGGGGGGGGGTTGGCTTGCCAGATGCTCAGTGCCTTGTATGGCAGTGCCAGCTGTGCTGCCTCGGAAACCACATCCTGCCGGCTGAGCGGAGCACTCTGAAGCCATCACCCTGCTGGGGCTTCACCTCCCTGCACTGAAACCCAAGGGGAAAACCACCCCTGCACCCCCCACACTGCTGCTGCTTCCTTTCTTCGGAGCTGCTGCTCTGAACCCCAACAGAAATGTGTCTGGCTCAGCCCACGCTGGCTCAGAAACCTTCCCAGGCACCACAGCTCCTCCTGGGCCCTTCTGAAGGTCTTTTTGCTGCTGCTGTTTTGCACACCTCAGCTCCTAGGATCAGGCAGATTTAATATCTAAGTGTTGAGTGCATGAGATCTCAGCTTTTGCCCCCAGACCCACTCCCAGCTCCTCTTGGCCCTGCTCTCCTAGGCCTGGCAGGGCATTTTTGTCTGCATAGTTGTGTGTGTCCCTCCCCAACCCTGCTGCAGCCTGCTCCTGGCCCCCAGCTGCAAGGGGAGAGCCAACACAGAGCCTCTTGTCCCAGCACAGCAATGTGCCCTGGGGGCTAAGAAGGCCAATGGGATCCTGGGATGTATTAGGCAGAGTGTGTCCAGCAGATCAAGGGAGGTTCTCCTCCCCCTCTACTCTGCCCTGGTCAGACCTCATCTTGAGTACTGTGTTCAGTTCTGGGTTCCCAGTTGAAGAGGGACAGGGATCTGCTGGAGAGAGTACAAGAGGATGATGAGGGGACTGGAGGGCATGGCTGATGAGGAGAGGCTGAGGGCCCTGGGGCTGCTTAGTCTGGAGAAGAGAAGACTGAGAGGGGATTTGATAAAGGTTTATAACTATCTGAAGGCTGCCAGGAGGGAGGGACAGGCTCTGCTCACTGCTCTCTGGGATAGGACAAGCAGCAATGGATGGAAGCTGCAGCACAGGAGGTTCCAGCTCAACACAAGGGGCAACTTCTTGCCTGGAAGGGTCCCAGAGCCCTGGCACAGGCTGCCCAGAGAGGTTGTGGAGTCTCCTTCTGTGGAGCCTTTCCAGGCCTGTCTGGATGTGTTCCTGTGTGCCCTGAGCTGGTTTGTGTGGTCCTGCTCTGGCAGGGGGTTGGACTGGATGAGCTCTTTGGATCTCTTTGAACCCCTAACACCCTGTGAGCCTGTGAGCCTATGGGCCTGTGAACTCAACCTTCCAGCAGCCCCCCAAGAAGCTCTCTTACTGTCTGAGACTGCTCCCGAGCAGAGCAGAACTCCACCAAAACCACTGCTGAACAGAGACTGAAGCACAGAGGAAACCATCTCCAAAGCACAGCTTGGGGGGGGTTGGCTCCCATTTTATTGCTGCTTTTAGATGTAGAGGAGACACAAACCAGGACTTGCTTGCAGAACTCACCCCAAAATGCCTTCTGGCAGGGCATGCAGGGAAGTCACTCTGGAGCTGGGCAGAAGCTCCTGGCCCCTCCTGGTGCCAGCCTGCCCTCCCTGGGCAGCTCAGAAGGCCCTGGGCTGGAGACCTGCGTACACCTCCCGCTGGCCCTTCCGGATGGGCTGTGGGAGCAGCAGAGAGGTCAGCCTGGGGCTTGGAGGAAGTTCTTCAGCATGAGGGTGGTAAGAGCCTGGAATGGGTTGCTCAGGGAAGGTGGTGGAAGCCTCATCCCTGAAAGTGCTTAAAGCCAGGCTGGATGAGGCTCTGGACAGCCTGATCTAGTGTGAGGTGTCCTAGCCCATGGGCAAGGTGGGGGTTGGAATTGGCTGATCCTTGTGGTCCCTTCCAACCCTGACTGCTTCTGTGATTCTATGAAACACGAGGAGCAAACCACAGCAGAGAGCTGGGGCAGGGGCTGCAGGGCTGCATTCTGCTCCCCTCTCCTTGCAGCAGTCCCAGGGGAACAGGCTCTAACCTCCCCCCCCACCACCACCTCCCTCAGCACGGAATGGAGCTGCCTGCTCCAGATTCCCAACTCCTGCTTATCCCTCCCCAGCCCCCAAAGAGAGATGGGAAAGTTGCAGCTGTTCCATACCTCATAGTCTGGGTTTGGGATGGGGGGAGGACGCTGCAGCTTCTGACCTGCAAGACAGACAGCCCAGAGGTCATCCTTGGTGATGGCTGCCAAGGCACAGCGTGGGAGGGGATGCTCAAGTGATGCCCTGAGGGGGCTATAGGAGAGCTGGGGAGAGCTTTGGGCAAGGACTGATAGTGATGGGATGAGAGGGAATGGATTGAAGCTTGGAGAGGACAGATTGAGATCCTCACAGTGAGGGTGAGGAGACACTGGCACAGGTTTGCCCAGGGAGGTTGTGGAGCACAGAGAGGGAGGGTGAGGAGACCCTGGCACAGGTTGGCCAGGGAGGTTGTGGAGCACAGAGAGGGAGGGTGAGGAGACACTGGCACAGGTTGGCCAGGGAGGTTGTGGAGCACAGAGAGGGAGGGTGAGGAGACCCTGGCACAAGTTGCCCAGGGAGGTTGTGGAGCACAGAAGCACAGAATGTGATCTTTGATCACATTCTGTGCTTCTGTGCTCCACAACCTCCCTGGAGGTGCTCAAGACCAGGTTGGATGAGCAACCTGGGCCTGGTGGGAGGTGTTCCCTGCCCATTCTAGGTCTTGGAGGGCACAGAGGATGCTCCAGCACTCAGATGGGGCTTGGTAGGCATCACAGGGAGCAGAGTCACTTGAAACAGCTCTCACCTCGCTGCCGGCTGGCAGGGCTGGTGCTGCCTCTCCCCTTCCTGTCTCTGCTGCAGTAATAGACCAGGATCAGCACTCCAAGAGTGATGAGGAGATCTGCAGTGATGATCCCTGTCACTGCCAAAGCATCCAGCTCCTCACAGTTGGCACACACTGCCAGGAAGAGAGGTGGAGATGCTCAGACACAGGTACCCACCTTGCTACCCATCCTGGCAGAAAGAGCTGCAGCTGTGGGTGGGAAGGAGAAAAGAGCAAACAGAAAGCAAGGCAGCAGCACAGGTTCCTCTCTCTGCCTCACCAGGCCCAGCCAGGGGGCTGGGGTGTGCAGCCTCCTTCCCTACCTTCTGCACTTTGCACAGCCTGAGGGGTGCAAACCATCTCCTAGACCACCCCCATCACCCCCACCCTCTGCCTGTGCCGAATGCAGGGCAGGTGCCAAAAGCTCAGATGGTTCAGAGGCTTCAGTCCCTTTGATGGGGCTGGGAAGGGAAACTCCTCCTGGCTGCTGGCTCCCAGAAACCAGGCTGTGTGCTCCAGATGGGAGATGTCCACTCTGCAAGGCAAGAAAAGCCTCTGGCCTCGGTGCCAGGCACTTGGAGCACAGCAGAAGCTGCCCAAACCGAGGTGGAGGTGGGACCCATTGACCTGCAACCAGCTCCAAGGCTGCAGGAGGGGGAGGGAAGAGTTTTCTTCTGCTAAAAAGGTGCTCTGGAGCACTTTTGTGCACTCCCAGAGCAGGAAGGGGCTCACATTACCCAGCCCAGCCCACTGGAAATGAGGTCTCAGCCTCTAATGTCTACCATCTTTATTGATGACCTGGACGAGGGCATTGAGTCCAGCATCAGTAAGTTTGCAGATGACACCAAGCTAGGAGCAGCTGTGGAGCTGTTGGAAGGTAGGAGAGCCCTGCAGAGGGACCTGGACAGGCTGCATGGGTGGGCAGAGGCCAATGGGATGAGATTGAACAAGGCCAAGGGCAGGGTTCTACACTTTGGCCACAACAACCCCAAGCAGCACTACAGGCTGGGGCCAGAGTGGCTGAGAGCAGCCAGGAGGAAAGGGACCTGGGGGTACTGATAGATAGTAGCTGAAGATGAGCCAGCAGTGTGCCCAGGTGGCCAAGAGAGCCAATGGCATCCTGGTCTGGATCAGGAGCAGTGTGGCCAGTAGGACAAGGGAGGTTCTTCTTCCCCTGTACTCAGCACTGGTCAGGCCACACCTTGAGTCCTGGTCCAGTTCTGGGTTCCTCTGTTCAAGAGAGATGTTGAGGTGCTGGAACATGTCCAGAGAAGGGCAACAAAGCTGGTGAGGGGCCTGGAGCACAAATCCTATGAGGAGAGGCTGAGGGAGCTGGGCCTGTTTAGCCTGGAGAAGAGGAGGCTCAGGGGTGACCTGAAGGGACATTGTAGCCAGGTGGGGGGTGGCCTCTTGTCCCAGGTAACCAGCAATAGAACAAGGGGACACAGCCTCAAGTTGTGCCAGGGTAGGTCTAGGCTGGATGTTAGGAAGAAGTTCTTCACAGAGAGAGTGATTGGCATTGGAATGGGCTGCCCAGGGAGGTGGTGGAGGCACCGTGCCTGGGGGTCTTCAAGAAAAGCCTGGATGAGGCACTTAGTGCCATGGTCTGGTTGATTGGTTAGGGCTGGGTGCTAGGTTGGACTGGGTGATCTTGGAGGTCTCTTCCAACCTGGTTGATTCTATGATTCTATGTGCAGACCATCAGCCAAGTGCCCTCCGCTCACCTCTGGCATTCAGGTACATTTGGTACTTCTGCCCAGCCGAGGAACAGCTCACGTTGAGGGGAGAGCTGTCGTGGGTCTCTATGATGTACTTCTCCCCAGGGCTGCCTGCAGGTGACCCAGAGAGCTCCCAGGTGGTTGTGTCCTCAGCCAAGGGACAAGTGATGGTCACTGTGGTTCCAGAAATCTCCACCAGGAATTCTGCATTGGATCAAAGTGGGGCAGTGAGGAGGGAAAGCAGCACTGCCAACAGCTCCTGAGCAGCCTTCCCTGCCCACCCTGCAGCCCACCCTGCTGGTGTGCTCTGCAGAAGCTTTCGTTGCACAGTGCCATGGCTCCTACAGGCACAGGCTGAGGGAGCTGGGGGTGTTCAGCCTGGAGAAGGCTCTGGGGAGACCTCAGATCACCCTGCCAGGACCTGAAGGGACTACAAGCAGGCTGCAGAGGGACTGTTCCCAAAGGCCTGCAGGAACAGGCTGAGAGCAGTGGTTTGAAATGAGAGCAGAGCAGGTTGAGACTGGATGTGAGGAACAAGTTCTGCAGCAGGAGGCTGCTGGAACACTGCAACAGGTTGCCCAGGGAGGTGGTTGAGGCCTCAGCCCTGGAGATATCCAAGGTGAGGGTGGACAGGGCTCTGAGCAGCCTTATGATCTGTGAGGTCTCTTCCAACCCTGATGATACTGTGATACTGTGATACTGTGATGTAGGGGAGGATGTCCCTGTGGCTGCAGGGGGGGTGCTCTGGCTGAGCTTTGGAGGTCCCTTCCCACCCAACCCGACCCTATGTAAACTCCCTCTCTGTGGATCTCCTGCAGGCAGCCTTTAGCTTTTCCACATTGATTCTCTCCAAGTGCCCTCAGGGAGTGCTCAGCTCCGTGTCAGAGATCCTGCCCCTCTGCCAGCCCCCACCCCTGTGCTGCTGGGCTCTGCAAGAGCAGGCCACTAGCAGTACTCAGAGGCAAATTAGAGCTGATCATTTCTGATCCACGATGGCAACAACAACTACCAAACAGGGAAGTTTTTCCTCCTGAAGTCCTGCTTGGGCTCCAAGATTTCCTGCCTGCTTTTAGTCCTTCTCCTGTAAGGCATCTGCAGTCTTTATGTTGTGCCAACTAATTAAGAGCGCTGGGGAATGCCACTCACCTGCCTGTGCTTCATTATCATCTGCAAAGGAGAGGAGAAGAGGTGGTAAGAAATCAGCTCACAGTTCCCCCCTTTGCTTGTTGCTGTTGGACTGTTGCCAGCCCTGCTTGGGGATCAGCAGCAATGATTAGGGACAGATGATGCCAGATTAGTTTTATCAGTGACAATTAATGAACAGCAACAATTTTCCCTGGTAGAATTCAGATATTTGTCTTTGAGTTTTAAAAGGTTGGACCTTGGGGTCCCTTCCAACCTGGCATTCTGAGACTCTGTGGCTTTAGCTCTTCCTCTGTGCTGGAGAGCAGCCAGGCAGAGAGGGAGCTGGGGGTGCTGGGAGAGAGGAGCTGCAGAGGAGGCAGCAGTGTGCCCAGGTGGGCAGCAGAGCCAATGGCATCCTGGGCTGGCTCAGGAGCAGTGTGGGCAGCAGGACAAGGGAGGTTCTTCTGCCCCTGTGCTCAGCACTGCTCAGGCCACAGCTTGAGTGCTGTGTCCAGTTCTGGGCTCCTGAATTGCAGAGAGATGTTGAGGTGCTGGAAGGTGTTTGGAGAAGGGCAGCAAGGCTGGGGAGGGGCCTGGAGCACAGCCCTGTGAGGAGAGGCTGAGGGAGCTGGGGGGGTGCAGGCTGCAGCAGAGGAGGCTCAGGGCAGAGCTCATTGCTGCCTGCAGCTGCCTGCAGGGAGGCTGTAGCCAGGTGGGGTTGGGCTCTGCTGCCAGGCAGCCAGGGACAGAACAAGTGGACACAGCCTCAAGCTGTGCCAGGGGAGGATGAGGCTGGATGTTGTTAGGAAGTTGTTGCCAGAGAGAGTGATTGGCACTGGAATGGGCTGCCCAGGGAGGTGGTGGAGTGGCTGTGGCTGGAGGTGTGGCAGCCAAGCCTGGCTGGGGCACTTAGTGCCATGGTCTGGTTGGTTGGGCAGGGCTGGGTGCTAGGTTGGGCTGGCTGAGCTTGGAGCTCTCTTCCAACCTGCCTGATTCTCTTAGTCTATGAGATGGTTAAGAGTGCAGGGGCAGTGCACTTACCCTCCTGAGCCATGGTGCCAGCTACAAAAGAAAGAACAATCAGTGTTAGCTCATTCAGGCACTGGGATCATCACTGGGCTGCAGCAGCAGCAGTGTGGCCAGCAGGACAAGAGAGCTGATTCTGCTCCTTCTGCTCTGGTGAGACCTCTCCTGGAGTGTTCTCTTCAGCTCTGGGGCCCCCAGCACAAAAGGACATGGACCTGCTGGAGATGATCCAGAAGAGGCCACAAAGATGATCAGAGGGATGAAAAACCTCCCCTGTGGGGACAAGCTGGGGCTGCTCAGCCTGGAGGAGAAGGTTCCAGGGAGACCTCAGAGCTGCATTTCAGTAGCTGAAGGGGACCCACAGGCAGGCTGTGGAGGGACTGTGCAGAAGGGCTTGGAGTGACAGGATGAGAGGCAATGGTTTGGAGCTGGAGCAGGGCAGAGTTAGGTTGGACACCAGGAGGAAGCTGTGCACAGGGAGGCTGCTGAGACACTGGCACAGGCTGCCCAGGGCTGTGCTTGAGGCCCCATCCCTGCAGCCAGCCAAGCTCAGCCTTGCTGTGTCCCTGTGCAGCCTGCTCCAGCTGGAGCTGTCCCTGCTGCCTGCAGGGGGTTGGACAAGATGATCTTTGAGGCTCCCTCAAATTCGGGAATCCTGCACCTTTCCCACTCCAAGGCTGTCCTTGCTGGGCTCAGCAGCTTGAAAATGACGTTTAGATGCCTCTGTCTGTGCTGAAAGCCTCAGCAGCATCATGGTGGCTGGGACAGGATGCTGACTTCAAACGAAGCCCTCTCTTCTGGAAGCCATCTTTAAGACAGACAATTTCCATCATCTCCTGAGCCAGTCCAGCAGAAGCAAGCTGCACACTCCACAGCTTTGCTTTGCCCTCATGTGCCTGAGGGTGCAGGAAAAACCCTGGCTGCTGTGTGAAAGCTAAGGGTGCTGGAAAAAACCCTGCCTGCTGTCTGCAGGCTGAGCTCTTTGTAGCATTTCTGAGTCCTTTGTTTATTCCTTCCTGCGTTTTAAGTTGGTTTGAACTTCGGAAGCTCTCACTTTGGAGAGCTCTTGGATGGCAGATCCAAGAACTTGCCCTGGTGCTTGCTTTAATTCCCTAAAGCAGTTTATCTGAGTGGGTTTTTTTTCCCTCTCTTGGAGGACAGAAGGAGCTCTGATGAAGTCAAGAAGGGTTGGAGCCTGTTCCCCTGGGGCTGCTGCAGGGAGGGGGAAAGCAGAATGCCTGCCCCAGCTCTCTGCTGTCGTTTGCCCCTGCAGACCCTGCCCCAGCTCTCTGCTGTGGTTTGCCCCTGCAGACCCTGCCCCAGCTCTCTACTGCGGTCTGCCCCTGCAGACCCTGCCCCAGCTCTCTGCTGCGGTCTGCCCCTGCAGACCCTGCCCCAGCTCTCTGCTGCGGTCTGCCCCTGCAGACCCTGCCCCAGCTCTCTGCTGTCGTTTGCTCCTGCAGACCCTGCCCCAGCTCTCTGCTATGTTTTCCCCCTGCAGACCCTGCCCCAGCTCTCTGCTGTCGTTTGCTCCTGCAGACCCTGCCCCAGCTCTCTGCTGTCGTTTGCTCCTGCAGACCCTGCCCCAGCTCCCTGCTGTCGTTTGCCCCTGCAGACCCTGCCCCAGCTCCCTGCTGTCGTTTGCCCCTGCAGACCCTGCCCCAGCTCTCTGCTGTCGTTTGCCTCTGCAGACCCTGCCCCAGCTCTCTGCTGTCGTTTGCTCCTGCAGACCCTGCCCCAGCTCTCTGCTGCTGTTTGCTCCTGCAGACCCTGCCCCAGCTCTCTGCTGCTGTTTGCTCCTGCAGACCCTGCCCCAGCTCTCTGCTGCTGTTTGCTCCTGCAGACCCTGCCCCAGCTCTCTGCTGCTGTTTGCTCCTGCAGACCCTGCCCCAGCTCTCTGCTGTCGTTTGCTCCTGCAGACCCTGCCCCAGCTCTCTGCTGCGGTCTGCCCCTGCAGACCCTGCCCCAGCTCTCTGCTGTCGTTTGCCCCTGCAGACCCTGCCCCAGCTCTCTGCTGCGGTCTGCCCCTGCAGACCCTGCCCCAGCTCTCTGCTGTCGTTTGCCCCTGCAGACCCTGCCCCAGCTCTCTGCTGTCGTTTGCCCCTGCAGACCCTGCCCCAGCTCTCTGCTGTCGTTTGCCCCTGCAGACCCTGCCCCAGCTCCCTGCTGTCGTTTGCCCCTGCAGACCCTGCCCCAGCTCTCTGCTGTCGTTTGCCTCTGCAGACCCTGCCCCAGCTCTCTGCTGTCGTTTGCCCCTGCAGACCCTGCCCCAGCTCTCTGCTGTCGTTTGCCCCTGCAGACCCTGCCCCAGCTCTCTGCTGTCGTTTGCCCCTGCAGACCCTGCCCCAGCTCCCTGCTGTCGTTTGCCCCTGCAGACCCTGCCCCAGCTCCCTGCTGTCGTTTGCCCCTGCAGACCCTGCCCCAGCTCTCTGCTGTCGTTTGCCTCTGCAGACCCTGCCCCAGCTCTCTGCTGCGGTCTGCCCCTGCAGACCCTGCCCCAGCTCTCTGCTGTCGTTTGCCTCTGCAGACCCTGCCCCAGCTCTCTGCTGCAGTTTCCTCCTGCAGATCCTGCCCCAGCTCTCTGCTGCGGTTTGCTCCTCGTGTTTCACAGAATCATAGAATCAGTCAGGGCTGGAAGAGGCCACAAAGATCATCCATTTCCAGGTCCCCTTTGCCATGGGTATTGCAGAAGCAGTTTTCCCAGAAATAACTTTGACAGAGAGAGTTAGGACCAGGGAAAGCTTTCACTAAACCAATCTGTCCCCGGCTTGTGAATGGCTTCAAAGACCTTAGCTGGTAAAGTCACACAAGCAAATAAAGGAAGGACCTGGCTCCCTGTGCTCAGTGCTGTTGTCCCAGCCCCCTGCTAACAATGCTAAGATGGAAATTCCACTTGGCTGGAACAAAAGGGATGCCAAAAAAAAATCCTTTATAGAAATAAAGGATCCTTTAGGGAGCAAAAATCCTTTATGGAAGAGGAATTTAAGTGTGGCTGACCCCAAGGTTTTCAACCTCCTCAGCCACCAGCAGTTGGTGTTTGCAGCACATTAGCAGAGCAGCTGTAGCCCTCTGGTAGCATCTTTTGATTACCTTTCAAGCTCATCTCTCATGGTTATCAGCTTCTTTACAGCCTTCACAGATACTCTGCACTTCATCTTCAACCAGCTTGCTGCTAAGTGCTGGTGGAGGCTGGCACCACACCCAGGCGGCCACTGGGAGGTTGAATTTATTTAGCCAGCATCACAAGATGGGGTAAGAGAAGTGCATGGCCAAAATGAAAGCCACGGGACCTTATGGTTCACAGGGCTGCAGAAAGCTCTGCATCAAGTTCCAAGCCTGCTGCAGGAGGTTTGGTGTCCTGGGGAAGCAGCTGGAAAGCAAAATTTCACTAGGGAGCTTGGTTTGGTTTTCCTTCCTCTAGCCTGAGGGGGTTGGAGCAGCAGCAGCGCCTCGGGCACTGCAGGTGCCAGCTGCAGGCCGATGTGGCTGCAGCTACTTTGCAACTCCAGCCCCACAGCCCTGTGCTTTCTCCTGGGGCAGCCACCCTCCTGCTCCCCAGGGCTTCTGCCAGCTGTACTCACCCCCACACAGCAGCAGGCCCAGGAGAGGCAAGGACCGCTCCAGCCTCATCCTCCTCTTGCTCCTTCTCCTGCTCTTCTCTACCACATCAGATTGGCACCACCAAGAAGAGGAGGAAAGATGTTGTCTTCTCAAGTGCTCACAAGAAAGAAGCCCAAGACTTCTCCCCAGAACTGTGTAAAGCACCAAAGTGAGCAGTGCTGGGAGCTCACTGCTCACTGTTTCCAGTGCAACCTGCAGGCAGCCAAAACAGCCACAGAACACATCTGACAAAATGAGCACATGCCAGGAAGTGTGGAGGCTCAAAACCTCTTCAGGGTTTGCTCCCTGACAGCAACTGGTGGCTGCTCTGCACCAGCCCAGCTCAAGTCTCAGAAGATCTGCCCTAGGAGCAGCAGAAGAGCCTGGATTTGATTTGCCATCCAACAGCTTTTCAAAGAGGCTTTGAAGTCGAAACTACTGCAAGCAATAGGAGGGAATGAACAATGGGAGCAGAAATGGAACCAGCTGAGCTTCTAGAGACAGTGTAGTGCCAGCAGAGTTGAGCCTCCAAGTGCCAGGCTGTAAAGCCCAGGGCTTTCAGTCCATCTCTGCCCTGGAGGTGATGCTCTGCTCCCAGCAGGCTCTCCAGGACATGCTGTCCCACCACACTGTCTCCTCTAGAGACTTCCAAGACTCATCCAGGGGTGTTCTTGTGTGATCTGCCCTAAGTAATCCTCTGGCAGAGGGGTTGGACTCCATGATCTCCTTGGGTCCCTTCCAACCCCTAACATCCTGTGACTCTGTGGTCTGCAGAGCTCCCTTCCAAGCTTCTAGGATCAGGAGGGACTTTGCTTTACTGCTTTGCTGTTTCTCTCCAGGTGCCACAAGTCTGCAAAACCACTTCCACACCTTCAGGCAGCATTTGCACCTACAGGAAAAATCTGTTTCATTTCTTTCCAGCAGCCCTCCCAAAAGGTAAAGGCTAGGGGAAGGCTGAGGCTATTGGGAGAAAGCTGCCAAAAGCAGGAGGGAACAGTGTGTAGCAAAGAGAGCAAAGCTGGAAATGGGGAGATTCAGACCAGAGGTTATGAAGAAATTCTTCAGCATGAGGGTGGTGAGAACCTGGAAGGGGTTGCCCAAGGAGCTGGTGGAAGCCTCATGCCTGGAGATGTTTAAGGCCAAGCTGGCTGAGGCTCTAGACAGCCTGCTCTAGGGTAGGGTGTCCCTGGGCATGGCAGGGGGAGGTTGGAACTGGCTGCTCCTTGTGCTCCCTTCCAACCCTGACTGCTTCTATGATTTATTTCCCCCATTCTCATTTTCCTTTCTGTTTCAGGCTTCAGGTTGTCCCTGCCCGTGGCAGGGAGGTTGGAACTGGATGATCCTTGTGGTCCAGCCCTGACTGATTCTATAATCATAGATTATTCATTTTGCATAATCATAGAATCAACCAGGTTGGAAGAGACCTCCAAGCTCAGCCAGTCCAACCTAGCACCCAGCCCTATCCAATCAACCAGACCATGGCACTAAGTGCCTCATCCAGGCTTTGCTTGAAGACCCCCAGGGACGGTGCCTCCACCACCTCCCTGGGCAGCCCATTCCAATGCCAATCACTCTCTCTGTGAAGAACTTCTTCCTAATATCCAGCCTATACCTACCCTGGCACAACTTGAGACTGTGTCCCCTTGTTCTATTGCTGGTTGCCTGGGAGAAGAGGCCACCCCCACCTCCCCCCCCAAAAGCCTGAGCCATGCAGAGCCAGGAGGACTCCAGAGCCTGTGCTCAGCCCCTTCTGCCACTGGCCCAGCTTTGGGCTGGCAATGCCCTTGCAGTGCCTCTTCCGTAGAGGTCCCTCAAGCTCTGCCGTCCCTTGGGCCGCCAGCACAGGTGGAAGTGGCTTGGCCCCCCGCTAGGGGGCGCTGCTGCCCCTTGCAGCCCGCTCCGCTCCCGCCGCCGCCGACCCCCGGGAGCCCTCCCGATCCAAACCGGAGCTTGGTGCAGGGAAGACCTCCGCAGGAGGCTATCACGGTCTCACAGTATCACCAAGGCTTGAAGAGACCTCACAGACCATCAAGTCCAACCCTTTAGCACAGAGCTCAAGGCCAGACCATGGCACCAAGTGCCACGTCCAGTCCTGCCTTGAACAGCTCCAGGGACGGCGACTCCACCACCTCCCCGGGCAGCCCATTCCAGTGGCCAATGACTCTCTCAGGGAAGAACTTTCTCCTCACCTCCAGCCTAAATCTCCCCTGGCACAGCCTGAGCCTGTGTCCTCTTGTTCTGGTGCTGGCCACCTGAGAGAAGAGAGCAACCTCCTCCTGGCCACAACCACCCCTCAGGTAGTTGTACACAGCAATAAGGTCACCCCTGAGCCTCCTCTTCTCCAGGCTAACCAATCTCAGCCCCCTCAGCCTCCCCTCGTAGGGCTTTCCGAGCTTCCAGAGCAGAGTGGGAGCGCATTGCCCTTCCACATCCCTCTGCCTAAAGCTGTCAGAGCTGCTCGCAAGGCTGTGCGAACCGCGGGGGGCGTCGAGAGCACACTTCGGAGAGTCGCAGAATGGCAGAGGTTGGAAGGGACCTCTGGAGATGATCAAGTCTAACCCCACTGCCAGAGCGGGGTCATCTAGGGCAGGTCACTCAGGAACACGTCCAGACAGGCCTTGAAATCTGCAGAGATGGAGACTCTCTCTGGGCAGCCTGCCCCAGGGCTCTGCCACCCTCACAGTTACAGAATTTCCTCCTCGTGTCCAGATGGAACTCCCTGGGTTCAAGTTGATGCCCACTGCCTCTTGTCCTGTCACTGGGCACCACTGGGAAGAGTCTGACCGCATCTTCCTGACACCCACCCCTTAGATATTTGTAAGCACTGATAACACCACCACCACCACCACCACCTCACCACCCCCCTCCCTTAGCCTCCTCTTCTCCAGGCTAACCAGCCCCAGCTCAGTGAAGCCATTCCTGCAGCTATCCCTTTCGGGAGGACATCTCCATCCTCTGGATGCACTCCCACACAGCCGCCACAGGCTGCCTGGTTTGGGTCGCCTTTTTCTGGGAGCGTTGGCAGCTTTTTTTCCCGTCGAACAATCGCCCCTCGTCCCTTCAGGCTATCACTAAACACCTTCACCCTTTCTTTCAGGAGCCAAATTACCTCCCCCGAGAGGGGAGTGGTTTCAGGTGAAAGCTGGGAGGAGGAGGAGGAATGATTGCAACACAAAGGAGCAAAGGAATATGGGAGGCTGAAGAAGTTAAACTCGCCTTGAAAAGCTCCCCTGTTTCACACCCAGAGGTGAGCCAGGCTGGCCGCACCCCAGCCTTTGGCAGCTGGGGCAGGGAGTGCTCAGAGCAAGGAATTTACGCTGCTGGGGAGAACTCATCTTCGGGAAACTCAAATTTTCATCCAGGGAGTGAGAACCTGAGCCGAATGCCTGTGCCTGGTGCCGCTCAGCCTGCGCGGTTCAGCCTTCTCCTCCCCATGCACGGCTCCAGCTGGCTGAGGGTTGTGCTCTTCTTTGGGGTACAGCTGCGAGGTAAGGACACCTGGAGCTCGCCTGGCCTCTGTTGCCGTCTTGTCTTTCCTCTTCTGATCCCTTAATTACCGCCTTCATTAAGCAGAGACTTTCCTGGAGTCGCTGGCGGAGGGCAGCTGCGGCTCTTTGGGTCTGGAGTTGGCTGCGAGGGACAAGAGGTGATTGAGTTTCTCGGGCAAACAGGTTTAGGTGCGCTCAGGCAGAAAGCGAACACTGATCTCATTCTGAGCTCTGCTTACACATCTTCCCCCCTCCCCCCAGGCCCCTGGACTTTAGTCCTAGGTAGTTCTTTTTCGCTCTCTTTGTCGTTAGGCACTTAGAGACTGTCCAGCAGCAGCGGGGTTGGGATCGTTCCCACCTCAACCATCCCAGACAGGCAGCAAAGCTGCTGCAATTCCCTGTGGTCAATCCAGCTGGAATGGAAGACCACTTCCCTCCTTTCCCAAACCCTGGCAGCGCTTGGAAAGGACCTCGGGAGACATCATCGAGCCCAACCTCCCCATCCCCTCCCCACCCTGCTCAAGCAGGATCCCCTCGGGCAGGTCTTCATTTCCCACCGCTTTGGGGTTTGCCGTCTAAAAGGAGTTTAAAAACCGAAAAGATTTGGCGTCTGTCGAGGAAGTTTGTCGTTCGCCAACACCTTCAGCGTTGTGGCATTCCAAGTGTTTGGTGGTTTGGGTTTAGTTTTGCCTTTGGGAATCTATCCGGGAAGCCTTTGGTTGGAAATGCTTTTTCCAGCGCAAGGAAATGCAGCGATTGCCTTGTTCCGAGCCTGTATTTTACAGCCCCGCATCGCTCGAGGGTTTTTTTGGGGGGTCCTTATGGTCCAGTCGATGATTTTTGGGGGGGTTTGGGGTTTTTGGTTCGATGGAGTTGTTGTTGGGTTGTTTTTTTTGAGGGGGGGTGTCTCCTTGTTTGGGATTTTTGTTCGTTTGGGTTTTCTCTCTGATTTTTGGGGAGTACTTTTTTGTTTGTCGGGGTTTCGGTTTTGGGGTTTGGTTTATTTAGATGGGGTCTTGCCGGGGGGGGTCTCTTTGTTTGTGGGGTTTTTTTTGGGGGGTTGGGTTGTTTGTGGGGTTTTTTTTTCCCCTTCGTTTTGAGTTTTTTTTTTCCCTTTTTCCTTCGTTTTGGGGTTTTGTGTGGAGGTTTTTTTCCCCTTTGTTTTGTTTGGGTTTTTTTTTTTGTTCAGTTTTTTTCCTTTCATTTTGGGGTTTTTGTTGGGTTTTTTTTTCCCCTTCGTTTTGGGTTTTTTTGGTTTTTTCATCTTCGTTTTGGGGTTTTGTGTGGAGGTATTTTTTCCCCTCATTTTGGGGTTTTTGTTGTGTTGGGGTTTTTTCCCTTCGTTTTGGGCTTTCGTGTGGAGGTTTTTTTCCTTCGTTTTTTGGTTTTTTTTTTTTTTTTTTTGTTGTGTTGTTTTTACCTTCATTTTGGGCTTTTGGGTGGGTGGGGGGTTTTCCCCCTCATTTTGGGTTTTTTGTTGTGTTGGTTGTTTTTTTTTCCCTTCGTTTTGGGCTTTTTGTTGTGTTGGTTTTTTTTCCCTTCGGTTTGGGCTTTCGTGTGGAGGTTTTTTTCCTTCGTTTTTGTTTTTTTGTTGCTGTGTTGTTTTTTCCCTTCATTCTGGGCTTTTGGGTGGAGGTTTTTTTCCCCCTCCTTTTGGGTTTTTTGTTGTGTTGGTTTTTTTTTTTCCCTTCGTTTTGGACTTTTTATTGTGTTGGGGTTTTTTTCCCCTCATTTTGGGGTTTGTGTTGTGTTGGGTTTTTTTCCCTTCGTTTTGGGGTTTTGTGTGGAGTTTTTTTTCCTTCGTTTTTTGGGTTTTTTTTTTTTTGGTTGTTTTTTGTTGTGGTGTTTTTTCCCTTCATTTTGGGCTTTTGGGTGGAGGGTTTTTTTTTCCCCTCATTTTGGGATTTTTGTTGTGTTGGGTTTTTTTTTCCCTTCGTTTTGGGCTTTTTGTTGTGTGGTATTTTTTTTTCCCCCCCCTTCGTTTTGGGCTTTTTGTTTTTGTGGATTCTTCCCCCTCCCCCTTCGTTTTGGTTTCTTTTTCCTTAGTTTTGCTTTTCAGGAGTGTTTATTTTCCCTCGTTTTGGTGGTTTCAGTTGTTTGGGTTTTTTTCCCCCCCTCTCCCTCCGTTTTGGTGCTTGGTTGGGGTGGTTTTTCCCCCTCTCCCTCCGTTTTGGTGCTTGGTTGGGGTGGTTTTTCCCCCTCTCCCTCCGTTTTGGTGCTTGGTTGGGGTATTTTTTCCCCTCTCCCTCCGTTTTGGTGCTTGGTTGGGGTGGTTTTTCCCCCTCTCCCTCCGTTTTGTTTGCTTGACTCGAAGTGGGAAGAGTTAACTCCTCTCCTCAAGACCCAGGAAATTATTAACACTTCCTGGGTTAATTAAGAACCACTAAGGAAAAGGAACCTAAAGGGAGCACAGGATTAGGAGCAGGGAAGAATGTCCCTAGCAGCAGCAGGATTTTTTAACGCAGCCCTGCTCTGTGGAAATCAATCCAGTGAGAGCTTGAATGAGTACAGAACCAACAGTGGGGAGGGGGGAAAGTGGGAACCTGGAGCACCACGCTTTGGATTTTCCTGTCTTTCACCTTTAATTCCTTCTCTGTCTCGCTGGCTGCCTCCTTTCCAGGCCAGCACCAAGTCAGTGATGTTAACTCATCTGTTCAAGTGGCAGCCGCGGTGCTTTGGTTAGCAGAAGCTCTCTCTTTGACAAACAAACACTTAAATTTACCTTGAGGCTTTCCTGTGCAGCTCCTCAGCATGGCTGCATTTGCCTAGAGCTGTCCAGATGATCTTTTAACCTTCCAATGGGTGCTTCTTACATCAATGGGGAGCAGTCTGCACTCAGGTTGGTAGCACAAAGTGCCTCAAGGAAAGCCCCCAGCATAGGAAACAGCAATTGTGGGGCTCAGCAGATCTTCTGGAAGCTGCTTTGCTGAAGATATCTGCTTGGGGAACTAAGGGCAGTTAAGTGCATGGCACTTGGAGAATGTGGCCAAGCTAAGCACATGAGAATTGGTCTGGCAACTTCAGTGCCAGTCAGCAGCAAGGGGATGTTTAGAAGGGGGTGGTGTTTGCAACAGCATTGCACCTCTGAGATGTCACAGCTCATAGGCATGGAAGGGACCTTAAAGTTCATCCAGTTCCAGCCCCTTGCCGTAGGCAGAGACATCTCTCACCAACACAGGCTGTTCAAGGGCTCATCCAGCCTGGCCCTGAACATCCCCAGGGAGGTTGTGGATCTTTCATCACATTCTGTGCTTCTGTGCTCCACAACCTCCCTGGGCAACCTGTGCCAGTGTCTCCTCACCCTCCCTCTCTCTGCTCCACAACCTCCCTGGGCAACCTCTGCCAGTGTCTCCTCACCCTCCCTCTCTGTGTTCCACAACCTCCCTGGGCAAACCTGTGCCAGTGTCTCCCTACCCTCACCCTAAAGAATTTCTTCCTCATCTCCACTCTCAGTCTCTCCTCCTCAAGCTTCAGTCCACTGCTCCTTGTCCTATAATCCTTTGTCAAAAGTTTCTCCCCAGTTCTCTTAGAGCCCCTTCAGGTACTGGGAGGCTACTTTAAATCTCCCTGCTTCAGTTTCAAACCATTGTCCCTCGTCCTGTCCTGCTCTTTCTGAACAGTCCCTCTCCAGCCTTCCTGTAACCCACTTCAGCTCTCCCTGGAGCCTTCTCTTCTCCAGACCAAACAGCTTCAGCTCCCCCAGCCCGTTCCCATGGGGGAGATTCTCCTCTTCACACAGGGAAGGTCTGCTCATTCTTTTCGGGTACTTCTCCCTATTGTCCCATCAGACAATTCCTCCTGGGTGGTCCTTGCCCGAGCAGTTGTCAGATCTGTGAGCGTTTAACTGCGAAGCCACAACTGCTGTAGCAGCTCAGCTGAATGCAAGCTCCTTTAAAAGCAGCATTGTGAAGCTTGCACAGCACCTGACAACAGTCACAAAGCACAGAGGAGGACCTCTTGGATCCTGCATCCTCAGGACCTCGTTATCTGCTTGCTTCTCACTGTCAGGTTGAATATTGACTGGGATAGATAAGGCAGGCTGCTATGTAGGCTACAGGCAGATATGGGGAAGTGATGAGCTTACTCCTAGGCAGGTTTCATCACTCCTAACCTCTTGTCTCTCCCCTGCAGCACTGTGGCCTGCAGCAGCCGTGGAGGTTTACACTGCCAAGGAGGTGAACGCTGTGAATGGCACCAACCTGAGGTTGAAATGTACCTTTTCCAGCACCAGCCCCATTAGCCCAAACCTGGCAGTGACCTGGAACTTTCAGCCCGAGGACCTGAGCTCTCATGAGCCTGTAAGTGAGGTCTTTGTGCTGCATTTCAGCCGTGCTTGCTTGCTCAAGCAAAGCAGTCCCAAGACCCTGCACCAGCTGAGCTCTGTGAATGCCCAAATTCCAGGTGTGGGCTTGGGCAAGCACACAGCACAAGAGGCTGTCTTTAGAAACGGCTTTGGGGTTCTTCTGGCAGCAAGTGGGTCAAGGCAGCTCTGGTGCCCCACTTCCATGTGCTGCTCCTACCACAGACTGCTTGGTATCCAGCACTGACAGCTTCACAGAAGTGCCAGGCTGGAAGGGATCCCAAGGACAAGCTGCTTCAACCTTTCTAGGTGGCAGTGGAGTTGCAATGAGCTGGCTCAGCACCCTGGCAAGCTGAGTTAAAACTGACCAGTGTAGGGGGCTTTGCTGCTGCTGCTCTTAGGAGGTGATTTCCAGTGTCCAACTGTTCTCATAGAGTCAACCAGGCTGGAAGTGACCTCCAAGCTCATCCAGTCCAACCTAGCATCCAGCCCTATCATAAACTAGACCATGGCACTGTCTCATCCAGTCTTTAATGGGGAAACATTTTCCCCTGGACTCCACTGCTGCCCCTGGGAGATGCTTCCAGTGTCCAACTGTTCTCATGGGGAAACATTTTCCCCTGGAGTCCAGTGGGAATGTCCCCATCACCCCTTGCCAGAGGGAGTCTCCTCCTGGTACCCACCCTTTCTGCACTGGTCCATGGCCCTAGGGTCTCCCTTAAGCCTTCTCTTCTGCAGGCTGCACAAACCCAGCTCTCAGCCCTTCCTCACACAGGGGTCCTCCAGGTCTCTCTCCTGAGCCTTCTCTGAACAGCACAAGATATTGTCTTTAGAAATGGCCTTGGAGCTCCTCTGGGATCAACTGTGCCGAGGCAGCTCTGCTGCCATCCTTGCCCGTGCTGCCCCTGCCCCCGGCGTGCGGCACTGGCAGCTGCTCTCTCCTAGGTGTTCCGCTACCTGAAGGAGCCCTACGCGCCGCCGGCAGGGCGCTTCAAGGAGCGAGTCACCTGGGACGGCAACATCGAGCGGCAGGACGCCTCCATCCTGCTCTGGAACCTGCAGCACACCGACAACGGCACCTTCACCTGCCAGGTCAACAACCCCCCCGACTTCTACGGCACCATCGGAGAGGTGCGGCTCAGAGTGGTGCAGAAAGGTGAGCGGCAGCAACCCCCAGCGCCGACAGATCGAGCTGCAAGGGACCCTCCAAGGGCATCTCGTCCAACCCCCTGCAGGCAGCAGGGACAGCTCCAGCTGGAGCAGGCTGCACAGAGAGACACAGCAAGGCTGAGCTTGGCTGGCTGCAGGGATGGGGCCTCAAGCACAGCCCTGGGCAGCCTGTGCCAGTGTCTCAGCACTCTCCCTGGGCACAGCTTCCTCCTGATGTCCAACCTAACTCTGCCCTGCTCCAGCCTCAAACCATTGCCTCTCATCCTGTCACTCCAAGCCCTTCTGCACAGTCTCTCCCCTGTAGTTTTCCTGTAGGTCCCCTTCAGCTACTGAAACGCAGCTCTGAGGTCTCCCTGGAGTCTTCTCTCCAGGCTGAACAGCCTCCGCTCTCCCAGCCTGTCTTCACAGGGGAGATTCCAGAATCACAGAACCATGCAGGTTGGCAAAGCCCCTCAGGATCACCAAGTCCAACCTAGAACCCTACTCTACAAGATTCACCTCAAACCATACCCCTAAGCACCCCACCCAAATGACCCTTAAACACGTCCAGGGGCAGCGACTCAACCACTTGATCTCCATCTCTCTGATCATCTTTGTGGCCTCCTCTGGACCCTCTCCAGCAGGTTCATGTCCCTCTTGTGTTGGGGAGGTCAGTGTGGTTCAGCCAGTGTGATGATCTTCCAGGTTTGGGAAAATACATGGAAGGAAATGATCTAGAAAGAGAAAGCTTGAGGGAAGTTAATGGATACAAGGAAAACAGAGCCTGAGGAGCAGTGATGATCACGGGTGTGTGCTCCCAGGCTTGTGCCAAGAGCCCTCTGTGTGTCCCCCATGTCCATGCCTCTGTTTCTCTTCCACGCAGTGTCCCTCTCTGAAATCCACTTCCTGGCAGTGGCCATCGGCTCTGCTTGTGTCCTGATGGTGGTGGTGGTGACAGCTGTGATCATCTGCAGGCACCGGCGGAAGAAAGCGGAGGAGAAGGGCATCGAGGTGGCAGACACTGAGCTGTAAGGACAGAGAAAGGCTTCTGAGAAGGCTCCCAAAGCTCTCTGAATCAGAGAAGCAGTCAGGGTTGGGAGGGACCACAAGGAGCAGCTAATTCCAACCTCCCTGCCATGGGCAGGGTCACCTCACACTAGAGCAGGCTGCCCACAGCCTCAGCCAGCCTGGCCTTAAACACCTCCAAGGATGAGGCTTCCACCATCTCCATGGGCAATCCCTTACAGCCTCTCACCACTCTCATGTTGAACAACTTCTTCCTAACCTCCAGTCTGACTCTCCTCCTTTCCAGCTTTGTTCCATTCCCCCCTGTCCTATCACTCCCTGACAGCCTAAAAAGTCCCTCCCCAGCTTTCCTGTAGCCCCCTACAGATACTGAAAGGCCACAATAAGGTCCCCTTGGATCCTACTCTCCATACTGAACAGCCCCAAGTCCCTCAGTCTCTCCTCACAGCAGAGCAGCTCCAGCCCTCTGCTCTCCAGACTGAACAGCCCCAAGTCCCTCAGTCTCTCCTCACAGCAGAGCAGCTCCAGTCCTCTGCTCATCCTCGTGGCCCTCCTCTGGACACCTTCCAGCACATCCATAGCCCTCTGCTCCAGAACTGGACACAAGACTCCAGGTGGAGTCTCACCAGCACAGAGCAGGGGGGAGGATCACTTCCCTCACCCTGCTGCCCACACTTCTCTTGCTGCAGCCCAGCCTCTGGTTGCTCTCTGGGCTGCAAGAGCACACTGATGGCTTTGTAGCTGCTCTGAGTCATTGGCTTGAACTAGACACTGAGCATCTACAAGGCAAAACTGGCAGTGTAATTAGCACTAATTGGCTGTTGACTTGCAGTCAGAACAGAGTCCCAGGAAGAGTGAGCTTTGCAGACCTCATTCTGCTCTTGTTCTTCACAGTCTCCTCACCTGGAGAAGGATTCAGTCATAGGTTCATAGAATGGTTTAGCTTTGAAGGGACCTTAAAGCTCAGACAGTTCCAATCCCCCTGCAGGGACATCTTTCCCTGGGCCAGCTTGCTCAAGGCCTCCAGGCAGGAGGCATCCACAACCTCCTTGGGCAACCTATGCCAATGTCTCCACACCCTCACTGCCAAGAATTTCTTCCTAATCTCCAGTCTCAATCTGCCTTCCTCAAGCTTCAATCCATTCCCTCTCATCCCAGCACTCCCAGCCCTTGTCAAAAGTCCCTCCCCAGTTCTCCTGGAGGTCATTCAGGTACTTGAAGGCTGCTCTAAATCTCCCTGCTTCAGTTTCAAACCATTGTCCCTCCTCCTGTCACTCCAAGCTCATCTGACCAGTCCCTCCTCAGCCTTTCTGTAGCCCCCTTCAGATAGAGAAATGCAGTTCTAAAGTCTCCCTGGAGCCTTCTCCAGGATGAATAGCCCCAACTATCCCAGCCCATGCCCATGGGAGAGGTTCTGCAGCCCTCTGATCATCTTTGTGGCCTTCTCTGGACCCTCTCCAGCTGCTGTGGTGGCAGTTGGCAGATGAACCTGGCACTGGTCTCCATGCATGCAGCAAGCTTGGTATCTTAGGACTTCTTTGTAGGTGATGTGTGTTAGACATGACTCAGAAGGTGTCTCTGCTGCTCAAAATATCTGATGCTGATTTGGCCTTTTTTACCTTTTGCCTCTTTCTCTTTCCAATAACAGCACAGAAAAGGAGACTCTGAAGGTCAGAGAAGAAAAAGAAGCTGTTCCATTAGAGGACTAAAGGCCTTGGGTATGTCTAGTGCAGGGCTCCACTCAGACACTCACTAATTAACATCTTGGTGTGTCTGCAGACTTTCTAAGGCAGCTTTACTTGGCTGTTTCTCTTCTGGAGCCATAGCAGCCACAAACTGAGACCACAGCCACACTTTGCCCTTGAGATGCCTTCAGAGAGGCAGAAACCAACAGGCAGTGGGGATGTTTTTTCTCCCCTCTCTCAACTGTGATGATTCCTCCACCCCAGCGTGGGGATCACTCATAGTAAAGCTGTTGTTGCTGCTCCCTCCTGCCATCTGCCTGCTCTCTGAGTCAAGAGGAATTACTCACACCAGTTTTGAACCTGATGGGTTGTTGGGGTATGGGGTGGTGGTGTTGTTTTTTAGCCATTTGATCTTGCTTGTTTCAGAGTTGACTCAAAACTCCTTCCAGATTTGCTGGCAGGTTTCAGCCTCATTTTTTCCCCCCTCTTTCTGAGGTCAGTCGTTGCCTCTAACTCTTTCTTGTTTTCAACAGTAGCCCTGAGTAATGAGTCTGGTTTGGTTCTCCTTCTCCCCTCTCTTCTCAGGTGCTTGTGAAGCAGCTGGTGAGAGGTGGTAATTTGGGGATGTCAGAACAAAGCTGAATTACAGACGCCTCGTGCTGCCAGTGTGGTCTCCCTGCTCAACCTGAAAGTCCTGCAAGGAAGGAGGGTGACAGCACCACAAGATGCAAATTTCCTCCGTGGAAGGAGAGCAGGAGCACCTTGCCCCACGAACAAAGAGCTTTCTTTTCATCTTCACACCGGCAGAGCGTGGAGAAAGCTGCTCTGAAGCGAGCTGAGCAATGCCCCAGGACAGCCGAGCGAGAGGAGATGGCTCAGTGGCTGCGCAGGCAACTCCTGCACCTTAAACGCTGCGCGGTGCTGATGTGCTGCCCTATTTCTCCTCCCCCAAACTTCCCCTCTGACATCACAGGAAAGATTGGCTAAGTGAGAGACGAAAGGAGCAGCCTGTGGCTGTGACTTGCTTTCAGTTCCCTGTTATAGAATCAAGCAGGTTGGAAGAGAGCTCCAAGCTCAGCCAGCCCAAACTAGCACCCAGCCCTGCCCAACCAACCAGACCATGGCACTAAGTGCCCCAGCCAGGCTTGGCTGCAACACCTCCAGCCACAGCCACTCCACCACCTCCCTGGGCAGCTCATTCCAGTGCCAATCACTCTCTCTGGCAAGAAACTCCTAATATCAAACCTATACCTCCCCTGGTACAACTTGAGACTGTGTCCCCTTCTTCTGTTGCTGGTTGCCTGGGAGAAGAGCCCAACCTCACCTGGCTACAGCCTCCCTGCAGGTAGTTGTAGACAGCAATGAGCTCTGCCCTGAGCCTCCTCTGCTGCAGGCTGTGAAGGGGAACTCTTACAGCTGAGGCATTTGTGCTGCTTTGTACTAGGGGATGCTTTTCAGGACCTGTTCTTGCAACTTTGCAACTACAGCAGCTGAGGTCACTGCCTTTGTGCAGCCACACTTCAGCTTTTCTCAGCAGAGGGAAGAGCTCTGCTGCTACCACCCCACACTGACCTCCTTTTGCTCAGCCCTCTGCTTCCCCCCACCTGGCAGGATGCTGCTCTCTGCTCAGCAGCCTCACAAAGCTGCTGCAAACACACAGCTTTAGCTGGCTCCACTTCCACCTCAGAGTGATGCTGACCATGCTGAGCGCTGGTTCTGCTGCTCTGTAGTGTGCCAGCTGCTGGCATGGCATCAGTCTTCCAGCAAAAACATGGCACTGCCTGGGGGTGCTGCTTGTTGCCCAGGTACCTGCCAGCACATCACAGAATTAACTCTAGGATCGAGTCCAACTTATCACCCAACCCTTCTAATGAACTAACCCCTGGCACTAAGTGCCCCAGCCAGGCTTTTCTTGAACAACTCCAGGCAAGGCAACTCCACCACCTCCCTGGGCAGCCCATTCCAATGCCAATCACTCTCTGGCAAGTATTTCTTAACATCCAGCCTGAACCTGCCCTGGCACAGCTTGAGGCTTTGTCCCCTTCTTCTGGCCCTGTCTGCCTGGCAGCAGAGCCCAACCCCACCTGGCTACAGCCTCCCTGCAGGCAGCTGCAGGCAGCAATGAGCTCTGCCCTGAGCCTCCTCTGCTGCAGGCTGCACCCCCCCAGCTCCCTCAGCTTCTCACAGGGCTGTGCTCCAGGCCCCTCCCCAGCCTTGCTGCCCTTCTCCAAACACCTTCCAGCACCTCAACATCTCTCTTGATCTGAGGAGCCCAGAACTGGACACAGCACTCCAGGGGTGACCTGAGCAGTGCTGAGCACCCAGCAGATGCCCCTGCCAGTGCCACAGCTGGGGGCTGCTGCTAGCCAGCAGGCCTGAACATGCAGCTCCTGTACCCCACCAGCCAGGTGTGTGCCACACAGAGCCTGTACCACCCCTGCCACATGTGCCCAGGCACACAGAGCTGCAGGTTGTGCCCCCAGTGCTGCAAGGCTGGGCACTGAGGAGCAGATGGCACCTGGCCCGAAGCTCCCTTGGCATGAACTCTTTTAGCAGCCTTTGCCCTGTGACTCTGTGGCAGGGGATTGCTGGAGCAGAGAAGCAGCAGCCCTCACTGCCAGCACTGAATGGTGCCTGTGGGACTTGGAAAGCTTAATCATCTTCCCCTCACCCTGCCTTGTGGTTTGCAGGCATTTGGGGGCTTGTTGTGTGCCCTGAGCACAGGGGCAGAAGGAGTGCCCTGGTCCTGCTGCCCACACTACTGCTGCTAGAGGCCAGGATGCCATTGGCCCTCTTGGTAGCTTGATTCTCCTTCACATCCCTGAGGCAAAGGGGTGTCATAAATAACAGGCACAAACTGGCATTCATGCAAGTTAAGGTTGGGTTTTCTTTATCAGTTCTTAGGAATGTGAGATGTCTCTTCCACACAGGTCTCCTTTTATCCAGTGGTCCCTCTGGTAATTTTTGATGATGTAAGGGGTCTTGTTTAAGTGTCCTCATGAACTTCAAAGTCTTGGTTCTTCTGTTTGCTCATGGAAAAAAAAAGGTGGCACCAGGAGGAATGCATTTCCATTTAAATATGCAAAGGACTCTCTCTTCCACATGCCTCCCTCCTTCGCCAATCTACTCTTATCTTTAAGCTTATTGAGATGGTGGTGCAAGCAGGAATGTAGTTTCATTCACAGCATCATCAGGGTTGGAAGAGACCTCACAGACCATCAAGTCCAACCCTTTACCACAGAGCTCAAGGCCAGACCATGGCACCAAGTGCCACGTCCAGTCCTGCCTTGAGCAGCTCCAGGGACGGCGACTCCACCACCTCCCCGGGCAGCCCATTCCAGTGCCCAATGACTCTCTCAGGGAAGAACTTTCTCCTCACCTCCAGCCTAAATTTCCCCTGGCATAGCCTGAGGCTGTGTCCTCTTGTTCTGGTGCTGGCCACCTGAGAGAAGAGAGCAACCTCCTCCTGGCCACAACCACCCCTCAGGTAGTTGTAGACAGCAATAAGGTCTGCCCTGAGCCTCCTCTTCTCCAGGCTAACCAATCCCAGCTCCCTCAGCCTCTCCCTCCTGGCTCAGCCTAGCTCAGCCTGTGCCCTCCTGTTTCTGGAGCCCCCCTTCCTCCTTGTCTGTGACCTCTTGCCACGAATTGGTCAGATCAAACATATGATTCTATATATTTCTCACAGGGGATACCTTGATGCAGTCAGAGGTGGCAATGCCCCCCTGATCCGGGCAAAGCTCTCTCTGCTTTCCTTCCCCACATCACTCCATTGGGTCAGGGATTGGCACAGCCTGCCCAGGGAGGTGACGGAGTGCCCACGCCTGGAGCTGTCAAAGCAACCTGTGCCCATGGCACTCGGGGACGTGCTTTGGTGGCCACGATGGCGTTGGGCTGCTGCTCGGACTGGGGCACCTCGGAGGGCTTTTAGCACGGAATCGTTTGGGTTAGAGATGAAACCAGAGCTCCCTTATGGCATTTAACCAGCACCAAACCACCCTTTGCCCCCCCCAGCCCTGCCTCAGTCAGTTTGTTTAAAGAGCATCTTTATGGCTTTATAACGTTCCTCTGCCACGTGCTGGCCACATTATCTGTGTGTCTGTTTTGGTTTGGTGATTCCATGTGATAAACAAAGGAGCCTTGTGGTGAGCAATGGTGACTGACATGGCAGCTTGCGGCACCTCGCACCGCGGCGCTTTGATCATAGAATCAAGCAGGTTGGAAGAGAGCTCCAAGCTCAAACAGCCCAACCTAGCACCCAGCCCTGCCCAACCAACCAGACCATGGTACTAAGTGCCCCAGCCAGGCTTGGCTGCAACACCTCCAGCCACAGCCACTCCACCACCTCCCTGGGCAGCCCATTCCAATGCCAATCACTCTCTCTGATAACAACTTCCTCCTAACATCCAGCCTAGACCTGCCCTGGCACAGCTTGAGGCTGTGTCCCCTTCTTCTGTCCCTGGCTGCCTGGTAGCAGAGCCCAACCCCACCTGGCTACAGCCTTCCTGCAGGCAGCTGCAGGCAGCAATGAGCTCTGCCCTGAGCCTCCTCTGCTGCAGGCTGCACCCCCCCAGCTCCCTCAGCCTCTCCTCACAGGGCTGTGCTCCAGGCCCCTCCCCAGCCTTGCTGCCCTTCTCCAAACACCTTCCAGCACCTCAACATCTCTCTGCAATGGAGGAGCCCAGAACTGGACACAGCACTGCAGGGGTGGCCTGAGCAGTGCTGAGCACAGGGGCACAAGAACCTCCCTTGTCCTGCTGCCCACACTGCTCCTGAGCCAGCCCAGGATGCCATTGGCTCTGCTGCCCACCTGGGCACTGCTGCCTCCTCTGCAGCTCCTCTCTCCCAGCACCCCCAGGGCCCTCTCTGCCTGGCTGCTCTCAGCCACTCAGTCCCCAGCCTGCAGTGCTGCTTGGGGTTGTTGTGGCCAAAGTGCAGAACCCTGCCCTTGGCCTTGTTCAGTCTCATCCCCTTGGCCTCTGCCCACCCATCCAGCCTGGCCAGGTCCCTCTGCAGGGCTCTCCTCCCCTCCAACAGCTCCACAGCTGCTCCTAGCTTGGTGCCATCTGCAAACCTACTGCTGCTGGACTCAATCCCCTGCTCCAGGTCATCAATAAGGATATTGAACAGGACTGTGCCCAGCACTGATCCCTGGGGCACACCTCTAGTGCCAGCTGCCAGCTGCATGTGGCACCATTCCCCACCACTCTCTGGGCTCTGCCCTCCAGCCAGTTCCTGACCCAGCACAGAGTGAATGTCCACACCCTGAGCTGCCAGCTGTGCCAGGAGCTGCTTGTGGCAGAGGGCACCTAAAAACGCTGTCCGCGGCTCCGCGCGTTTCGAGGACCACCCGGGCGGGCAGGGCAGAGTCCTGCTGCTTCCTCAGGGGGGGCTGCTGAGGCGGGCAGCCCGCCGGGCTCGGTCGCCTCCGCTCCCGGGGCGCTCTCAGGGGCCTTGGCCGATCGCAGCCCCCGCAGGCCGGAGCGGGTCGTTGCCATGGCGACTCGCGGCGGCCATCTTGGGGCTGCCCCCGCCCGCACCTGCGCCGCCCGCCCGCAGGTGAGCCGAGCCGCCGCCATGTCGCGGCCCTGAGCGCGGCCGCCATGCGGTGTGGCGGCGCAGCGGCGCCCGGCGCCGGCTCCCTCCCGCTCCTCCGCCGCCGCCTGCTTCTGCCGCGGGGGCTCCTGCTTCTGCTCGGTAAATGGGGGAGCTGTGGGTGTGAGGTCTCTCGTCATGCCGGGGGCTGCCGCGGCGCCGGGAAGCCCCGCACGGGGAGGCGGCTCCGGGGGCGGCGGGTGGCTGGCGGGGAGGCGGCAGCAGGCTGGGAAGCTGCGGGAAGGGCCGGTCCGGAGCGGGGAGGCGGCAGGCCGGGGCCCGGTGGGGCTGTGCTGTCAGGCCTCGTTGTGAGGGGTGCTGATGAGCGGCAGGAGTGAGCCGCGGGGGGTCGTGGGGCGAGCGAAGCCCCTCCGCGGGGCGCGGCAGGCAGCTGGCAGCGGTCGCTACCCGCCGGGCGCTCTGCCCTGCGCTCTGCCCTGCGCTCTGCCCTGCTCTGCCCTGCGCTCTGCCCTGCGCTCTGCCCGGCGTTCTGCCCTCAGCTCTGCCCGGCGTTCTGCCTTGCTCTGCCCTCAGCTCTGCCCTGCTCTGCCCTCAGCTCTGCCCCGCACTGTGCCCTTCGCTCAGCATCTTGCCCTACGCTCTGCCCCGTGCTCTGACTTGTACCCTGCCCTCAGCTCTGCCCGTCGCTGTGCCCAGCGCTGTGCCCTACGCTCTGCATCTTGCCCTACTTTCTGCCCGGCGCTGTGCCCAGCTCTGCCCAGCGCTGTGCCCTACGCTCTGCATCTTGCCCTACTTTCTGCCCTGCGCTGTGCCCAGCACTGTGCCCTACGCTCTGCATCTTGCCCTACTTTCTGCCCTGCGCTGTGCCCAGCACTGTGCCCTACGCTCTGCATCTTGCCCTACTTTCTGCCCGGCGCTGTGCCCAGCGCTGTGCCCTACGCTCTGCATCTTGCCCTACTTTCTGCCCAGCGCTGTGCCCCACGCTCTGCCTCGCTCTGCTTTGCTCTCAGCTCTCCGCTGGCTCTGTTGCTGCCCTCGGGGTTGCAGGGCCCTCGATGGGTAGCAGAAGGAGGAGAGTTTGGTAAGAGCCCTGTTGCACATTGGCAGTAGTGGGAGCAGGCTGTGTGACGCCAGAAATCAGCCTGGCGCTGGCACATGTGAATAGGAGCAGCAGAGGGCTCAGCTGGGGCGGTTCGTGCAGAGCTTCATGCGCAGCATCAGCTCCATGGATGCCAGGAGGATGGGACCCGACTACTACCGAGTGGCAGGACAAGGGGTAGAGGGCACCAACTGAACATCAGAAGTGCCAGCTCAATGTGACAAGGAAGGTCTGTCCTGTAAGGGTGGCAGAGCACTGGAGTAGGCTGTCCAGAGGGGTTGTGAAGCCTCCATCTCTTAGAGGTATTCCAAACCCGCCTGGATGTGTTCCCGTGGCCCTGCCTTGGTCTGATTTCCAGAGGTCCCTTCCAACCCCTACCATACCATAGTCTGCTAATCATAGAATCATAGAATGGTTTAGGTTGGAAGAGACCTCAAGGATCATCCAGTTCCAGCCCCCCACCATAGGCAGGGACACCTCCCACTAGAATGGGTCACTCAAGGACTCATCCAACCTGGGTAATAAATAAACCTGGATAATAAATCTTCATAATGCAGGAGCAGGAGACTGGTGAAAAGGATTTGGCTCCTGAATTGAAGAGAGATGTTGAGGTGCTGGAACTTGTCCAGAGAAGGGCAGCAAGGCTGGGGAGGGGCCTGGAGCACAGCCCTGGGAAGAGAGGCTGAGGGAGCTGGGGGTGTGCAGCCTGCAGCAGAGGAGGCTCAGGGCAGAGCTCATAGCTGCCTGCAGGGAGGCTGCAGCCAGGTGGGGTTGGGCTCTGCTGCCAGGCAGCCAGGGACAGAAGAAGGGGACACAGCCTGAAGCTGTGCCAGGGCAGGTTCAGGCTGGATGTTGTTAGGAAGTTGTTGTCAGAGAGAGTGATTGGCATTGGAATGGGCTGCCCAGGGAGGTGGTGGAGTGGCTGTGGCTGGAGTTGTTGCAGCCAAGCCTGGCTGGGGCACTTAGTGCCATGGTCTGGTTGGTTGGGCAGGGCTGGGTGCTAGGTTGGGCTGGCTGGGCTTGGAGCTCTCTTCCAACCTCCTTGATTCTCTGATTCAGTGGTGCTGCTGGGCAGGCAGGCTGGGCTCAGCCCTAGCTGAGGCATCCCAGCAGGTGAAGGAGGCAGAAGTAAACAAGAGGAGTGCTTGCTGCTGCAGGGTGACTCTTGACCTGGTGCCCGTGGAAGCCGCCTTTGGTCCAGGGTACTACACAGACAGCCACAACTGCCTTGAAGTAGCACAAAGCTGGCACTTGGCAACTTGTCAGAGAGACAGCTGGTGGAATTAATTCCTCAGCTCTTTATTCAGAGAACCATGGGATAGGTGTGGTTGGAAAGGACCTTGAAGATCATCCAGTTCCAACCCCACTGCCGCGGACAGGGACACCTCCCAGCAGCCCAGGTTGCTCAAGGGCTCATCCAGCCTGGCCTAGAACACCTCCCTGGGCAACCTGTGCCAGTGTCTTCTCACCCTCTGTGCTCCACAACTTCCCTGGGCAACCTGTGCCAGTGTCTTCTCACCCTCTGATCCACAACCTCCCTGAGCAACCTGTGCCAGTGTCTCCTCACCCTCTGATCCACAACCTCCCTGAGCAACCTGTGCCAGTGTCTTCTCACCCTCTGTGCTCCACAACTTCCCTGGGCAACCTGTGCCAGTGTCTTCTCACCCTCTGATCCACAACCTCCCTGAGCAACCTGTGCCAGTGTCTCCTCACCCTCTGATCCACAACCTCCCTGAGCAACCTGTGCCAGTGTCTTCTCACCCTCTGTGCTCCACAACTTCCCTGGGCAACCTGTGCCAGTGTCTTCTCACCCTCTGTGCTCCACAACCTCCCTGGGCAGCCTGTGCCAGTGTCTCCTCAACCTCACTGCCAATAATTCCTTCCTCATCTCCAGCCTCAATCTGCCCTCCTCAAGCTTCAATCCATTCCCTCTCATCCTATCCCAAGCCTTCATCTCTATATGTCCACACCTACAGGCTCTTGGCCATATTTAACTGGTGCTAGTTCCAAACCCACAGAGGGAATCTATCTGTTCTCTAAATGCCATTGGAGCATTTAAAGCACCCAGCATACAGTGGAGAAGCAGTCAGCATTGTGTTTGGGCTTGCACCTTTGGGTTAACATCACTCCAGTGCCTCACAGCTAACCAGAATCTAATCCTTCCCTCTGTGCTCATTCCATCAGGTGCCTGCAATGCCCTGGGCCTGGAAATCACCACCAGTCCCAAAGTGACAGCCTTCATTGGTGAACAAGTCTTGCTGAAATGCTCCTTCAAATCCACTTCTCCCATCACTGAGAACCTGATGGTGGACTGGACTTACAGGCCCCTCGCTGGTGGGCAGATGGAGACAGTAAGTGGTACAAGGAGGCTGCTGCTGGTGGAGGCAGGGGATTGGAGCTCTGTGATCTTCAAGGTCCCTTCCAACCCAAACCATTCTATGAATGTAAATCTCTGTGGCCCTATCAGCAGCTTCTGCTGCCCAAGGACTTTGAATTCCTGGGAGTGCCCTCATATCTGGCCCCAAAAGGTGGTGCTTGTGTGAAGTGAGATCTGCTAAGCCTCTACTCAGAGGGCAGCAAGAGGGCAAAGAGCAAAAGCTTAGGCACCACAATGAGGCAAGGAACCTGTTCTGCTGCTCTGCTGCAGGTCTGCAGGAGGGCACAGGCTGCTCTGGAGGGTGGTGATGGCATCTGAGAACCGAGCATGAAAGCCTTGGAGGTGTAATGAAGTGGGGCTGACTCAGAGCTTTCAAAGTGGCACTTGAAAAGGCCTCCTGCCTGAGAAGTGCTGTGGCTGCCTGACCTATATTCCTTTGTTTAGCATCCAAGAAGTGAAGCTTTGCTCCTTACTCAGCACTTGGAGGCCTCTTTGCCTGCTGCATTTTTTTATGTCTTTGCCTCCTTGCAGATTTTTCACTATCAGTCTGTTCCATACCCAGCAACCATGGGGAAGTTCAAAGACAGGATATCCTGGCTTGGGAATGTTGCCCAGGGTGATGCTTCCATTGCCATCCAAAACCCAGTGCTGAGTGACAATGGGACCTTTATCTGCAGCGTGAAGAACCCTCCAGACGTGTACCACAACATCCCCCAGACAGTGCTGCTGGTCACAGAGAGGGGTAAGCCTCCAGCTCCCTGGGCTGGCCTCAGCCAACTGCTACAGCTGCCCTGCAGCTTTGGCAAGAGCTTAAATGGGTTCCCTGGGGTTCCATGCTGGAATTTCAGCAGGGGTTACCTCAGGAAGACTGGGGAGGGATTTTTTGTAGGGGAGTGTGGAGAGAGGAGAAGGGGGAATGGTTTGAAGCTGAGGCAGAGAAGGGTTAGACTGGATCTGAGGAAGGAGTTGTTCAGTATAAGGGTGGTGAGACTCTGGAACAGGCTGCCCAGGGAGACTGTGGCTGCCTCCTCCTTAGGCCAGGTTGGATGAGGCTTTGAGCAACCACAACAGGAGTGTTGGAGTAAAAGTTCCCTTCCACACCAAACCCTTTTGTGATTCTGTCTGAGCTAAATACCCTGAGAACTGGGGACAGGAAGGGGCAAGTGGAAGCTGTGCTGACAAGAGACATCAAAACGGTGCTTTTGCTCAGGACTTCCAATCTCCACCCACGAGAGCAGAAGAGTGAAGTGAAAACGTTTTGGAAAGAGTGGGCTAAAAATCCCTGTCCACAGAGCCTGCTTCTCAGTACTGCCTCACCTCCTCCTCTGCCTCGCATGCCAGCCTGCCCCAGATCTGCAGCCCAGCCTGTGCTGCAACTGTGTCATCAGCTGCCTGCCTTTGGAGCCTTTCTGCACACACAGCACTTTTGTGCTGGGGGTGTGCTGGGAGCCCTACAGACAAGCTGCTCCCAGCCTGTCACCTCTGGGCAAGGCTGGTTTGTCACAGGGGCTGGCAGCTGGGCTTGCTTGTGTTTTACACCTACTCGTGTCCACTTCTGGGCCCCTCAGGTCAAGAAAGACCTCAGGGAACTGCTTGAAAAAGTCCAGCCCAGAGCCACAAAGCTGCTGCGGGCAGTGGAACATCTCCCTGTGAAGGCAGGCTGAGGGAACAGAGGAGCCTGAGGGCTGCCCTCCTTGCTGCTGATAAAGGTGTGCAGGGCTGGAGCCAGGCTCTGCCCTGGGGGTAGCCAAGGGCAGCACAAGGGACACTGGGGGAAAGCTGGAGCCAGAGGAGGGGACAAAAGGGAAAACTTTGTCACTCTGAGGGTGCTTGAGGCCTGGAGCAGGCTGCCCACAGAGGCTGTGGAGTCTCCTTTGGAGACATCCAAACCCCTCCTGGATGCATTCCTGTGTGACCTGCCCTGGGTGAGCCTGCTCTGGCAGAGGGGTTGGACTGGATGATCTCTGGAGGTCCCTTCCAAGAGCCCTGCCCTTCTGTGGTTTTAGCAGTGCTAGAGTTGGGCTGTTCTCTGTCTTCCCTGCAGGCCTTTCCTTCCAGCTCACCTCAGCAGTGCTGCTGGCCATTTTAGTCTTCCTGCCTTCCCTCCTCGTGGTGCTGCTGCTGTTGGTAAGGATGGGAAGGAACTTTGGAGTGCTCAAGGAGAAAAAAAAGCCTGGCTGTAAGAAATCCTCCATCGAAGTGTCTGATGAGTAAGTTCTGGCTGGAAGCTGAAGCCTGTGTTCCTTCTTTTGCCTGTTGGCACAAGCCAAGGGATGGTTTCTCCACTCTTCACTTCACAGCTCTCAACATCTGCAGCTCAGTCACTGAAATCTACTTCTGCATATGCATAATTCAGGCAGCTGTGAGAAAGCTTTGGAAAATCCCCATGCTGGAGCATCAGCTAAGTGCTGTAGATCCTCTTTTGCTTGAACTGAAGCAGTTTAGGCTTCAAAAGCCTTTCACTTCTGTAATTGGATTTGTTTGAGGCTAAATCAGCAGGATATTTTGCTGACGTGGGCTGGAGGGGTTGTGTTCTGCTCTGCAGGGTGCACAACCACAAACCCAAACAAGAGTGGAACTGCTGCCCCTGTGGTGGCCTCAGCAGAGGTGCCAGGTACTGAAGGAGCCTTGGAGGTTGAATTCTCTTCTCTGAGCTAGAGAGGATTCTGTCCTGTAAAGGTTAAGTAGTGAGGGCTTTGCATCTGCAATGCTGTGTCCAGCTCTGGAGCCCTCAACACAGGAAGGAGACAGAGCTGATAGAGAGGGTCTAAAGAAGGTCATTAAGGTGATCAAGGAGAAGGAGCAGCTCTGCTTCAGGACAGGCTGAGGGAGCTGAAGGTGTTCAGCTTGGACAAGAGAAGGCTCCAGGGGGACCTTAAAGTAGCCTTCCAGGACCTGAAGGGGCTACAAGCAGGCTGCAGAGGGGACTGTTCCCAAAGGCCTGCAGGGACAAGACAGTGGTTTGAAATGAGAGCAGAGCTGTTTGAGGTTGGACGTGAGGAACAAGTTCTGCAGCAGGAGGCTGCTGGAACACTGCAGCAGGTTGCCCAGGGAGGTGGTTGAGGCCTCAGCCCAGGAGATATTCAAGGTGAAGCTCAACAAGGCTCTGAGCAGCCTGCTCTAGGGGAGGATGTCTCTGTGACTGCAGGGGGTTGCACTGGGTGACCTTTGGAGGTCTCTTCCAACTCAACCCATTCTATGACAGTAAGATAACAGAGCTGCTGCTGCTGGAGCTGCTGCTGGCTTGGCAGTGAATGCAGCACTGCAGCTGGTTGCAGAGTGGGGGCTGAGTGCAGGGTTCCCATCAGCAGCTCCTGTGTTCTTCAGTGGAATGTCTGCCTTCAGAACATAGGACCTGACTTTCTCTGTCCTGTTTGGGATTGCTCTGCAGAACCAAGGCTTTTCCTCATGAGGGAAGCATCAGTTCAGTGTGGCAGGAGTGGGATTCCCAGGAGCTCTGTGGAGGTCAAGTCCAGCCTAACCCTCTGCTTTTCTGCAGGTCTGAACAGCCAGAGAGACACAACTGCTTGGGGAAGCTCAAAACCTGGTGCCTGAACTGTGTGGTAAGTGCAAGCTGCTGTCACCAGACCTGGCTTGGGCAGCTTTGGTGCTCAGAGGAGGTTCTGGAAGCAGCAAGCAGAGCTTGTCACAACCCTCCTGCCTGTCAAAGAAGGGTCCCAAATGGCTCTGCTTTGTGAGGCTCTCCACACAGGGCTGAGGACTGCTTGTGAGGAGAAGCTCTCTGCAGATCCTTACAGCCTGCTTTTTTGTTTGACCTCACTGAAATCCAAGCTGGCATTTTAGGGTGAAAATCCAAGGGAATAGGGGCAGCAATAACTGAGTGCACTGCAGAGAGGGCAGCATTCAGCCTTGCCTCTCTCCCTGCTTCCACTGGCCCAGCAAGCTGCTGCTTAGCTGCTGTGCTCTATTTGGTGCTGGCTTTTTGTTTGTTTTGTGGTGGCAGCTGGTGGTTGACTTCTAATCCTGCTTGCTCACTTGCTTGCCCTGTCAGCAAGCTCCTGTGTTGTCTTGAAAGGGCACTGAATGCTTTTGCCACCTGCTGTGCTGCAGACCTGTTTCCTGCAGTGTGTTGGCATTGCTCTGGCACCTTCCAGACTTAAACTCCCTACTAGGCCTAATTTGAGAGGGTTTCCATCTTCTTCTGAAGTCCTACAAAGGAACTTTACCTCAGACACAGCTTTTACACCTTGTCTAGAGGCTCAAGAAGTATGTTAAAGAGGATTTGAATGTGTTTGACTTGATTTCACCCCTCACAAGGCAGTGATTGAGCATCTCCTGCGTGCAGGAGCCCTCAGACAGGTGTGTGCTGGTGGTTTCTGTGCTTCATTAGGCACTGAGTTAAAAACAAACAATTCTGCAAGATGCATTTGAATATTTAGAGTTCTGCAGGAGCCACAGCAGTGACCACACAGCAGAGCAAAGCTCCCAAGAGGTGCAGGCTGCAGAAAGTGCTTTATGCAAAGGGGGAGAGTTGCTGTGGGAGGTGGAAAAGCTGTTACAAGTGACATGCTGGAGGCACCACTGTGTTGCTGCTGGTGGAGAGGTGAGTTAGCTTAGCCAAGCCCAGAGGCATTTTGGAAAGCATTTAAGCTGCTGCCAGAGGCTTAGGAGACTCAAAATCGTGGAATGGGTTGGGTTGGAAGTGACCTCCAAAGCTCAGCCAGTCCCAAGAACCCTGCAGGCAGCAGGGACATCCTCCTCTAGAGCAGGTTGCCCACAGCCCTGTCCAGCCTCACCTTGAATATCTCCAGGGCTGAGGCCTCAACCACCTTCCTGGGCAGCCTCCTGCTGCAGAACTTGTTCCTCACATCCAACCTCTGTCTGCTGTGATCCCACTTCAAGCCATTGCCCTCATCCTGTTCCTGCAGGCCTTTGGGAACAGTCCCTCTGCAGCTTGCCTGTAATCCCCTTCAGGTCCTGGAACGCTGCTTTAAGGTCCCCCTGGAGCCTTCTCTTGTCCAAGCTGAACACCCCCAGCTCCCTCTCAGCCTGTCCTGTACCAGAGCTGCTCCATCTCCTTGATCATCTTCCCACACCACATCCTGGTCTCCAAGCTGGTGCCACATGGGTTTGATGGGTGGGCCACAAGATGGATGAAGAAGTGGCTTGATGGCAGCACCCAAAGAGTGGCAGCCACACTTTGGGTGCTGCCAATGGCTCCATGGCCAAGTGGAGGCCAGAGACAAGCAGAGTCCCTCAGGAATCAGCCCTGGCACCAGTCTTGTTCAGCATCTCTGTGGGTGCCATGGACAGAGGCACTGAGTGCAGCCTCAGCAGGTTTGCTGCCCACACCAAGCTGTGTGGTGCAGCAGCCAGGCTGGAGGGCAGGATCCATGCAGAGGGACCTGCACAGGCTGCAGAGGTGGGCACAAGCCAAGCTCAGGAGGGCCAGCAAGAGCAAGGGCAAGGTCCTGCAGCTGGGTGGAGTCAATGCCAAGCACAAATCCAGGCTGGGCAGTGAGTGGCTGAGAGCAGCCCTGAGGAGAGGGACTTGGGGGTGCTGCTGGAGGAGAAGCTCAGCAGGAGCCAGCAGTGAGCACTTGCAGCCCAGAAAGCCAAGCAGAGCCTGGGCTGCAGCAACAGAAGTGTGGCCAGCAGGGCCAGGGAGGGGATTCTGCCCCTCTGCTGTGCTCTGCTGAGACCCCACCTGGAGTCCTGCATCCAGCTCTGGAGCCCCTGGGACAAGAGGGCTGTGGAGATGCTGCAGAGTGTCCAGAGCAGGGCCAGGAGGATGCTCAGAGGCTGCAGCAGCTCTGCTGTGAGCACAGACTGAAAGAGTTGGGGCTGTGCAGGCTGGAGCAGAGGAGGCTCCCAGGAGACCTTCTTGTGGCCTGCCAGGATCTGAAGGGGGCTGCAAAAAACTGGGGAGGGACTTTTGAGGCTGTGAGGGAGTGGCAGGAGTGGGGGAAATGGAGCAAAGCTGGAGGTGGGTAGGTTCAGCCTGGAGGTGAGGAGGAAGTTGTTGAGCAGGAGAGTGGTGAGAGGCTGGCAGGGGTTGCCCAGGGAGGTGGTTGAGGCCCCATGGCTGGAGGTGTTTGAGGCCAGGCTGGCTGAGGCTGTGTGCAGCCTGCTCTAGGGTAGGGTGTCCCTGGGCATGGCAGGGGGGGTTGGCACTGGCTGCTCCTTGTGCTCCCTTCCAACTCTGACTGATTCCATGATTCTTTGATCTTCATGGCCTCTGGAGCCTCTCCATCAGGTCCCTGTCTCTGTTGTGTTGAGGGCCCCAGAGCTGGGCACAGCCTTGCAGGTAAGGTCTGATCTGAGCAGAGCAGAGGGGCAGGATCCTCTCTCTCCATCTCCACCAAGGCTGCCCTTGGCCTTCTGGGCTGCCAGTGCCCATTGCTGGCTCCTGCCCAGCTTCTCCCCTCCCCAGCACCCCCAAATCCTGTGCAGGGCTGCTCTCAAATGTCATTGGGTTGCTGATGTGTTTCATGTACTGCTGCACAGCTTCTCTCTGTCCTCCCTGTTTAGGACACAGATGAGGAAGATCCCTACTGATGAAAGGTCAAAGCTGTGGATACCAGAACAAAGTGACAGCACTGCAAGTCATGGCTGGCTGGGAATGGATGCTGCTGGAATACCAGTGCAGACTGAAGGACCTGCTCTGATCTTGGTGGACTGGCAGAAGACTGCTGATGGAATCCTTCACTTTTACTCAAGCACAAAACAACCATTTGGGAAATCTTTCTGACAGACTGGGGAAAAGAAAACCCCAGAATCTCTTAACCAGTGCCTGCAGAAGAAACCTCAGTGCCTGCAGCTGTGTTTGCTGCCAGCAGGCCCACAGGGCATCTTTCTGAGTTGACTTGCAAACCTCTTTCCATTATGATTGGTGAATTCCCTCTTTTCTGTGCCCTTGGATTTGAATTGCCTGAAGCTGCAGAGCAGTGCCAGCTCCCAGCAGTGGTCAGCACTGGGCACTGCCAACGTTTTCCTCTCTTCTTTTTGGGTACAGCTGGATCAGGTTGGTGTGTGGCATCCTTTGGCTCGGAGCAAAGAGAGCCTCCTGCTTTTTAGCTGCTGCTTGGTTTCCTCTGCCACTTCACTCCAGGATCACTGTGCTGTTCCTGCTGTGTCACCAGCTGCACACTGCTGTCACCAAGCTCCATCTTTCCTGCTCTGTTTCAGCTGGCCACCAGTTCCATCTCTCTCTCCATGCAGAAGTGAAGCACAATTCACATCAAACTCATTTGGTTTTGCAGTCAGAAATGGGGACTCTGTACCTGGGGACACATAACCCCATCTACCTCAGCCACTGCCTCCCACAGTGTCCAAAGGAGTTTTCCATGGGCAGCAGCAATCCTGTTCCTCCTCTCTTCTTTCTGAGTGCCATTCTAGGGAAAACAGCTGATGGTGCTTCAGTTCTGCCTGGGAAAAGGGAGTGGTTCCTGCTCCAGCAATGGGCAGCAGAGAGCAGTGGGGTTCACTGCTCTGAGCAGCTGCTGTTTCCTGCTGACCAGCACTTGTCAGGCTCCTCTCACACGTGGTCCAAGTTTACTGTTGCCTTTGATGTGCCCTTACCAATAAATTGCTCTGGTTCATTCTGGGCCATGAATTTTATTTGGCTAAGTCATAGAATCGTAGATTTGGATGGGTTGGAGAAGTCCTGGATAGGGCTGGGTGCTAGGTTGGACTGGATGATCTTGGAGGTCTCTAGCAACCTGGTTGATTCTGTGATTCCTTTGAGATCATCTGAGTCCAGCCAGCAACCCAACACCACCATGGCCACCAAACCATGCCCCTAAGTGCCATGGCCACACCTTGAATACCTCCAGGCATGGGAACTGGGCAGCCTGTTCCAATCCCTGACCACTCCTGCAGCAAAGACTGCAACCTCATCTCCAACCTAACCCTCCCCTGGCACAATTCCAGGTGATTTCCTCTCCTCCTCTCACCTGAGACCAGGGAGAAGAGCTAAAGCTGGCTGAGTGTAGCTGACCTCACCCAGCTGCCATCCTGAGAGGCTGCTCAGCTATACAAACTCTCATCTGCTGAGGGGTGAAGGTGCCCAGGGACAGATCTAACCCAAAAGAGAACAGGTACCCAGTGCCCCTCTGCAGCCTGCTCCACTGGAGCTGCCCCTGCTGCCTGCAGGGAGGGGGTTGGACAAGATGCCCTTGGAGGGTCCCTCCCCACCCAATGCAATCTGTGAACTGCAGTCAGGGCTCCAAGTGCACAGAACTTCATCTAGAGGTATGGAGAAGGTCCTGGCTGTAAAGCAGCTCAGCTCTAGGTCTGTGTCTCCAGCTGAATGCATTTTCCTTCTGCCTGCAGTGAAGATTTCAGCAGCTCTCCCAGCCAGAACTTTCCTGAGAAAGGATGTTGGTGGCTTCTGCAGCCTGAGGAAGTGGCTTTGCTGTTCCCCTCTCAGTCCTAGCACATCACTTGGGTTCTTTGTGGAAGTGAATGACTCTTGGTTTTCATCAAGGACCTTTGCCTTCAGCCTCTGTCAGCAGTGGGCTAGATCCTGGGCAAGGCTTTCTGCTGCAAAATGACCTCTTGGAAGCTAAGAGCATGCAGGTGTTGAACCTTCACTTTCCCAGGCTCTGTGTGCCCCCCAGACTGGTACTAGGGGAGAGAACAGTGCTTGTTGTGGTACCCCAGAGGAAGAGGAAGGATGAAAATGAACTTGCAAAGTGTTTGGGGTGTGCAGAGGGAGTTTGTGCCAGTTAAAAGCAGTCCCTGCTGCCTGTCTTGTCTGTGTTTCAGAAGGGAGCTGCTGTCCATGCAGCCAAAAGCACCTTGGGTGGCTTTTCAGCCTGGTAGGTGCCTGCTAACCTGTGGCCCCTCAACACCACTGGGATCAAGGCCCAGCAAAGAAACTCAGTACAGTGAGGGTAAGGAGACAATGGCAGAGGTTGGCCCAGGGAGGTTGTGGAGCACAGAGAGGGAGGGTGAGGAGACACTGGCACAGGTTGCCCAGGGAGGTTGTGGAGCACAGAGAGGGAGGGTGAGGAGACACTGGCACAGGTTGCCCAGGGAGGTTGTGGAGCACAGAAGCACAGAATGTGATCTTTGATCACATTCTGTGCTTCTGTGCTCCACAACCTCCCTGGAGGTGCTCAGGGCCAGGCTGGATGAGGTCTTGAGCAACCTGGGGCTGGTGGGAGGTGTCCCTGCCCACAGCAGCCTGGACCAGCCCCTTCTCCATTCTGATGTGTCAGGACCTCCATCTAGCTTTTAACTTCCTCAGTGAAAGTGACCATCAAAGTGAACCTGAAATGTGACTTGAAAGCAGAGGCTGATGAGTGAGATTAAGACTCCAGCACACATCCTGGGGAGGCTTTTGCCACTGATTCAGAGGCTCTGAATTAGTCACTGAAGAGCTCTTTGCTTAAGAGGCAACTTGGCTGCCCCCAAGCCACACTGGGTGAGTGCTTTTTGCCATCATATTTACCTTTAGCTGTGGGTTTTATTTCTGAAGAGAGACCTGGGGAGGGTTTGATACCATAGGAAAATGTGAGGGCAGGACTTAGAGATTGACAGAATGGGTTAGGTTGGAAGGGACCTTAAAGCTCATCCAGTTCCCACCCTCCTGCCATGGGCAAGGACACCTCCCACTAGCCCAGGTTGCTCAAGGCCTCATCCAGCCTGGCCCTGAACACCTCCAGGGAGGTTGTGGAGCACAGAAGCACAGAATGTGATCAAAGATCACATTCTGTGCTTCTGTGCTCCCCAACCTCCCTGGGCAACCTGTGCCAGTGTCTCCTCACCCTCCCTCTCTGTGCCCTCCAGGATGGTATCTGTGTAGCTGTTTCCCTTTCCCATCTGTTTAGCCAAGGCAGTTAGCTTGGAGAAGGATTTGGATGTGTCAGCACTGCAACAGACAGAACAGCCTGGCTGAGTGGGTGCTGTCTTCAGCTGCTGCTTGCCACAGAGGGAGACCCTGCAAAAGTCTTCCCAGACAGACCAGAATTTATTCTGAGAAACAGGGTCAGAAGCCCAGGAAGGGTTTGGTGGCAAATAAGGACCTCAGAGCTGAAGTGAGCAGAGAAGGACTTGGGGATGTCAACTGAGCCAGCACAGGTCACTGGCAGCCCAGAGCCAGCTGTGTGCTGGCTGCAGCCAAGGCAGGGAGAGCAGCAGCAAAGGGAGGGGATTCTGCTCCTCTGCTCTGCTCTGCTCAGACCTCACCTGCAGCACTGCCTCCAGTGCTGGTGCCCCCAGCACAAAGGGGCCATGGAGCTGCTGGAAAGGGGCCAGAATAGGCTCCCAAGATGCTCAGAGGGCTGCAGAACCTCCCCTGTGGGGACAGGCTGGGAGAGTTGGGGCTGTTCAGCCTGGAGAAGGCTCTGAGGAGACCTCAGAGCAGCTTTCCAGTGCCTGAAGAGGGCTACAGGAGAGCTGCAGAGGGACTTTTGATAAGGGCTGGGAGTGATGAGATGAGAGAGGATGGATTGAAGCTGGAGGAGAGCAGATTGAGACTGGAGAGGAGGAAGAAATTCTTGGCAGTGAGGGTGAGAAGACACTGGCACAGGTTTGCCCAGGGAGGCTGTGGAGCACAGAGAGGGAGGGTGAGGAGACACTGGCACAGGTTTGCCCAGGGAGGTGTCCAGAGCCAGGCTGGACCCTGCAAAAATCTGTTCCCAGACAAACAGACCAGAATTTAATCTGAGAAACAGAGTAATAAACCCAGGAAGGGTTTGGTGACAAAGAAGGACCTCAGTAGCTGCACTGCAGGAGCTCTGCGTGCATGCTGCTCCTGTACACAGAGGCTCTGCATGCTGAGGGCCTGCTTTAAGCTGGTCCTGCAGAGGAGTTACCCTGAGAAGCTGCAGCTCTGCTCGAGTTCTGAAGCTTTTAGCAAAGGAGGAGGCTGTGCCTTGCTGCAGTGCAGCAGCTGAGAGCTCTGAGCACGACTTGGTGCTGTTTGTAGGTCGTGTGTGCAAGAGCTCAGGCTGCGAGGCAAAGTGTGTCACGGGAGAGCTGCAGGCAGCAGGCAAACCACACAGCTCCCCCCCCTCTACATCCACCTCCACACAACCCAGCCCCCAAGGCAGCTCAGAGGAAGGGGGGAGTTGAAAGGAGGCAGATCTGAGAGCATTCTGAAAGTCCTTCCTGCCACTCTCCAGGATTTTATTGCGTGGAAAAGGGAAGGTGCTGAAAAAATTTGTTCCTAATGGGAAGAATTGGTTTGCTGCAGGAGTGGTCAGGGACTGGCACAGGCTGCCCAGGGAGGTGGTGGAGTTCCCATGCCTTGGAAAGAGGTTTGAGTTGTTGAGGGAGGTGCTGAGGGGAGACCTCACTGCTCTCTACAGCTCCCTAAGAGGAGGTTGGAGCCAGGTTGGGGTTGGTTTCTTCCTGGTATCAGGTGATAGAAGGAGGTGAGGTGGCCTGAGATTGTGCCAGGGGAGGGATAGGTTGGAGAGGAGGAACAATTTCTTTGCTGCAAGAGTGGTCAGGGAGTGGCACAGGCTGCCCAGGGAGGTGCTGGAGTCCCCATGCTTGGAAGTGATCAAGAACCCTGTGGCCATGGCACTTGGCCATTGGAATGGGCTGCCCAGGGAGGTGGTGGAGTGGCTGTGGCTGGAGGTGTTGCAGCCAAGCCTGGCTGGGGCACTTAGTGCCATGGTCTGGTTGGTTGGGCAGGGCTGGGTGCTAGGTTGGGCTGGCTGAGCTTGGAGCTCTCTTCCAACCTGCCTGATTCTATGATTCTATGATCTGTGCTGCTGGGTCCCCAAGCTTCCTGGGGCAGCACCTATGTCCCTGGCACTCTGTGCAGAACTGACAGTGCCAGCCCATTCCAATGCCAATCACTCTCTCTGACAACAACTTCCTCCTAACATCCAGCCTGAACCTGCCCTGGCACAGCTTGAGGCTGTGTCCCCTTCTTCTGTCCCTGGCTGCCTGGCAGCAGAGCCCAACCCCACCTGGCTACAGCCTCCCTTCAGGGGAGGGACCCTTCAGGTCCTGCACTCCCTCAGCCACTCCTCACAGGGCTTGTTTTATCCTGGGGCTCTCTGCTCCAGAGGGCTGAAGGGGAGGGCAGCTCTGAGGGTGGCAGGAGCAGTGGCAGGTGGGCACCTTGCTTGTTCTTTCATATAGGTTCATAGCATGGGTTGGGTTGGAAGGGACCTTAAAGATCATCCAGTTCCAACTGAATGGCTGGAACTGGTTGCCAGAGACACCTTCCACTAGCCCAGGTTACTCAAGGAGGGAGCTCTACCTCCTTCTGTGGCTGTCTCCAGCACCCTGCAGCAAGGAGATTCATTCTGGAGCAAGGGCTCCATGTTTTCAAGGGGCAGACTTCTTGGAGCAGGCAGCACAAACATCTCAGTGCTTTCTGAGCTCCTCTCTGAACACCTCAGCTCAGATGCAAGAGACTCGACCCCCAAACCACCGGAAGGATTCACTGCTTGGTGGGAAAACAGCAAAGGTGGTTCAGGCTGAGCCCTCCCCCAGCTCACTCTTCCTCTCCAGAGCATTCTCTAACCAAGACCTCTCTCTCCTCTGCGCTTCACCGTCAGGCTCCCAGCTGGCAGTGGCTAACCCAGGAGGCTGAAGGTCTGAGCAGCAGAGTGTGTCCCTCTGTGAAGAACTGAAGGAAGCCTTCTCCTGGCCTAGGGGTTCAGCTTGGCTGCCAGCTGTTGGTGTCCTGCCCCAGGGGAGTCTGATGTGTGCTTCCCCTCACCTCTGCTTTTCTTCCCAGAGTAAGATGAAGGTGCTGCTGAGCCTGACCCTGGTGCTGACATGGCTGGGTAAGCTGTAAGTCATGCTGCTGCCTGTGGTGGCCTTGCCTGCTTTCCCCTCTGCCGTTACTGGAGGACCCAGGGGTTCCTCTCTTCCCCTGGTGAGAACCCACCGGGGTCTGGCAAGGAGCTGGCAGCAGTAAGTGGGCTCCTGGGCACCAGGAACTTTCTGGGTGCTGTAGATTCTCTTCATAGAATCATAGAATGTCAGGGGCTGGAAGGGACCTCAAAAGATCATCTGGTCCAGCCCTTCTGTCAGAGCATACAAAGCTCACCCATAGAGAGGCTCCAGAGTGCAGTGGCATCCTTGGATGGATCCTGTCCTTCAGAGTCCAGTGGCAGCCCTGGGTGGATCCTGTCCTTCAAAGTCCAGTGGCAGCCCTGGGTGGATCCTGTCCTTCAGAGTGCAGTGGCAGCCCTGGGTGGATCCTGTCCTTCAAAGTCCAGTGGCAGCCCTGGGTGGATCCTGTCCTTCAGAGTGCAGTGGCAGCCCTGGGTGGATCCTGTCCTTCAAAGTCCAGTGGCAGCCCTGGGTGGATCCTGTCCTTCAAAGTCCAGTGGCAGCCCTGGGTGGATCCTGTCCTTCAAAGTCCAGTGGCAGCCCTGGGTGGATCCTGTCCTTCAGAGTGCAGTGGCAGCCCTGGGTGGATCCTGTCCTTCAGAGTGCAGTGGCAGCCCTGGGTGGATCCTGTCCTTCAAAGTCCAGTGGCAGCCCTGGGTGGATCCTGTCCTTCAGAGTGCAGTGGCAGCCCTGGGTGGATCCTGTCCTTCAGAGTGCAGTGGCAGCCCTGGGTGGATCCTATCCTTCAGAGTGCAGTGGCATCCTTGGGTGGATCCTATCCTTCAGAGTGCAGTGGCAGCCCTGGGTGGATCCTGTGCCTTGTTCTGCCAGGCTCTAGGGCTCTGGAACTGCTTTGCCAGGTCTAGATAGAGGGAGAGGTTTCCAAGGTGTTGGTTTTGGCTCTGCTTGAGGGAACTCATTCAGTCTTCTCCACTGGCAAAGCTTTGTCATTTTCAGCTGGTCAATACCTAAAGAAACCAGTTAGGGAAGCTGCAGCACTCTGCACTTACTGTTTACAGGGCACTGGACAAATAGTTGGTGCCTTGCCAGGGCCCAGCCCTCAGTGGCTGTGGACAGAGCGAGCAGAGCAGTGAGGCAGCAGCAGCAGCAGCAGACCTGTCTGAGCAGCTCCCTCTGTATCACCTCACCCAGTGCCTGGGCTCAGCCCCTCTGCTTGCCAAGCTCCTGCCAGTACAAGCAGAGTATCTCTGGAGGAGCTCCAGGGAGATTTTCTCTCACACTTGTTTCCCCTTCCTGCCCTGCACACCGCAGCAATAGCCTGGTGCTGGCTGTGGCAGCTCTGTGCCCTCTGATGCTCCTCTGCTTGCTTTGCTCCCTCACTCTGCTCAGTTTCTCTAGCAAACCCTAAGCAGCAGTTGTAGAATCACAGAATGGGTTGGGTTGCAAGAGACCCTAAAGCTCATCCAGTCCCAACCTCCCTGCCACCTCCCACCAGCCCAGGGTTGCTCAAGGCCTCATCCAGCCTGGCCTTGAACACCTCCAGGGAGGTTGTGGAGCACAGTGAGTGATCCATAAATCCCTGGGCAACCTGTGCCAGTGTCTCCTCCCTCTCTGTGATTCACAACCAACCTGGCCAACCTGTGCCAGTGTCTCCTCACCCTCCCTCTCTCTGCTCCACAACCTCCCTGGCCAACCTGTGCCAGTGTCTCCTCACCCTCCCTCTCTGTGCTCCACAACCTCCCTGGCCAACCTCTGCCAGTGTCTCCTCACCCTCCCTCTCTGTGCTCCACAACCTCCCTGCCCAACCTGTGCCAGTGTCTCCTCACTCTCCCTTCTCTGTGCTCCACAACCTCCCTGGGCAACCTGTGCCAGTGTCTCCTCACTCTCCCTTCTCTGTGCTCCACAACCTCCCTGCCCAACCTGTGCCAGTGTCTCCTCACTCTCCCTTCTCTGTGCTCCACAACCTCCCTGGGCAACCTGTGCCAGTGTCTCCTCACTCTCCCTTCTCTGTGCTCCACAACCTCCCTGGCCAACCCTGTTCAAGTGTCTCCTCTCTGTCCTAACCTCCAGTCTAAATGATGTGGCCAGACAAGTCCAGGCCCAGGTCACCAACGTGTGAGCAAGGAGTATGGAAGCCAAATAGGCAGGTTGGGAAGGAGGAACTGAAGCTCATGTGGAGCAGCCGAATTGCCCCTGGCCTGGTGCAAGATGAGGGTGGCACAGGTTCTCCCAGCCAGTGACTCAACAGGAACAGCCCTGCAGGAGCTGCAGGCTCTGGCTGGGAGCAGCAGAGGGCTGGGGTTGTGCTAGCCCCACTTTGCTCGTCGGGCGAGCGCAGCAGCCCCGGCTCGGGTAGCTGGGAGGATGTGCTGCCCCCCACGCCGGGCATGCCACGGGCAAGGCTCAGGGAGAGGCTTTGCCTGCGCGGGCAGCGCTCCGGACCGCTCAGTGCCAGCAGCCCCCGGAGGAGAGGAGGTAGCCCATGGGGACAGGCAGGCTGCAGCTGGCCCTGCTGCCGGCGCTCACGCTGCTGTCCCTGTCCCCGGCAGAGCCGTGCCGTGCCAGGGCTGCCTGGGTGTTCACCCAGCCCCTGCTGCGTGCCAGCGAGGGGGGCTCGGTCCAGCTGCAGTGCCGCCTCCTAGACTTGGTGTCCCCACACTGGACCATGACCAAAGTGGATTGGCTGCGCCTGGCAGGAGATGGCACCCAGAAGGTGGGTTGGGATCGGGGGTGGGGGGGGTGGGCAGTGGAACTGGGAGGGGGGAAGGGAGAGCCAGGCAGCCTTGGTGCTGTCGGGAGGCTGGAGGAAGCCTGGCCTGGGCCGGGAGAGGAAGGAGGTTTCTCCATCTGGCAGAGGGACTCCTCCACCGCTTCCCATGGCCCTGCAGGGGAAGCACTGTGCTGGGTGCTGGATGCTGGGTTCTAGGTGCTGGATGCTGAGTGCTCGGTGCTGGGTGCTGAGTGCTGGGTGCTAGATGCTGGATTCTAGGTTCTAGATGCTGGATGCTGGTTCTAGGTGCTGGTTGATGGTTGTGGGATGCTGGGTGCTGGATGCTGGGTTCTGGGTGCTAGGTTCTGAGTGCTGGATGCTGGGTGCTGGATGCTGGGTTCTGGGTGCTGAGTGCTGGATGCTGGGTGCTAGATGCTGGGTTCTGGTTGCTAGGTTCTGAGTGCTGCATTCTGAGTGCTGGATGCTGGGTGCTGTTTGCTGGTTGTGGAATGCTGGGTGCTGGGTTCTGGGTGCTGGATGCTGGGTTCTGGGTTCTAGGTGCTGGTTGATGGTTGTGGAATTCTGGGTGCTGGGTTCTGGGTGCTGGATGCTGGAGCTTCCTGGGAGAGCGTGGGAAGCAGCTGGGCTCTCCTGCATGGAGAGGCCTCCCCAGGCAGAGGGAGAGAGCATGAAGCTGAGGGCTCTTGAGCAGAGGAGGGCACCACACAGGGCACTGCCCATCTGCTGGGCTCCTTTCAGCCGCTGCTGTCTGTGCCCTGGCAGGATGAGATGGTGTTTTATTACTACCACAGCCGCGGCATCCCTGTGGGCCGTTTCCAGGAGCGGGCACAGTGGCTAGGGAACACCTCCCGCTGGGATGGCTCCATCCAGCTGCAGGACCTGCGGGTCAATGACAGCGGCACCTACGTGTGTGAGGTTCGGCTGCGGGACCGCGGCAGCATCCTCAAGAACCGCACCGTGCTGCGCGTCAGCCCCGCCGAGCACGCAGGTGACTGCTCGCCCGTCCCGCAGCCCGCAGAGGAGCCGCAGCGGCTCCGGGAAGCTCTCGAACCTACCACCACGGCTGTCGTGGGGTAGGGCTGGGGTCCCTGCGTGTACCATCCCCTGCCTTGGTGTCTCCCCGGCAGGACAAGGAGCGGCGGCAGGCGCCCAGGACTCCGCAGCCCCGGGAGACTCCAGGTTCTGGGCTGTGGCTGCGGGCGGTGGCTGCGTGGCTGTGGTGTTGGCTTTCCTGGCAGGACTCAGCCTGAGGAGGAGGTACCGGCGCCAGCTGTGGGGTTCTGGGGCCGAGCACAGCACCTGCTGGCAGCCTTCCTGCTCTGCTCTCCCTGGCCGAGCAGGGGGTTCATCGCCACTGCCCTCAGCAGGGTGCCACTGCCCTCAGCAGGGTGCCTCTGCCCTCAGCAGGGTGTCACTGCCCGCAGCAGGGTGTCACTGCCCGCAGCAGGGTGTCACTGCCCGCAGCAGGGTGACACTGCCCTCAGCAGGGTGCCTCTGCCCTCAGCAGGGTGCCACTGCCCGCAGCAGGGTGCCTCTGCCCTCAGCAGGGTGCTACTGCCCGCAGCAGGGTGCCACTGCCCTCAGCAGGGTGCCTCTGCCCGCAGCAGGGTGCCACTGCCCTCAGCAGGGTGCCTCTGCCCTCAGCAGGGTGCCACTGCCCTCAGCAGGGTGCCTCTGCCCGCAGCAGGGTGCCTCTGCCCTCAGCAGGATGCCACTGCCCTCAGCAGGATGCCACTGCCCTCAGCAGGGTGCCACTGCCCTCAGCAGGATGCCACTGCCGGCAGCAGGGTGTCACTGCCCTCAGCAGGGTGCCACTGCCCTCAGCAGGATGCCACTGCCCGCAGCAGGGTGCCACTGCCGGCAGCAGGATGCCACTGCCCTCAGCAGGATGCCACTGCCCTCAGCAGGGTGCCACTGCCCGCAGCAGGGTGCAGGCTCCTGCCGCCCTCTAGTGTCACCCTGCCCTGCCCAGTCCCCGCTGAGCTCCCTCGCCGCCTGAGCTCCCTCCCGAGTGCCACGTCCCAAAGGACACATCTCAGTGTCCCAGGATGACATCGCTGTTGCCTTCTCTCAAGGTCTACAGGCAACACAGCCCTGGAGAGGACTGGAAATGGTGGCAGCAAGAACAAAGCAGAGGTGAGAGCTGGGACTGAGTGGAGGGGACCTGAGCTAGGACACAGCCACTACCTGTGGAGAGGAGAGGCAGGAGAAGGGGAGGGATGAGGTGTGCAGGGCTGCAGGGCAGGAGCAGGGTGCACATGCTGGGCCATGCCCTTGTGTGGCTGCCACCCTCAGCCAGCACATGGGAATGCTGCGGGCTCCTTGCTGTGCCACCAGCGGTGGCTGGGACGAGCCTTAGGTCTGGCCATTGCATTTGGCAAATGCTCCTGCAGCAGCCAAACGCCCAGGAGATGAGAGGCTTGGCAGGGGCAGATGGGGTTGTGGGCACCAGGGTCATCCTCATGCAGGTTGGGTCACTGGCTGAGGCTGTGTGTCCTTGGGACACGGAGGGATCGCTGCCATGGGTGTGTGGGCACAGGGCTGGGGACACTGAGGGAGATATCCCACACTGGCCAAGCACCAGGTGCTGTTTGCTGGGCAGCCATGGCTGTGGCTCCTGCTGCTAGTCCTGCCACGAGGTAAGGCAGCTGCTGTGTAGTTGGGGACTGCTTGGTGCCAAGTGTCCTGATCTCCTCCTCGCAGGAAGCTCTTTACTCCTCCATCCCTGGCACTGAGGTGCCCAAAGCTGAACAAAATGCACAGAAGAAGAAGAAGAGAGCTGAGGAGACCTACATAACCATGGTGAGGAGGAGAGCAGCTGCCCTAAGCTGTGCCAGACGTGGGCAAGATGTGCACCCGCAGGGCTGGTGAACCCCCTACATCACGCCCCCTCCCCAGGCAGTGGTGTCCCTTGCTGCCTGCCTGCAGCCAAACTCATGCCCTGTGCCTTCCTCCTTGCCAGCACCCCTCTGCCTTCCGGGACAACGGCGTCTATGTGGAGCTGGCCAAGAGAGCCATCCCAGCGGAGTGGATGCAGGAGGATGGGCACAGAGAGGAGCCCTGCAGCAGGCCAGAGGCAGCACTTCCCAGACCTCCAGAGGGGGAGAAGTAGCCGTGCTGGGGGTGGGAGGAGATGTGTGCAGGGCAACTTTGCTCCAATGGGCAGCCCAGCACTCTGCTGCTGCCAGCCCTTCTTCAGCGAGTGCTGGCACTTCCCCGTGTGCTCCGTGCCACCGCCAGTGCTGGGGCACTGCCCACCCCACAGCTGCTGCCACAGCACCAGGGCAGACATGTCTCTGGCTCTTGTCTCCTGGTTTCTGGAGAGAGGGGGCACAGTGGGCAGAGCCTCCACGCTCTAACTTTGGTCCTGGCCTGTGCAGCTCCAGATCCTGAGATCAGATCTGCCAGAAGAGCCTGGCAGGGGGGAAGGGGCACACGCAGCATGAGCCGTGCCAGTGGTACCTGCTGAAGATAATAAAGCTCAGGGACTCTTCCCTGTGCCTGGCTTCCTCTTATGCCTCACTTAAGCGTGTGATGCCCACGTGTGCCAGACCTGCCTGGCCCTGTGCCTGGGAGCCCCTGCAACCCACTGCAGCCTCCTACCCAGCACCTGTGCCTGCCTCGCTGCCTCCAGAGCACAGTGACCCCAACTAGGGCCACCAAGGGCTTGAAGAGGCCCTCCTGGGCTGTTCCTCCCCTCGCTGCTGCCCTGACTTGCAGGGAATAAGGGGCAGGACCCCCCCGCCCCGAGGCGTTGGGGTGTCCCATGCCACCCAGACACCAGCCCTTCGCGATGGCACTCTCCCGGCACTGGCTGCCCTGGCCAAAGGGGAGCCCAGCAGGCGCTCCCGGGGCAGCGTGGGGGCAGTGCCAGCTCTCCCGCTGCCTATATTTAGCTGTGTGACAGCTGCAGGTGCAGCCCCTGCCCACCTCCCACCGGCGCCGGGGACGGGGGACTGCGGCGCAGCCTGCGCCGCCTGCACTCCTTCGTTTCACGTTGACACCCTACTCGCTTTTGCTGGCTGCTGCCGAGCCGAGCCACTACAGGAGGACTCGGCAGGCAGGGCTGGTTTCGAGGGGGTCGGGGGTGGTGGGTGAGCTCCACAGCCTCCGTGGGGCGGTGGGACCTGCTCCGGCAGAGCGGAGTCTGCCCTGCCTGCCCGGCGTGGCTGGGAACGCTGCTGTGTCTGCAGGGAGTGTCTGCTGAGCAGGCTGCCTGTGCTCACCCGGGCACTTCTCTGGTGCCTTCTCTCCTGGCTGCCCACCGTTGCCCTCCTGGAGCTGGTCGGGCAGCAGAGCATCTCTCTGCCCTTCCTGCTTTCCCACTGCTCCGTCCTGTCCTTGCCGGAGCTCAGGTGCACAGCAACTGAGAAGTGCTCTAGCTCCAGGACACCCCTGCCCTTCTCCTCACTGATCCTGCTGCATCATCCTGCATCAACCCTCAGCATCCTGCATCCCTCTGCTGCCGGTGCTGGGACGATCCCAGGCCAGGCATGGGTTGGCAGGAGTTTGGAGGCAGCCAGGGCAGTGACTTGAGGTGGCTCCAGGTGAATCCCATCCCATAAACGACATGCTCAGCATAAAGGGGTGAGTTTGCTGAGCAGGAGGCTTCTTGCTTGGGCTCCTGCTGACCCTGCTCCTCCTCCTGAGGGCTGCCTCACGGTGGTTGCTGTGGACTGCCTGGGCTGAGTATCACTTCTTGCACTTCCTATTGGCCTTGGTCTCACTTTGGCTGCTTCACTAAATCCATTTCAGCCCAAAGGTCACCTCTGCTCTCCTCTTCCTGACCACCTTTCTTGGCTGGGCAGGGACCAGTAGGTGATAAGAGCCACTGCTGCAGTTCAGGGCTAAATGCAGACAGTGCTGCAGCCCAGGTCTGGATGAAGAGAGGGCACTGTCCTGAGCTGGCACGCTGCTGGGAAAGGGAGTGGTGCTGGCACAGTTTGGTACCCCTGGGAGGTGAGGGGGGCTGCCCATGCATTGGCCTAGAAGTAGGCATACTGGGGGTGTTGTGCCCACTGCAGGCTACCTGCTCATGGCTGTGCCTCATCCTGGGCACGCTGGGCAGGCTGCTATGCAGGCTGCCACTGTGGAACCCTCTGCCCTCCCCATCTCAGTGCCTCTGCTCTCTGCCAAGCAGCAGAGAGCCCAGGAGCATCAGAAATGCCCTCCAAGAGCAGCAACTGCTGGTGCCACTGGTGTGAGCAGGGGTGGGCTGCCAGCCTCCAGCCAGGCAGAAGTGGCACATCTGCGTGTCCCCACTGAAATCAGGGTGTCACAGAGGCCGTGGGAACTCTCAGGGTCAGGCCTGCACCGTGGGACAGCGTCCGAGCCTCTTCTGGAGGGAAGAGATGCTCTGAGTGCCTCCGGGCAAGTTCGCACGGGCAGAGGCGCTCCCAGCAGGACCCAGCTCCTGGGCTGCCCTGGGCTCAGCAGGCTCCAGGAGCTGCCGTGTGCCACAAAGCCGGGAGCAAACCCCCCCCCTCCGGAGCAGGGAGCAAAGAGCATTCCAGCACCCGGGGAAAACCTTCGCCTTTCTGTTCAGGGGAAAAAATTTTTCTGCCCTCCCACTTCCCCTGCTGAAATCCACCAACCATAGCATTTACTGCCTGCCTGCCTGCTCCAGCACCGCTCCAGCCATATTGGGCTGGGGGGATACAGCAGCTCCAATGTTTTATGTCACCTGCACATAACCCGGGCGTTCGAAAAACCCCAACCACCACCACCACCACCCACACCAACACCAGAGTCCTCTGCACACACTAAAACTCCTCCACAATGAGCCCGGAAGCCTGGCTCCCGCAGCCCACCTTGTTCCTCACTGGCCTCAGCTTGCTCCTCTCGCTGGGTAAGTGTCAAAACTTGACCCCCCTTGCATGCAGACGGCTGCCAGGGACCAGCACCCAGGCTGAATAGAAGCAGCCTGTCTGGCCAGGAGCCCCCCCCATCCCGTCCGCCCCTTCCTCACATGCCAGCCCCGACAAGTGCCTCCTGTCCCCGGGGAAGCAGCGAGCGCCGCTGCGGCGCAGGGCTGGGGACGGAGGTGGTCCGCAAGGTGCCCCTGCGGCTGCCCGGCCGGCAGGGGTGACCTGCTTTTGGGCAGGGTTGGGGCTGCTGTGCCACTGCATCTTCCCTTCCAAACGCCGTGCCCTGCTTGCTGGAGGGTTTGGCTCAGCGCTGGGCTGTTTGCATGCCAGGCGGGGCTGCGGGCTGCAGTGGGCACGGGCTGGGGGGTGGGGGGGGTGGCAGTTGTGGCTTTGCCTCGCTGGGATGGCAGCGGCCGGTGGGCTGCCGGTGCCTTGTGGTGGTCTCTTGGCTTGTGGCTGGCTGATGGGCGGGGGGGGAGGGGGCGGCAAGAGGTGCTGCATGGAGCGGCTGGGGGAGGGGAGGGAGGGGGTCTATGGCCTCTGTGCTTCTGCCCTGCCCCGCAGCCAGCAGCGTGTGTCAGCAGGACTGGGGCTGTATTGATTGGGACGAGGAAGGCATCACCTCCCTGAAGGGCTCCTCGCACCGTCCTGGAGCTCCTGCCGGGATGCTCCTGCTGTAGGGGAGAGGCTGGGAAATGGAGGAGGCAAAGCCCAGGCAGGTCCTGCTTTGGAGGCTGTGGATCATTTTACCCCCGAGCCCTAGGTGCAGGGTGTAGGGTGACAGAGCGCTTGGGAACGTGCTCAGCACCCAAGGACACAGCCTGGACAGTCTGTCCTAGGGATTTTAGAGGTGTCTTTCCTGCCCTTGTTGTCCCCCCATTGCTGTGTGGCCGTGGCAGTGGCAGAGTTTGGACCTGCACATGTAGGAGCTCTCAGAGCACATGTCCATGGAGTGCTGGCTGCCCGTGAGGACCCTCTGCTGTGCTCTGCTCCAGTCCTGGCCAGGGCTGCCCCATTGCTGCAGAGGCTGGAAGAGCTCCTGATGGCCTCTCAGCCTCCAGAGCCCTGGGGCACCCCAAGGACACATCACAAAGCAATGCCACCCAGCTGCAGGCACACAGGGCACAGTGCGAGGGCAGTGCTGCTGTGCAGGGACCCCTCTAGCTGGACCTGTGAAGGGACCTTCTGGGATAGGCAGGGTCTTGGCCCTACAGGGTTTTCTTGGAGGCATCTAAGGGGATTGGCTGCAATGGGGCAGCAAGGCTGGGACTCTGGCTTAGGCCTGGGCACTTCATCCCTCCTTGGATGCTGCAGCTCATAACCCAGCACCAGCTCTCCTCATCCCTGGCTCCCAGCACCCTGCACTGAGCGCTCACCACGGCGGCTCACGAGCAGGGAGCCATCTCCAGGGCCTTGGCCAGACCTGGTGGGCACCTCTGCCTCCAGAGAGCTGGCTTCAGGATGCTGTGGGCTCGAAGCAGCCATATCTTCAGCTTGGAAAAGCCTCTGTTCCCTGGCTGCAGAGCCTGGCCCCTTTCCTGCCCTGCTTGCAGACGGAGCGGATTAGCCAGCGGAGCAGCCCTGACATGCATCCAGCTTGGCCACAGGGCTGGACTCGGGAGCACCTCAGCAAGAAGGTTTGAGAGCAAAGAGCAGCAGCCAAAGGGGAGAGGTGAGGTGATGGGAAAGCACCTGCTGGCAGGGTCACTGTCCCAGCCCTGTGGGGTGCCACAGCCCCCCCGCATCCTTCCCAGCAGCCCTCTTAGGGCTCATCCTTGTTGCTTCCTGGCGCTTGGCCTTCGAGGGTGCAGCTTGTTGGCTGCACAGGAGCCTGTCTGGGTGTGCACACCTCACCCTTTACAGGCTAGGAGAACATGTAGGCACTGGGTTTGGGGTGCCAGCAGACTAGGGGAGATGCAGGAAGGGAGAGAAGGGCACAGACACCTCCTCCCTGCCCCTCCTCTGGGTAAACCTCCTGCCCTGCAAGCTGCACTGGGTAATGACCTTCTCTGCCACAGCAAGGTCAGGGCACAGGCCCTCTCCAGAGGTGACTGAGATCTTGACTTGGTCATTCCCAGTCAGAGAATCCCTCAGTGAGCAGCAGGGGGTGGGGGTGGGCTCTGCATTGCCCCTGCAGCCGCCTGCCTGCCCCATGTGCTGCTGTGCTGCCGAGAGCAGAATCTGCTGAGCGCAGCCATCGGTTCCTGCCTGGATGTGGCACTGAGCCCTGCCTGCTGATGCTGCAGCCAGGAAAGCAGCAGGAAAGCTCCTTCCAGGGCAGGCAGCAGAGCTCATCAGGGCACAATTCGGGCAGCTGTGGCACAGAGAGGAGTCATCAGCCCTTGCAGAGCAGGGGCAAGGGGTGAGGCTGCTCCCTTCTCATCCCCTGTCACTGCTGTGCAGGGGAACCCTGGGCCTGGCTGGCCACAGCATGGGCTGTGCCCTGAAGGTGAGGTCTGTGCTGCCAGCCAGGAGCAGGGTGGGTTGGAGAAGTGGGCACAGCCCAGCAGCATGCCTGCTTCTGCCCTTTCTCTAAGTCATCTACATCTCTGCTCTTGCTCTCTGTGCCTGCGGCAGCGCCCACAGGACTGGGCATGGAGGTCATGGCTCCTGCCACCATCAACGCCTTGAATGGCTCCTCTGTGAAGCTCTCCTGCACCTTCAACTCCTGCTACAAGGTGGAGAACAAACAGTTCTCCCTCAACTGGACTTACCAGGAATGCTGGAACTGCTCTGAGGAGCTGGTGAGTCTCTCTCCAGGGCTGGGGATCTGCTCAAGAGGTCCTAGGACCAGCCTGAAGCAGCTGCGTGCCTCAAGAGCAGGCTGCCCCAGCGTGGCAGGACAGGCAGGCTTGAGTGGGGAGGGGACATCCTGTCCCCGGCCGCCTCGGTGGCCAGGGCTGGGCTGGAACTGTGCCGCTGGTGGAGCTGAGCGGGCGCTGCCCAGCTCGGGGGCGTGCATGCAGCGTGTCAGGACGCGCAGGGGAGGGGTGCCAGGGTGAGGGCAGGTGGGGACGTGGGGTGCCAGGCAGCGTCTGACCTGCTGTGGCACGGGGGCTGCCCAGTTCCTGCAGTTCCGGACGAAGATCATGAACAAGCAGCTGGATCGCTTCGGGAACCGCGTGGAGTTCACCGGGAACCCCACCAAGTACGACGTCTCCTTCACCCTCAAGAACGTGCAGCTGGAGGATGAGGGCACCTACAACTGCTACGTCCTCAACCCCCCCGACCGGCAGCGGGGCCACGCCAGCATCAGCCTCAAAGTGCTCACCAAAGGTAGGTGCCGGTGGTCCTGCTGCCCGGCCCCCGCCGGTGCCGCCTGCCTCGCTGCTGCTCCTTCACCCTGCCCCGTTCCTGGGCGCTGCCGTTGCCTGTGCCAGGAGAGTTCTGCTTGACCCCTGAGCCCTTGCCCTGTCTCCCCAGAGCCCCCGAAGCACGACTCGACGGTGGCTGTCATCGTGGGGGCCTCTGTAGGAGGTTTCCTGGCCGTGGTGATCCTGGTGCTGATGGTGGTGAAGTGTGTGCGGCGGAAAAAGCAGCAGAGGCTGAACACGGACGACCAGAAGACAGAGGAGGAAGGGAAGACAGATGGTGAAGGCAACCCGGACGAGGGCACCAAGTAACGCCCCCCGCTGGCTGCTCCTCCCTCTTCACCCCTGTACAGCGTGACCCCCCCCCCCCTCGATGTGCTTCCCAGAGCAAGGATTTCTGTCTCCCCAAAGCATTCCTCCTTCCATCCAAGTACCCAACCCACCTGGAGCAGGGCGCGGAGAGAAGGTGGCCCCCGGAGCCTGGCCGCAGCAGGCAGGGCTGGGTGGGAGGGCGGTGGGTGGATGAAGCGTATCGAGGCTGCCCCTTGAGGCTGAAATGAGACCAGTTTTGTCCCGGTCGTGCCAGGCAGCCCTGCGCCCAGGTGTCCACACCCTGTTCCTGCTAGAGAAGGAGAGCAGAGGCCAGCGGCCAGCAGCCCTCAGGGCTGTGTCCCACCGCCGAGGTGCTCCTGCTGTGCCCAGAGCATGGGTGCTGATGTACCTCGTTCCCATGGAATCCCCAATAGCTGCCCTGTCTCCTCCTTGCCAATCCTGTGTGCCAGTGCTGAGGGTGCTGTGACAAGAAGCTCATGTTCCTCAGGGACTGTCCCAGCCAGCTCAGCAGCCACCAGCCAGGCCATGGCTACCAGCCCACATGTGCTGCCCGTGGGCTTGGCTGGGCACCGCAGCTGCTGGGGGCTCCTGGGCTGTGATGGATGTACCCTTCTGCCTCGGGCTGGTTTTGGGCCTGAGCACCTCAGCCAAAGGTGCTGGGCTGACTTTTTCTGTGCTCATTTCCCTCTCGGGGAAGGCAATGGGGAATGGGAAATGTTCTGCTGTGCCAATGCCAGGCAGTGGGGAGCAGCAGAGGGCAGCTGCTAGGGGTGAAGAGCTGCTGGGAGGAAGAGGAGGTCTTGGGCACTATCTGAGAAGAACTGGGCACAACTGAGGCTCCAGAGGCAGCTTTGTCACCTCTGCCAGGCCTGCCTCCTCCAGCCTCCCTGCAGAGCACTGCTCAGTCTGTAACTGCCATGCAACGCACTGCCAACCTGCCCAGCCACCCCAGCCCTTGCCATGCCCCAGCACCTGCCCTGCTGTGGCAACTCCCCCAGCTCCTGGTGAGCAGTGGCCTGGGCAGCTTATGGGGTGCAGGTGTTGAGCAGTGACCCCAGCTGGTGCCACCACGCTGCAGTGAAGTGGGATGCAGCGAGCCCCAGAGCTGGCAGTTGGTGGTCCTACCTGTGCTAGGCTCGCTGCCTGCCCTGGTGCAAGCCCTTTTGCCTCCTGTGCCAGACCTGGCAGCTGAACTGTGCTGGCTGGAGCATGCCAGGGGCTCACTCTGGGGCCTCTTGCCTGTCAGACAGGGCAAATGACCCAGGGAAGTCTCCCCTGTCACACTGTGCCTGGGCTTTGTTCCCCCCACAGCAGGTGGGTTGTGGGGCAGCACATGGAGCCCCAGGGCACACCACCTAGGGGCTGGTGGTGGAGGTCTCCTGCCACCCCAAGCAGCACTGCCAGGGGAGAAGGGAGACCTTCCCCTCACCAGTGCCAGGGGTGGTGCCATCAGGCCCCAGGGATGGAGGGACAGCCGTGCACTCCCCGCTCTGCCCCACCACCTCCCGCCCGGCCCTGCGTGCCCTCTGCACCCCGCTCGACCTCGCTGGGCTCTGCGCTGCCCCCCCGCCCGCCCGCAGCAGGAATGTGCCATGTCTGCCAGGCACTGCCCCTTCTCCCGCAGGCTCTGCTGCCCGGAGAGGGCTGGGCAGAGGCTGCCTGCCCCTTGCACACCCCCTCACCCCACGGATGGCTTTCCCCAGTCAGTGCCAACGGGGAGCTCTGCTCCCCGGGACCGTCTGCTGCTCCAAGCTGGGCCCTGTGCAGCTCCACAGGGGCTGGGCTGGCACCTCTGTGGCCAGAGGCCTCTGGCTGCTGCCTGTGCCCAGCCATGCAACTGCCTTTCATTTCTTTCATGCACTGTCCTTGGATTGCAACTTGCCAATGCATCTGTACAGAGCTGTACACAGCAGAGCCTACAAATACAGAACTATCCACAGGAGGCTGCTCGGGTCTGACTCTGGCTTCGGGCTGCGCCCCCTGGGCACTTTGCTTTGCCCAACACTCCCCCCAGGGCAGGATGTTTGTATTGCTCTTTGGACAGTTAAACGAAACAACAACGAAACACAGACTTGGCACTCGATGCTTTTGCGCTGCTGGAGGGGCAGGGCAGGATCCCTTCTCTCTACTCTGCCCCCAAGGGGGCAACAAAGCTCTTGCGTGCCCAGAGCTGGCACCCGTTGTGGCACCAGCTGCCAAGGGAGGCCTGGGCAGCCTGGGCTTCCACAGCTTAGTCCCCAGAAGCTGCTACAGAGTCAGCAGCAGGTAGAGAAGTTCTGGGCATGAGAGTGCCTGGTGCTGCCTGAGTCTTCACCTGCTGCCCGAGTCTTCACCTGCTGCCCCACCACCACCACCACCACCTCTGCTCTGGGCACAGCAGCTGCTTGGGATGTGGTAGGTAAGGCTCAGGGGGGGCTAGCAGAGCCCAGGGTGTGTGCCAGGTGATGGACACCCCTAAGCAGGTTGCTCTCCAACTTAGCAATCTAGCAGTGCTGTGCTGGCATGCTAGAGTGGCTTGGCACAGCTGGGGCACAGCTGATGGGCACAGTGAGGAGACAGGGGCGAGGGGAGTTCTGACAGCCACCCTCCTCAGTCGCACCTCTCCCAGCTGCCCTTCAGCTTGGGCTCCTGAACGCCCACACATCCCAAGCCCCCACTCAGGTGGGCACATCTCCCTTGCCCCTGCCACTTCCCTGGGCTATGGCTGCCTGTCTGCCCTTGCCCACTGCCAGTGACCTCACCACGCTCAGCCAGTTGATTCTTGGGTTCTCTTCCAACCTGGCATTGTGTGATTCTGCTGCTCCCAGCAGCAGGGTGACACTGAGCAGCAGCAGCAGTGCCTGTCCCGGGCACTGTGCCCTGCACACTTTGCTGTCTGCCTGTGGGGCTAACTCTGCAGAACAGGCACCCAGATCACCTCCCATGCCCTCTGCTGACAAAGCCCAACAGCGCCGGGCTGCTGCTGGGGGTACAGCCCCGCCAGGCTGCAGTCAGACCTGGCCCCTGGCACAACACAGCTCCGCTGCTGCAGAGAAGCAGCTCTCGGGAAGGGGGCACACGGCTCTGCCCACCCAGCCCCAGCGGCAGGCAGCCCGGTGGAGGGGCAAGTGCAGCCCTAGGCGAAGGGGTTGGGGACTCCCAGGTTGGCAGGTTGGGGGGCACCTCTGAGAGAGTCACTGGCAAGAAGCTCGTGAGGAAGGCAGGCACGGTGGGACCTCAGAGGAGACCCAACGGGACACGAGGGTGAGTCTTCATCGCCGCAGGGGACCGAGGGCAGTGGCTGTAACCCCTCACCCCCTGGTGTCAGGGCTTCGCAGGTGCCCCAGAGCAGGGGCCAGCCCCTTTCGCAGACGCTTAGCATCTGCTTGGGCCAGGTGGGATGGGAGGCACTAAAGAACAAGAGAGCAGGACGTGGTGGGCACTGCTGCTCCGCGCTGGGCACCTCTGCTCCGTGCTGGGCACCTCTGCTCCGTGCTGCGCAGTGAACCTTGACGGGAGCACAGAGCTGCTGTGCCCATGATGCCAGCACAGCCTGGCCACCCTGCTTGTGGGGCTGAAAGGGGGCAGTGAACGAGGGCTGCTGAGGGGTGAGAAGGGCAGCGCTGCAGAACCAGAGCCGGGAAGCGCCCGGTGGAGGTGTCCTGGGGCCGTGCCAGCTCAGGAGCAAACTTTCTCCTGAGACACAGGCTGGCTGCCTGAGTGCTTCTTGCAGATGCCTCTGCAGTGGCTGCTTGGGGACACTGCTCCCCTTGCCCTGCTTGTATTAAAGGGCCCTTGGAAGGGGTGGAGGGGGCCGCTCACCTCGGGGGGCAGCCAGATCTGCTGGGGGTGCCAAAGCAGCGGCGGTCAGGACAGCTCAGCACAGAAGAAAGGAGGCAGGGAGAGGGGAAAAGCTCCGAGGGAGAGCTGCAGGCAAGGGAGGGCTGGGAATGACAAAGGCAGCCAAGCACTCACCCGCAGTCTGTGTGCCCGGGACCCCTCGGCCAGCTCCCGGCACGGCCCAGCCGGGATGGTCCTGCAGTATCTGATCACTGCGAGCGTCTCCTCCCCGCTGCCAGCTGCGGGGCTGCCAGGCCACCTTGTCTTTGAAAGGTCACAGCCAGAGGACCTTGCAGTAAATAAAACGTGCTGATGGGAAGCTCTGCTCCAGTCTTGCCACCTCCTCCATCGGCAGGAGGGCTCTGCCTGCTCCTGGCTGGGGAGCTTGGCGCCCCCTGGCTCTGGGAGCTGTGGGAGGGGGCCAGGGCTGTGCTTTCCCCGTTGCTGGCAGTGGGGCTGAGGCTGCACCCAGCAGGATGCTCCAGGGCAGCTGAGGCCAGAGCTGCGCCTGCTGCACTGAGCTGGGAGCCTGGAGCCCAACTGCACTGCTCAGCCCTGCCCTGCTGCCTCTGTACCCACGTGGAGGGAAGCAAGAGCCCTCCTTGGGGACAGCCTGGCACTTTAACCCTCCCAGCTCTGTAAGTGCCAGGTGAGGGCTACACAGGGGTCTGGCAGCCACCATGACCCTCCGGGTAGCCTTCGAGCCAGCTGGCAGCACAGCTGAGCCCTTCTTCCTGTCTCCTGGGAGGTGACAGAGTCCGAGCAGAGGGTGCTCACCTTGCCTGAAACCCGACACAGCAGCCTGGTGCTGGGCTCAGCAAAAGGAGTTTCCGCTGAGCCACAGAATCCCGGGTGCCATGCCGGGCACCACAGCATCGTGCTAAAAGCCCGAGGCCAGCTGCTGCCGGTGCCCTTTCCTGCCAGGGCACACACACAGCTTGCCCAGGCTGGGCTGTGGGAGAGCAGGGCAGCAGCAGATGTCTCATCAGATCAGCCAGCCGAGGAGACCGGGCAGAGCTGCCAAGTGTGACAGCTCCATCAGGCTCCTGTGACAGGCAATGCCCACTCTGAGCCTTGGGGCAGCGGGGCCAGGAGGGCAGGGCTGGCCACGGGGGAGGAGGGCAGCAGAAGCAGGCAGCACAGCCTCTGCGGGGATGCTCAGCAGGGAGAGAGTGGCTGCACCTAACTTTACTCACCTTTCTGGAAGCAAAGTTGGCAGGCACCTGAGTCCTCCACACGGGATGGCCTTTCCCTGCACCAGGGCATGGCTGCTACTCCCTCAGGTCTCCAGCGCTGCAGGTCTCTGTGGTCCTGCTTGCTGGATGCTGGCGGCTCCAGACTCAACCTCAGCTGTCCCCTCACTTCAGCCCCCGTGACTGTGGCCCTAGCAGCCATCGTGCTCCCTTGCAGGGATGACAGCCATCCCTCCACCCCTTCGGACCTCTCTGCTGAGCTGCAACTCCGAGGTGTGCCACCCCCACCCAATTAGCAAGGCTCCAGCAGATGCAGCGCTCCTCCTCCTGTCTCAGCACACCGCTAGCCCGGCCGCCAGCGCCTGCAGCTCTGCTCACCGAGCTGTAACCATCACCCGGCCGTGTCCATCACCCATCTGCATGCATCACCTGGCTGTATCCATCACCCAGCCGTATCCATTCAGCTGCCCGCCCAGACACCTTCTGCTGCATCAGCAGTCCTCCCCAGGCTGCTCCTGCAGCACCAGCTGCCAGCGCTGCCCAGCTCGCTCTGCCTGTACTTTTCCTGTCTCTGCTGCCAGCTCTGCAGCCCAAACTCCACAGCCCACAGGCACTGCTGGCATCTCCTCAGGATCCCCTGGGATGTCCCTGTGCCCTGCAAAGCCTCCTGCTTTCCCTTTTCCCTCCTGCTTTCCCTCTTCCGGCCAGGTGAGAAGGCAAGCAAGCTGCAAAGGGAGCTGGAGTGGGGGTGGGAAGTGCCTCAAGGTGCCCTGGAGCTGACAGGCTGTGGCACCCTGGACATGCAAACAGCATCCCTGTGGATTAGCTGCTCTCATACTCGAGAAAAAGCAATCCTATTCGGGAAGGTGATGCTGTAGTTCTGTACCAGTAAGGGAGTGCAGCCTCTGCTGGCTCCTGACATGAGCTGCGCTGGGACGTGTGCCTTGTGCCAGCCCAGGGAGAGGCTCGGTGCTGTTCCTGCCCCACGAGCAGGGCAGCATCTCCTCCCCCTTCCCGCCAAGCCCATTCTGGGGCTGCGTCACCTCCAGCAAGCTGCTGCTCAGCGCAGGGACCTGGCTGCCTAATGGAGCTGGGCACAAGGGTACAGCTCTATCTTTGGCCACCACATCACCAGAGGCCTCCATTAGGGAGGCCCTTACCAGTGCCTTTTGGGCTGTGGTCTGCCGAGGTCGGGGCTAATGGACCTGCCGGTGGGGAAAAGGTTGCTGAGGTGGGAACCTGTGTGCAGCCAAACGTCCCAGAGCCATCTCACGGCGAGGAGAAGCCGATTTCGGCGATGCCCTCGGCGCCGGGTGACTCCTGCAGCAGCCGTGCTCCGTGCCCCCCTGCCCATCTGCAGAGCTGTCTGCTGGGGGGCAGCCTGGTGCTGGGAGGGGGGCAGGGAGCCTGGGGGGGGGCGTTTTACACCGAGCAGGATCTGAGCCTCAGCTCCAGCCCCTGCCGTTGTCCTTTGCGAAGCCCCCAGCCTGTGCCCCCTCAGCCCACCCTGTGGCTCCCACCCCAGCACCTCCGCGATGCGGAGACAGAAAAAGAGGCACCCCCAGCGGCTGGGAAGGGGAGGTGTGAGGATGGAGCGCGGAGCAGCGCGGGGGAGGGCGCAGCTCAGCCCCGCCCGGTGCGGCCCCGCCCTGCTCTGCTCGCCCTCGGCGGGGGCGGCCAGAGCCGGGCGGCTGCGGGCCAGCGCGGAGCGGAGCGGAGCGGATCGCAGCGCCCCGCAGCCATGGCCCCGGGCTCGCCCCCCGCCCGCCGCCGCCCCGCTCCGCGCCTGCTGGCCGCGCTGCTGGGTAAGGGGCGCGGTGGGGGGCGGGGGGCACCGGACAGCTGAGGGGGCACCGGGGACCCGCTTTGCCCCGGGCACCGCCGCTGGCCTGCTGCCCACCCCCGGCTCTCCCGGCAGCCCGGTGTGCGGGGTGGTCGTGGGGCTGTCCCCGGCTTCCAGCACCCCCCGCCCCGAGGCGCGGTGACCCTCGCTTGGCGCTCGGCTGCTCCGCACCCCGCACCGCGGTGGCCCCGGGCAGCGCTCGGGAGGCTCCCGGCGCTGATGAGGGTCTCTCTGCTCTGCAGCCCCGAAGCACTGAGGATAAGTGACTTGTCCAAGGTGACTTCGAGCGGACTCCGAAGCGCTCTCCAGCCCCTGCCCTGTCCGCAGCGGTTCCGCCATCGCCTGAGCTGCCCTCCGGGAGCGCTGCTGCGGCTGCACCCCCGCTTTGCCCGGCGCTGCGAGCGGGGACCGCGACTGCCCGCGAAGGGGAAGCGGGGAGCAGGCGTGGGGCAGCCATGCACGGCTTCAGCGCAGCCGCCAGCACCCACAGGTCATCCTCGTTACGGCTCATTCTGTACAGCAACCATCGCATGCGCTTCTCCCCGGGGACGAGCCCACGCTGCAGGGCTGATGCTTGCAGCATGATGCCCAGACCTGTGCCCGGCCCTGCCTGAGACACACACACCCCCCTCCCAGCTGCAGGGTGGAGGAAGGGTCTTGCGACCATCCCGTCCCTCCTGCCACCCCTGGAGCTGGTTCCAACCACCCGCATCAGCCCTCACGCACCTGCCACACTCCTGCTCGCGGTGCTCGTCCCTGTGCCAGAGGGCACGGCGAGCCTGGAACCTGCTGCCTCTGCAGCTCTGGCTGTGAGGAAGCCCCCTCGGGACGTGCTTTAGAGGGCGTAGTTCTTAAGTGTGTTTTAAGTGAGCTGGAGACACGAAAAGACATGTAAGTACCTGGCTCCCTGCGGGATCTGGGTGCTGGCATTTGGTTGCCAGTGTCTGCTCAGAATGATGCAGCGTGGGCTGCCTTTGGCGTGGGGCTGGCAGTGGGGTGGTAGGAGAGACCCCGAGGCACTGGAGACCAGGGCACTTGGGTGGGCTGAGGTCCAGGCTGTGGAGGTCGGAACCTGGTCCCATAGGTCGCTGAGGTGGGCTGGGAGCCTGGAGGTGGGAAAGTGCTGGGACAGGTCTCTGTGTCTTCCAGGGATGCTGTGCTCCCCGGGGAGTGGCACTGGGCTGCTGGCAGCGCCAAGGAGCCACCACACAGCTTCTGCCGTTGGTACCTGCAGGAGGGCCAAGGTCTGTGTGTCCTGTCCTGGGGCACAGGATGGCCAGGGAGCTCCTCGTGTGCAGCCTCAGTGGAGAGGAGCCCCAACAGCCTGCCAGGCTGTGCCAGGAGGTCGCGTTGGCATTTGCAGGCAGGCAGAGTTTGTACAGATCAGCTTTCCCACAGGTGGGGGAGGTGCCCTGTGGCTTTTCGGGTCAATGCTGTGCACCTTTTCCCTTAGGACACAGGTGCCCAGGCTGTCTTCCTGACGGGCTGCAGCAAAAGCAGGGGGCTGCCAGCCCCCCGTGGGGGAAAGTCTTGCTCTGCTCTGGGGGTCTCTTGCTGCTGGGGCTGGGCTTGGGCGCTGGGCTGCACGCAGAGCACTGCTGCAAGTGGAACTGCCTGGCTCTGGGACCCCCTCCTCAGGGGCTCGCTCTGCAAGAGCAAGGAGCAGACAGCCAAGGCTCTGGCAGCAGCAAGAGTGGCTGCTGCTGATTGCCCTTCCCATTTTCCTGGGGAAGCCTTGTGCCTGTGAGGGCAGCCTGAAGCCCCCTGGAGGTTGAGGCTCCGGCGGTGCAAAGTGCAGCAGCTTTGAGCATCCGGAAAAGTAGCAGCGGCAGCTGCTGTGGCAGGTTCAGGCAGGCAGCTCCCTGCGTGTTTGCTGTGCTGTAGTTAGTGCTAACACACCAGGGCTGTCTTCCTGAGACCACAGCCTGGCAGCAAGCAGCCCAGCCCCCGTGTACCCCGCACCTTCAAGGCAGGTTACGTTGCTGATCTTCTCGTGGAGCCAGACAGGACCAGAAGTGTTGCAAACTGCAGGGCATCGTCTGTCCTGGCAGGGACTGTCCCCTTGCAGCTCTCTGCCTACTCAGCCATGCCTGCAGAGCCTGGCATCCCTCTGCTTACTCCAGGTAGCAGCATGATTCCCTCGGGACACTCCTGCTTGTCAAGTTTCCCTTTGTAGCCTCCCCAGGGCTGGTCTCTGAGCCTGACAAACTGCAGCAGGAGACCTCCATCTGGTGGGGACTTGCTCCGTGACGTTAGCTCAGAGCCTCTCAGGCAAATGGGAAGAGCTTCTTGGTGAAGTTAAATAACTCCTTCCCTGCAGTGCCTGCGATGCAGCACTGCAGCAGGGCCCGAAGCCCAGGATGCAGGGCTCTCGGCTTGGCTTGGGCTGCGACGTGCCTGGGGAGCTGTTAGCGCCGGCATGTGCGGGAGGATAAATCAGCAGCTGAGGAGGCTGCAGGCAGAGGAGAGCCCAGGGCAGCCTAGCCAGGGGAAGGCGTCAGGGGAGCTGGGGACCGGTTTGAAGCTGTGTGGCAGAGCTGTGTCCCTTCTCTTTGGGTGGCCAGAGGAAAGCTGTGGGGGGAGGACTTGGTGGCTTTAGCGGTGGAGGGGAGGACACAGTGCACTGCTGGGTTGTGTTTTGTCTTGGGCTTGTTGGGATAGGGTGAGAGGGAAGGGGTTGAAGTTTGAGGAGGGGAGATTTAGAGTGGAGATGAGGAGGAAATTCTTGACAGTGAGAGTGGGGAGACACTGGCACAGGTTGCCCAGGGAGGCTGTGGATGCAAACCCTCCCCTCCCCCCCTCCCCAGAGGTGTTCAGGGCCAGGTTGGATGAGGCTCTGAGCAACCTGGGCTGGTGGGAGGTGTCCCTGCCCGTGGCAGGGATTTGGAACTGAATGAGCTTTAAGGTCCCTTCCAAGCCAACCCATTCTATGAATCTCTACCACATAACAGGAGCAGGACCTTGGTGTGATGGGGAGTGGGGCTGTGGGGGCTGACCTGGAGCAAAACATCTCTGTGTCCCCCCCAGGGAGGGTTTGTGTGGGCACTGCTGGCCCAGCCTGGTGCACTGGGTGCAGTGCCAGGTCCCTGCATGGGATCCCAGGAGCTTTTAGACACAGCTATGGCTCCTGCCACCAGGCTTGTACCTGCTCCTCCACGCATCCCTCCCTGCTGCTGGGGAGGAGAGGAGCAGGAGAGCCACCTTCTGTGGTTTGAAGGTCATCTGTCAGCTCCAGCAGGAGAGGAGCTCTCTGCCAGGCAGGATGAGGGGTGCTGCTTCCCAGGCCCTCACACGGCTGCAAGGACCTTGGCTGGGCTGGGGGACAGAGGAGTGGCAGCCATCCAGGACAGCAGTGCTAATTAGTGCTCCAGCTCCCTGCTTGAAGAACAGAGAGCTCTGCTCTGCCTCGGGCTTTTCCCCCCTCCCTCTCTTTAAGGCTGAGCTGAAGGCCTTGTGGATAACATGCAAATCAGGGCTTTCATTTGCATACTTCAGCCCTGCTGATATTATGGCTCCCTTTGAATCCAAGCTGGATCTGTGGCTGCCAACCAGCCCCTGTCCCTCCTCCTAGAGTGGGTGCCTTGGCTCTGCCAAGCTGTCCTGGGGTTGGGGAGCAGCATGTGCCATGCCCAAGGGGACAAGGGGTACCAAACCCCCATGGAGGGGAGCAAAGCTGAGCTCATGATCCCTGGCCTGAGGCTGTGAGGAGGATGAGGATGCTGTGAGTCCTTGGTGGAGCCAGGAGCAGGTGATAGCTGAATCCCTCTGTCCCCAACTTGCTTCCTGGGAGGGGAACCCCATGGCAGCTGATGCCCCAGGGACATGCCCCCTTACACAGACCCTTCTTCTCCCTGCCCCCTCATCTGCAGCAGAGCCCTGCAGCAGCCTGGGCTGCATCCATCCCATCCCACCCCAGGAATGACATGGGTGGGCTGCAAGCTGGGGCTGTGTCCTGACTTTCCTCCCCTCTCCCCACCAGGTCTGCAGGTCATGGCCATTGCCTTCGCCTTGGAGGTGTCCGTGGGGAAGACCAACACAGTGATGGCTCTGAACAGCTCCAATGTGTTGCTGCCCTGCACCTTCACCACCTGCATTGGCTTCCAGGACCTGGTCTTCACGTGGTATTTCAACTCAACGGAGCTGGTGAGTGCCCTCTGGGCTTTGCCTGTCCTCCTGGCAGCTCCTTTTGACTTTTCCTACTGCAGCTCTCAGATACTTCCTTTCTCCTCTTGCAGAATTCCCATCCCTCTGAGCTTCTCCAGCTCCAAAGGGATGGGGCTGTGCCAGCAGGGGGATTCCCTGGCATGTCTATGCCTTTGGCATAAAGCTGGCCTGGGTTTTCTGCTGCCTACAGGCTTGTTTCTTCCCATAAGTGGGTGGTCAAGTGATTGTTCAGCAGCAAGGCTGCACTGTGGCCCAAACCTGGTCAGTTACAGGGTTCTACACTTTGGCCACAACAACCCCAAGCAGCACTACAGGCTGGGGACAGAGTGGCTGAGAGCAGCCAGGCAGAGAGGGAGCTGGGGGTGCTGGGAGAGAGGAGCTGAAGAGGAGGCAGCAGTGCCCAGGTGGGCAGCAGAGCCAATGGCATCCTGGGCTGGCTGAGGAGCAGTGTGGGCAGCAGGACAAGGGAGGTTCTTCTGCCCCTGTGCTCAGCACTGCTCAGGCAACCCCTTGAGTGCTGTGTCCAGTTCGGGGCTCCTCCATTGCAGAGAGATGCTGAGGTGCTGGAAGGTGTTGAGAGAAGGGCAGCAAGGCTGGGGAGGGGCCTGGAGCACAGCCCTGGGAGGAGAGGCTGAGGGAGCTGGGGGTGTGCAGCCTGCAGCAGAGGAGGCTCAGGGCAGAGCTCATTGCTGCCTGCAGCTGCCTGCAGGGAGGCTGTAGCCAGCTGGGGTTGGGCTCTGCTGCCAGGCAACCAGCGACAGAAGAAGGGGACACAGCCTCAAGCTGTGCCAGGGCAGGTTCAGGCTGGATGTTAGGAGGAAGTTGTTGTCAGAGAGAGTGATTGGCATTGGAATGGGCTGCCCAGGGAGGTGGTGGAGTGGCTGTGGCTGGAGGTGTTGCAGCCAAGCCTGGCTGGGGCACTTAGTGCCATGGTCTGGTTGGTTGGGCAGGGCTGGGTGCTAGGTTGGGCTGGCTGAGCTTGGAGCTCTCTTCCACCCTGGCTGATTGTATGATTCTAATTCCTCCTTCTGTCCTTGCTCTGAAACCCAAAAGTTTCTGCACAGATTGGCTTCCTGCTGGGAATATTCTGCCCTTCAGCTCCTTAGCAGGAAGGCTGCTCTAGAGCAGATCTGTCCCTGCATGCTGGCCAGGCCTGGATGGTCCTAGAGCAAAGAGACCTTCTCTGCCCCAGGGCTCTCCTATCTCTTGTGTGGTCTGTATCACAGTATCACAGTCTCACAGTATCATCAAGGTTGGAAGAGACCTCACAGATCATCAAGTCCAACCCTTTAGCACAGAGCTCAAGGCCAGACCATGGCACCAAGTGCCACATCCAACCTTGCCTTGAACAGCTCCAGGGACGGCGACTCCACCACCTCCCCGGGCAGCCCATTCCAGTGTCCAATGACTCTCTCAGGGAAGAACTTTCTCCTCACCTCCAGCCTAAATTTCCCCTGGTGCAGCCTGAGGCTGTGTCCTCTTGTTCTGGTGCTGGCCACCTGAGAGAAGAGAGCAACCTCCTCCTGGCCACAACCTCCCCTCAGGTAGTTGAAGACAGCAATAAGGTCACCCCTGTACCACTGCTGCAGGGCAAGTACCACTGCTGCAGGGCAAGTACCACCGCTGCAGGGCAAGTACCACCGCTGCAGGGCAAGTACCACCGCTGCAGGGCAAGTACCACCGCTGCAGGGCAAGTACCACCGCTGCAGGGCAAGTACCACCGCTGCAGGGCAAGTAAGCTGTGCCTGCTGCTTCAGCTGCCCCTCCACAGCCATTCTGGCTTCACTGGGCTGCGCTGGCACACTTGGCTGTGCCTGCAGGGCTGGGGCAGGATGCTGGCAGGCCAACTGGAAACTCTGCCTCCCCTGGAGTCGTGGGGAGCCTAGCTGAGCCCTTACCCTGCACCCCTTCCTCCGCAGATCTACCAGGGCAAGATAAAGAGCAAAACCTCTGAGCCCACCGTGGTGACCAGCAACCCCCGTGTGGAGTTCGTGGGCTCCACCACGGGCAAGGACAACAACATCTCCATCGTGCTGAGCAGTGTGGAGTTCAGTGATGCTGGCAAGTACACCTGCCACGTCAAGAACCCCAGGGAGAAGAATGCCCAGCACAATGCCACCATCTTCCTCACCGTGGTCCAGAAGAGTAAGTGTGGGTGGCAGAAGGGCAGTGGTGGGGAGGGGCTACAGATGCTGATCCCTGCTTGGCTCCCAGGTGTGGCCATGGACGGAGTGTCCAGCGCAGGGCCACTGAGAGGCTGAGGGCACTGCGACAGCTCTCGTGAGGTGAGGCTGAGAGCTTGCGCTGGTTAGCTTGAGGAAGAGGAGGCTGAGGTTGGGGGGGGCTCTTAGGAATGCTTCTGGATATCTAAGGGGTCAGGAAGATGGGGCCAGACCTTTCCCAGTGGTGCCCAGTGACAGGACAAGAGGCAGTGGGCATCAGCTTGAACCCAGGAAGTTCCATCTGGACGTGAGGAGAAACTTTTAGTACTGTGAGGGTGGCAGAGCCCTGGAGCAGGCTGCCCAGAGAGGGGCTCCATCTCTGGAGACTTTCAAGGCCCACCTGGATGCATTCCTGTGTGCCTTGCCCTGGCTGACCCTTCTCTGGCAGGGGCTTGGTCACGATGATCTCTGGAGGTCCCTTCCAACCTTTCCCCTTCTGGAGGTAGTTGGCAACCCAGAAGGGCAAGTCCCAGCCTCATGCCCACCTGTGCTGTGGGGCAGTGGCTGGTGGAGGGAGCCTCTGCTTCCCCGGAGGGACCTTGCAGCTGCTCCCCTCCTGAAGCCCCTCAGCACCTTCTCTCCTGCAGTGGTGGAGACAGACAACACTGTGACGCTCATCATCGTGGGCGTGGTGGGGGGGCTCATCGGCCTCCTCATCCTCTTCATGCTCATCAAGAGGGTTGTGCTGTTCATCATCAAGAAGACCCAGGACGGGAAGTGAGTGCGGGTGGCAGCCCTGGCAGCCTTTGGCGAGTGGTAGCAGGGGGCCGGGGCGGTGGCGAGAGGAGGGTCCTGGGGGGGGGCGGGGGTCTGTCAGCTGGCGCTGTGCTCTCCCCCAGGAAGGAGTGTCTGGTGAGCTCGTCGGGAAACGACAACACCGAGAACGGCTTGGCCGGCTCCAAGGCAGAGCAAAAAGCACCACCAAAGGCATGAAGCGGTGGCACTCCCTGCCCACGCCCGCCCAGCGGCGGGGGGGAGGGTGGGCAGGGGCACCAACCTTGCCCTTTTCCCTTTCTTACTGGACTGCCAACGCTTGGGACATGTTTGTACTACACCCGTGCCTGCAACCCGCACCGCTTCTGGGAACAGGCTTCGGCTGCCACCGCCACTGGGAGCTGCTTGCGGGCTCGGACTGGGCTGCTGCTGGCGCAGGGGGAGATGCCCGCTGGGCGCCGAGCCAAGGCGAGAGGTGCTGGGCGGGCAGGAAGGGTGCCGGGGAGCGCCCTGGGCTGCAGCCAGGTGGGTGCTGCGCCGCACGTGTGGTGCTCCCGGGGCTGCGGGGGAGCGTCTCAGGGTGGCTGAAGGGTTAGAGGCTGTGAGGAGCTTAGGGATCCTGTCTGGCTTCGGTGATGCTGAGCTGGCGCGGGCAGGAGCTGCCTGCGTCCTGCGGGAGGTTCGTGGGGCAGGGAGGGTGCAGGATGGCAGAGGTGGGAGGGTGCAGGATGGCAGAGGTGGAGGGTGCAGGATGGCAGAGGTGGAGGGTGCAGGATGGCAGAGGTGGAGGCTGCTGCCTTCCTCATGGCACGGCGGGAAGGGAGGAAGCAGGGCTGGGGTGATGGGGCTCGGACGCAGCTCTCCTGCGAAGCACACCTGAGACCCCTGTCAGCCAGGGCTGGCACCCTGTCCTAGCAGGGCTGGGTGCCACCCTCTTGGGGGCAGGCTGGCCCCGAGGTGCCTCGATACCCCCCTGTGCCAGGGCTGGCATGTCCCGGGATCACTGCTACCCTATGGCAGGGTGAAGCTCCCTGCTTCACCTTCTCTTTGCCCCTGCACAGGCACAGGAGGCAGCTTCCCCCCGAGGCAGCCTTCACGGGAGGCACTCCCTGGGCTTGTGCTGCTGCTGCTGCTCCTCCTCCCCTCCGAGAGCCTGGCACTCGGAGCAGAGATGCTGCCTGTTCCAACTCGCCAAGGCTGAGCTCGCTGCGCTCCCGTGGGACATCAGCTGCTTGTGTTGCCCTTTCCCCCGAGGAGAAGGGTGGCACCTGCCGGTGATGCAGGGAGGAAGCATGGTCGAGCCCTGGCGAGAGCAGCTGTGCCAGGGCAGTGCCAGCCTGCTCCCGGGCCTGCCACTGGCTCGCTGAGCGACGTTGGGCAGGTCGCTCTGCCCCTCCATGCCTCAGTTTCCCCATCTGTAAAAGGGGATAATAACACTGCTCTACCTCACTGGGGGGGAGGGGGTGTGAGGCTGATGTTTGGGAAGTGCTTGGAGAGCCTCAGGTGAGGGCTGCCACAGAGAGCCGGGGGGGGAGGCTTTGTGAAGGGTGCTGCAGTGGGCACTGGGGCAGCCCAGGTCGTCCCCCAGGCTGTAGCAGAACCTGAGGCATGCAGGGCATGAGCTGATGCTGTGAGTGAAGCTGATGATGTCCTTTGCAATGAGTCACCCCCTGGCTCTCCTCTGTTTGTGAGTGTGGCAGTGAGGCTGCAGGGCAGGCAGCTGCCCGTCCCCACTCGAGGCTGGCAATGGAGCCCTGACCTCCCTCTTGCAGGGGCTCACACCCTGGCAAAGGTGCCAAAGCAGAAGGTAGGCAAGGACTTGGTGGCCAGGGCAAACAAGGTGAGATTCAGTGCTGCCTTCTGTGGAGGCTGTGGTGAGAGAAGTCAGACTCCACTTGCCCAGGATGGAGAGCACCTTGCCAAGGCTCAGGGGCACCTGCTGGAGCTGGGCTAAGGGACAGGGACAGGAGATGGGTAGGGGCACCTGGCTCCAGGCTGGCTTCCTTGGCAAGCAGGAGCCAGGTCCCTGGGATCCTGGTCCCCTCTCTGAGGATCCACGGGACCCTCACCTGAAACCTCTGTGCTCCAGGTCCCCCATCTGACAAGAGGGGACAGCAAAGCTGAGCTACCTCCCGGGAGGTGTCAGGCTCCCTGCACCGCTTCAGAGTGCTCCGAGGCCCTGCGGCAAAGCTGCCTGCAGGGCACTCCGAAGAACCTGCTCTGTACCTGCAGGGCGTTGTGGCCATGCCATTGTCATGGTGAGACTGGGCAGGAAGGTGTCAGACTTCCTGCTGGCCCCAGAAGAGCCCTCCCAGTCCACCCTTGGAGGAGACCTCCCGTGGGAGAGGACAGTGAGGGGAGGAAGGGACTTCTTCCAAGGGCTCTTCTTAGCTGGCCTAACCTGTTGGCCTCCTTTAGATGGTATCTGGACGTGGGTCCACTTACCCCAGGATGTGCAAAGATGCACTGTGCATGGATCACTCCTTGGGCTGATGGAAGGAGTCACTCTGAGCAGTTTCTGGAGTGTAACCTCACCTGTGTGGGTGCTGTGCAGAGCACCTGGGGCTGGGCAGGGGCACTTGTGACAGCAGGAGCTGGAACAAGGGCTTGGGGGTGTGTAGGGGGAGGAGGTCTGCAGAGCTATTTCTGGGGCATGCAGGGGGAGAAGGCCCTGTGGAGGTGTGTGGTGTGGCAGACAGGTCTGTGGATGAGCATCTGTACCTACCTACACCTAGGAGGTAGCTGCCAAGAGGCAGAGGCTGCGGAGCTCTCGCCCTGCGCTGCCCTCCAGCACATCCTTGCACCGCAGAGGTTTCCTCAGCTTTGCCTTGGATCCAATAAAGTTGATGTTTACTAAAGAAAATGCCTCTGGCTCTCTGCTCAGGCTCAGCCTGGGCCCCTGGGTCTGCATAGGAAATCAGACTCCCACATCCAGTCCAACCCAGCACCACTGTGGCCACCAAACCCTGTCCCCAGGTGCAGTGGCCGCAGGTTGCTTGAACACTTCCAGGGATAGGGACTCTATCGCCTCCCTGGGCAGCCTGTGCCAGTCCCTGACTGCTCTTGCAGCAAAGAAATTGCTCCTCATCTCCAACCTAACCCTCCCCTGGCACAGTTTCAGGCCATGTCAAGCCCTGAGGAACAGGACCTGGGAGTCTGGGGTGATGAAAAGCTCAACAGGAGCCTGCAGTGTGAGTGCAGCCCAGACACAACCCTGTGCTGGGCTGCAGCAAGAGCAGTGTGGGCAGCAGGGCAAGGGAGGGGATTCTGCCCCTTGGCTCTGCTCTCCTCACACCCCACCTGCAGTCCTGGGTGCACTTCTGGAGCCCCCAGCACAAGCAGGACATGGAAGTGTTGGAGCCAGTCCAGAGGAGGCCACCAAGAAGCTCAGAGGGCTGCAGCAGCTCTGCTCTGAGCACAGGCTGAGAGAGTTGGGGCTGTGCAGCCTGCAGCAGAGAAGGCTTGGAGGAGACCTTGGAGTGGCCTTCCAGGACCTGAAGTGGGCTACAGGAGGGCTGAGGAGGGACTATTGACAAGGTCTGGTAATGAGAGGAGGAGGAGGAGGAATGGGTTTAAACTGGCAGAGGGGAGATTGAAACTGGATGTTAGGAAAGGGTTCTTTAGAGTGAGGGTGGTGAGACACTGGCACAGGTTGCCCAGGGAGGTTGTGGAGCACAGAAGCACAGAATGTGATCTTTGATGGTATCTTTGATCACTTTCTGTGCTCCACAACCTCCCTGGAGGTGTTCAAGGTCAGGTTGGATGAGGCCTTGAGCAACCTGTTCTAGTGGGAGGTGTCCCTGCCTATGGCAGGGGGTTGGAACTGGCTGAGCTTTGAGGTCCCTTCCAACCTAATCCCATTCCATGATTTCCTCTCATCCTGTCAGCTGGTGTCTGGGTGAAGAGATCATCCTCATCCTCCTCTCCTGGGGCTGAGGCCACAGTAGGAGTCATCACCTGAAGCCAGTTTTAACATCATGCCTAACGTCCCTCTTTGTTTCCAGTCCCTTAAACCGACCCTCCCAGGAGCCTGTCTGGCTGAATGCCTGAGGTCCAGGCAGTGCTTTGGTCTGCAGCAGCAGTAGCTCGTCCATGAGAGCCAATCCCTGCCTTCTGCTGGGGAAGCAGCTCCACACAGCATGGGGTGCAGTGACAAACACCCCTGGAGCAAGAGGGACAAAGCCTCCAGAGGCTGCCTGAAAAGAACCAAACCGTTTGGTTTAATGAGACATCATCTCTGTCGGTGTGACAGCAGGGACCAAGCAGCAGCTCAGCCCCCTCCCCAGGAGCCTTCCTGCCACAGCAGGGCCAGCACAGGACAATAAATTAATCCTCCTCCGGCAGGGAGCTGGAGCTGCTCAGGTTCCACCGTGCTGCGGGTGGCTGTCGCCCCCAGCTGCCCTCTGGCCCTCGGTTGGTCTCCGATGCATCCAACCCCAGCTTCCCAGCCAGGCTTCCGGAGGCACCGCTCAGCCTTCCCTGCCCGGACATCCATCTGCCAGCTGCTGCCAGAGCAGGGGCAGCCAACGGCATAGGGACAGGGAGGGAGCTCGGGGAGAGAGGAGAGACCTGTCCCAGCAGGTCTCAGAGCTCTGACTGGAAGGAGAGAGAGAGAGAAGCAGTTCACAGTATCACAGTATCACCAAGGTTGGAAGAGACCTCACAGATCATCAAGTCCAACCCTTTAGCACAGAGCTCAAGGCCAGACCATGGCACCAAGTGCCACGTCCAGTCCTGCCTTGAACAGCTCCAGGGACGGCGACTCCACCACCTCCCCGGGCAGCCCATTCCAGTGTCCAATGACTCTCTCAGGGAAGAACTTTCTCCTCACCTCCAGCCTAAATCTCCCCTGGCACAGCCTGAGGCTGTGTCCTCTTGTTCTGGTGCTGGCCACCTGAGAGAAGAGAGCAACCTCCTCCTGGCCACAACCTCCCCTCAGGTAGTTGCAGACAGCAATAAGGTCTCCCCTGAGCCTCCTCTTCTCCAGGCTAACCAATCCCAGCTCCCTCAGCCTCTCCTCGTAGGGCTGTGCTCAAGGCCTCTCCCCAGCCTCGTTGCCCTTCTCTGGACAAGCTCAAGCATCTCAATGTCCTTCCTAAACTGGGGGGCCCAGAACTGAACACAGCACTCAAGGTGTGGTCTAACCAGTGCAGAGTACAGGGGCAGAATGACCTCCCTGCTCCTGCTGGCCACACCATTCCTGATGCAGGCCAGCATTGAGAGGGCAGCCAGAGCCAGGAGGAGAGGAGAGTCCTCAAGGAAGCCCCTCGAGGGGCTGGCTGCCTGCAGTCTCCATCCCTGCAGCCTTGCTGGGCTCCACCACTGTCATTTGCCTTCTGTGTGGAGCTGCCAAGGGGTCCCCCCAACCCTTTCCCCACTGGCCCCCCAAAACCTGTGTGGCAGAGCAGCCACGAGTGGTGCTGCACTGACCCTCCGGACGCTGTAGATCCAGTTGAGGTAGCCGCGGACGCTGGTGTAGACTCCCGGGGTGCTGGGGGTGCCACAGCCCTGGCCCCAGCTGACGATGCCCACCACCTGCCAGTGCCTGCCCAGGTAGAGCAGGGGCCCACCGCTGTCCCCCTGCCAAGGACAGACCCTCTGAGCAGGGGCTGAGGAGCTCCTGGCACGGTGCCTGCTGCCACAGTTTGCAGCCGTTCCCCAGAGGCTCTTTGATAGCATCAGAGAGTTGTTTGGGTTGGAGAAGCTCTCCAAGGTCATCCAGTCCAACCTCCAACCCAACCCCACCATGGCCACCAAACCATGCCCCCAAGTGCCAGGGCCACAGGGTTCTTGAACACCTTCAGGCATGGGGGCTCCACCACCTCCCTGGGCAGCCTGTGCCAATCCCTGACCACTCTTGCAGGCATGGGGGCTCCACCACCTCCCTGGGCAGCCTGTGCCAGTCCCTGAACACTCTTGCAGGCATGGGGACTCCACCACCTTTCTGGGCAGCCTGTGACAGTCCCTGACCACTCTTGCAGGCATGGGGGCTCCACCACCTCCCTGGGCAGCCTGTGCCAATCCCTGACTACTCTTGCAGGCGTGGGGGCTCCACCACCACCCTGGGCAGCCTGTGCCAGTCCCTGACCACTCTTGCAGGCATGGGAGCTCCACCACCACCCTGGGCAGCCTGTGCCAATCCCTGACCAGTCTTGCACCAAAGAAATTCCTCCTCCTCTCCAACCTAACTCTCCCCTGGCACAATTCCAGGCCATTTCCTCTCCTCCTATCACCTGATCCCAGGGAGCAGAGCCTAAGCCCCAGCTCACTGCAGCCTCCTCTCAGGGGAGCCGTAGAGAGCAATGAGCTCTCCCTCAGCCTCTTCTTCTCCAAACTCAACACCCTCAGCTCCCTCAGCTGCTCCTCCCCAGCCTTGACAGGCACTGACAGGAGGAGCCCAGCCCAGCCCTCACCTGGCAGGTGTCCACCCCTCCCTGGGGCAGGCCAGCACACAGCATCCTCTGGGTGACAGCGCCGTGGTAGGCATCCAGGTTGCAGCTCTCCTTATCGATCAGCCTCACCTCTGCCTGCTGCAGCGTGTCTGACAGTTTGCCTGCACAAGATAAGGCTGCTCAGAGAGGCTCCCCAGCCCCCGGGCAAGCAGGGTGCCCACCAGCTCGTCCCCTCCTGCCAGCCGTGCTGGAGGGCTCTGTCCCCATCGCAGAGGGGCACAGTGCTCACCCCTGTGCCATCCCACTCACCGTGCTCCTGCGTGTAGCCCCAGCCTATCACCCACAGGGACGTGCCTGGCACCAGCTCCTCGTCGAAGTAAGGCAAGCAGATGGGCTTGCAGCTGCCTGGAAGGGAGAGGTGAGGGGCAGGAGGTGTCTCAGGAGGCTGGTGGGGAAGGGTGCCCCTGGCTGGGGCCGTGTGCCACCTGGGCACCCAGCTCCCCACTGTACACTCAGAAGGCACCTCACACGTGGCCCTGTTCACCACCAGTTGGTGCCCACTGAGCACTGCCATTCGGGGTGCAGCTCTCCAGGGCACCAGAAGATCCTCAGGGCTCCTGCTGCAGGCAGCTGTGTGCCACATCTCACCTGAGAGCCTCAGAGGAGAGCGCAGCTTCACCAGGGCGATGTCATTGTCCTTGGGGGATGCAGGAGTGGCCTCGGCCAGGAAAACCTTCTCCACAGCCAGGGTGGCAGTGCCCGAGAGGAGGCTGGAGCCAGCCTTCACGCGCCAGCTCCGGATGATGGGGTTGTTCCTGCACGCAGACACCTCTGCCACTGCTGCCCCTTCCCCCCGACCCTGCTGTGGGCACAGGCAGCAAAGCCCTGCCCACAGCCTGCCCAGAGCTGGGCACAGTTCACTGGAGCAGACTTGAATGGCTTAGACCCAGGGGAACTCAGCCTGGCCCGGAGGAAGCGAAGCAGCCCTGGCACACGGGTGCCAGCTGAGCGGCAGGAGCAGGGAGGTGGCACTCACTTGAAGCAGTGTGCTGCTGTCAGCACCCAGCTGGGGTCGATGATGCTGCCCCCACAGATGTGCTCCTTCCTGTACTGCAGGCTGACCTGCCAGGGCCAGGTCTCAATGGCAGCAGGGCTGCCCCCCAGCACGCGTGGGGTCCTCACGCTCTCCCCGCAGTCTTCTGCCAGGCAGCCACAGAGCAAGGCTTAGCTGTGCCCTCCTCTGTCCTTGGGTGTGGGGGACAGAAGCTCCCACACCTCCCAGGTGCCTCAACCCCTTCCCAGTGACACTGCCCACATCACCTCTGGGTGGCACCCTTGGCACCCCCCTGCTCCTGTCCTCTGCCTGCACGTGGTGGGTTGCAGCTGGATGAGCTTTGAAGTCCCTTCCAACCCAACCCCTTCTATGAACCTGTGGTCCTCAGGCTTGCTCAAAGTGGTTCATAGACTCATGGAATGGGTTGGGTTGGAAGGGATCCTAAAGATCATCCAGTGCCAACCCCCATGCCATGGGCAGGGACACCTCCCACTGGACCAGGTTGCTCTAGGCCTCATCCAAGCTGGCCTTGAACACCTCCAGGGAGGCTGTGGAGCACAGAAGCACAGAATGTGATCAAAGATACCAACAAAGATCACATTCTGTGCTCCACAACCTCCCTGGGCAACCTGTGCCAGTGTCTCCTCACCCTCCCTCTCTGTGCTCCACAACCTCCCTGGGCAACCTGTGCCAGTGTCTCCTCACCCTCCCTCTCTGTGCTCCACAACCTCCCTGCCCAACCTGTGCCAGTGTCTCCTCACCCTCCCTCTCTGTCATCCACAACCTCCCTGGCCAACCTGTGCCAGTGTCTCCTCACCCTCCCTCTCTGTGCTCCACAGCCTCCCTGGGCAACCTGTGCCAGTGTCTCCTCACCCTCCCTCTCTGTGCTCCACAACCTCCCTGGCCAACCTCTGCCAGTATCTCCTTGCCTTTTCCAGCCCACCAGGGCCACCAACAGAGGTAATTTAGCAGCTAAATCCACCCACCCAGGCAGCTGTTTAGCACACCTGCCTTGGGTGCCTCCTTTCTGGGAGGTCTATGCTGCCTTAACAAGCAGCAGGGAAAGCAAATTGCTCTGATGCAAATAGTGTGGGGGCTGGGGAGGAGGAGGAGGGGGAGTGCTTGGGGTAGAGCTGAGCTGAGCTCCTGTGGGTGCAGCACAGCCCATGGGGCCATGCCAGGAACGAGGAGCTGCAGTAGCATGAGACCCTACAAGGGACAAACAGCATCGTGGCACTTACTGGAGCAGAAGAGGGAAACAACCATTCCAGAGAGGCATTTCCTGGAAGAGAGAGGGAAAAGCTGTGGCTTGGTGACCAGGTATGGCAGGAGTCAGGGCATGGTGGCTGCCCTGCACAGCCCCAGCACTCACCTGCCTGGCTCAGGCATTTGCAGGCTGCCATTGCTCAGCACAAGCTCTCGGGGAGGCAGAGGCTGCCCTGTGCCTGCTTCCTCCTCCCGGAAAGCTGGGGTGCTGCAAGACAGGAGGGCACAGTCAGCAAGCCCACCCTGGGGGGCATGGTCCCTACCAGCTGGGCACAGGTGCTGGGAGAGGACAGGCACTGGGGACTGAGCTCTGCCAGGAGCCTGGTGGCTTGGTGGGTTTGGCTCAGATGGAGCCCAAGATGGTAGAGCCCAGTTCCAAAACTTTAGGGTGTGAAGCTTCACAGGGAGGTCCCCAAGGCTTGGCTGTGCCCCCACAGAAGCTGCTGAGATGGGGAAGAAGCAGGAGCTCAGGAAGGGGATGCCAACCCTGCACCAGAGAGCAGGAGAAAGAGCCTGTTCCTTGGCACAGGGATGGCAAAAGAGGCTGGGAGCAGGATGGGAACCTGGTTCCAAAACTTTAGGGTCTGAAGCTTCACAGGTAGGTCCCCAAGGCTTGGCTGTGCCCCCAGAGAAGCTGCTGAGATGGAGAAGAAGCAGGAGCTCAGGCAGGGGATGCCAACCCTGCACCAGAGAGCAGGAGAAAGAGACTGTTCCTTGGGACAGGGATGGCAAAAGAGGCTGGGGCAGGAGGGGGACATTGGCCACAGTGCCCAGGACCAGGGACAGGAGTTCACTGAGGGGAGGGAGGCTACCCCCTGCTAGGCAGGGAGCTGTGGGCACTGCAGGGGACCTCAACGGTGCCGCTGCAGTGACCTCTGGTGACGTTTGAGGCTGATGCTCAAGGACTTGATCCCTGATTCTTTGGAGCTGCAAAATGCTGCCCTGAGCTCTGTTGGGTTCCTATCAGGACTCAAACACCAGAGGCCACCTTCTCCCTGGCGCCTGCCCCGTCCAAGTGTCAGGAGCAGGGCAGGGTGCCCCTGGGCTGGGGGGCAGAGCAAGGGACAACGGGCACAGAGCTGTGCTTACATGGGAGGCTGCCAGAGCTTCTGGCACAGAGAGCAGCCAGCTCCAAGGGACAAAGAGTGCTCTGTGGTGGGGATGGACCAAAACCATTAGGGCAGAGCTCTGAGTGCTTTATAAATACCCACAGCCCTGCTCGGGGAGAGATGGGGGAGGGGAGAGAGAGAGAGGGGTGGGTGGAGAATCACAGAACCACAGAATGAACCTGGATGGAAGAGACCTCTGAGATCATCGAGCCCAACCTAGCACCTAACCCTGAACTGAGCCATGGCATAAGTGCCTCCTGCAGCCTCCTCTTAAACACCTCCGGGGGTGGAGGCTCCACCACCTCCCTGGGCAGCCCATTCCAGTGCCAATCACTCTCTCTGCCAACAGCTTCCTAACATCCAGCCTGAACCTCCCCTGGCACAACTTGAGGCTGTGTCCACTTCTTCTGTTGCTGCTTGCCTGGCAGCAGAGCCCAACCCCACCTGGCTACAGCCTCCCTGCAGGCAGCTGCAGCCAGCAATGAGCTCTGCCCTGAGCCTCCTCTGCTGCAGGCTGCACACCCCCAGCTCCCTCAGCCTCTCCTCACAGGGCTGTGCTCCAGGCCCCTCCCCAGCCTTGCTGCCCTTCTCCAAACACCTTCCAGCACCTCAACATCTCTCTGCAATGGAGGAGCCCAGAACTGGACACAGCACTCCAGGGGTGGCCTGAGCAGTGCTGAGCACAGGGGCACAAGAACCTCCCCTGTCCTGCTGCCCACACTGCTCCTGAGCCAGCCCAGGATGCCATTGGCTCTGCTGCCCACCTGGGCACTGCTGCCTCCTCTTCAGCTCCTCTCTGCCAGCACCCCCAGCTCCCTCTCTGCCTGCCTGCTCTCAGCCACTCTGTCCCCAGCCTGTAGTGCTGCTTGGGGTTGTTGTGGCCAAAGTGTAGAACCCAATGACCAGGTTTGGGCCACAGTGCAGCCTTGCTGCTGAACAATCACTTGACCACCCACTTACGGGAAGAAACAAGTCTGTAGGCAGCAGAAAACCCAGGCCAGCTTTATGCCAAAGGCATAGACGTGCCAGGGAATCCCCCTGCTGGCACAGCCCCATCCCTTTGGAGCTGGAGATGCTCAGAGGGATGGGAATTCTGCAAGAGGAGAAAGGAAGTATCTGAGAGCTGCAGTAGGAAAAGTCAGGGGTGGCCTGAGCAGTGCTGAGCACAGGGCAGAAGGACTGCCCTGGTCCTGCTGCCCACACTATTGCTGATAGAGGCCAGGATGCCCTTGGCCTTCTTGGCCACCTGGGCACACAGCTGCCTCACGCTCAGTCAGCTGTCGACCCCCAGGTCCCTCTGTGCCTGTCAGAGCAGGTGTGGAGGAGGCAGCCACATACCTCCTGTAGCCCATTTGCTCACAGGCTGCTCTGGCCAGCCCCAGGTTGAAGTGGTCGTAGCAGACGCAGGACCAGGCTCCGGTGCGGCTGTTCAGCACCTGCAGGATGGACCTGTCCTTGGAAACGCGAGCTGGGGACAGACACGAGGCCAGCGTCGGCTACAGCAGGCAGAGGCTTGCTGCAGCATCCAGCCCCTCCCGAGCTCTAGCAGAGGCTCCCGGACTCACCCTCGGCTGGGGGCCCCTCAGGGACCCACTGGGGGCAGTTGGCCTCGTCCTCGCCCTGCAGGCAGTCCAGCTGCCCGTCACACACCTGCTGCAGCCGCACCAGCTTCAGGGGCTGCTTGCAGAAGAAGTAGTGGTGGTCCAGGTAGACCTTGACTGGAGGGAATTATGGGATGGGAGAGGTTGGAAGGGACCTCCAGAGATCATCCAGGCCAACCTCCACGCCAGCGCCCACCTGGAAGCTGGGACAGGGGTGGCACAGCCTCCCTTGCTTCCTAAACATCAGCCCCACTGGGCTTCACCTGCCACCATCCTGGCAGAGAGATGGGCTTGGGGATGGGCTGTGGCTAGAGATGCCCGTGGCTAGAGACGTGCGGGCATCGTGCCCCATCCCTGCAGTCTGGCACTACAGGTCCTCACCACAGCCAGGTCAGTAACTCCCATCTCAGCACTGAGCTGTGCCAGGGGGCCTGGAGCACCCCAGCACAGCAACATCCACGGTGCATCCCTGCCCAGCAGTGGGTAGCAGGACTCTGCATCCTCTGAGGGCTGTGCCAGCCCTGGCTGGCAATGCCAGCTGCCAGGTGGGCTGTTCAATCCAGTTTGCTCTAATCTCACCATCGTGGAGAGGGTGTCACGCGCCCCAGCTGGTTACTGCTGCCATGGCTGGGTGGAGACAGCCCCAGGGCAGTGCTCCCCTTGCCATGCCCAGAGCTTGATGGAGGAGTGTGGGCACTCAGAGCCCAACACAGCTCTGCTCTGGCACCGCATTGCAAAGCCAAGCCCCAGGAGGGTGATGCATGAAGCCATCCTGCCGTGGAGCCGAGACAGTGCTCAGCATCCCCCTTGGCCATCATGCCAGTGCCCACCTGAAAGGCCAGGGCACAAGGGGACTCTGTGCCTGTGTGCCCCGGGGCAGTGCAGCTGGGCCAGCTGCCCACACGCCCCCTTCACTCCCTCCCTGGCTGCTGGTGAAACTGCTGCTGGCTGCGGAAAACAAGCAGCAGGGAGGGGGCTTGGAGAGGCCTCTGCTGCAGCCAGCACAAAGCCCTTCTGTGCTGTGCTGCTCAGGGGGTGCTCTTCCCTCCTCCCCAGCCTGCCTGCTGGCACTGCCCAGCACACAGGGGCAGTGTGGGAGTCAGAACGTGTAGGGGTTGGAAGGGACCTCCGGAGATCATCCAGGCCAATCCCCTGCCAGAGCAGGACCACCCAGGGCAGGGCACACAGGAACACATCCAGAAGGGTCTTGAAAGTCTCCAGAGGAGGAGGCTCCACAGCCTCTCTCTGGGCAGCCTGCTCCAGGGCTCTGCCACCCTCACACCAAAGAAGTTTCTCCTCATGCTGAGCTGGAACCTCCTGGGCTCCAGGTTGTGCCCATTGCTCCTTGTCCTGTCACAGGACAGCACTGAGCAGAGCCTGGCACCTTCTCCTTGTCCCCACCCTTCACATCTGTATGAGCATTGCTCAGATCCCCTCTCAGGCTGCTCTTCTGCAGGCTAACCAGCCCCAGGGCTCTCAGCCTCTCCTCCTCACACAGCTGTTCCAGTCCCTTCATCATCCTCACACCCTCCACTGGACACTCTCTAGTCTACCCCTGCCCCTCTGGCACTGGGGAGCCCAGCCCTGGGCACAATCCTGCAGCTGTGGTCCCAGCAGGACGGAGCAGAGAGGGAGGAGAACCTGCCCTGCCCTGCTGCCCACACTGGCAAAGGGGAGCCGAGCACCAAGCAGGCTCAGGGCTGGATCTGGGGGGGCTCAGCAAGGAGGTGGCTAAGCCCTGGGGCCAGGACGTGTTTGCTGAGCCAGGAAGGGGAAAGAGGAAAGGAGGGAAGGAGCCGTACCCAGGAACCCGACCATGACCAGGCAGGCGAGGCTGAGCACCACGGCCAGGACCGGGATGCCGATGCGCTTGAGGGACTCCCGCGCCGTGGAGGGTTTGCGCCGTGTGCTGGGACCTGCAACACAGAGGAGCGTGGCCCCGCGTCTCCTGGCAGAGCCTGGCACCACCCCCGGCCCCCGCGGGCATTACCTCTGCCATTCAGCCGCTCGGAGGCGAAGTCCTGCAAAGCAGAGGGGAAAGGCAGAGTCACTCAGAGCCACCCCAGCTGCAAACGTGGTTGGCAGGTGGGAAGGGTCTGTGGCAGCCTGGCCAGCTGGTGATTCCTTGTGCCAACTCCCGTGCCCGGCACACTGCTAACATGAGCACCCTGGGCAGGGCAGCCCAGAGGAAGCAGAGGGGGCAGGGATGGAGCCTGCTTTCTCTTTGGCTTGCTTGAAGCCCACCGGGAGCAGCCCAGAGGAAGCAGGGGGGGCAGGGATGGAGGCTGCTTTCTCTTTGGCTTGCTTGAAGCTCGGCAGTGGAACTGCTTCAACCCACAGCTGAGATTGAGTGAGAGGTGCCAGGCATGGAGGTGGCACCAGGGATTGGCACGTCCTGGTGTGACAGCACACGGCTCTGCTGCCACCTGGGGTCACCGGTCCCGTTGTTCCAGTGGGCACCACCAGTGACTGCGTTGTCGAGCTGATGGCTTTGGTGCTCCGGAGGCTGAAGCAGTCACAGGCGTTATGAGTGTGGCACTTTCCTTTGTGCCAACAAACTCTGAGCCCAAATCCAGACGCCTGCAGGGCTGTGCCGCTCAGATCCTTCAGCTGGCTCAGCCTGGGGTCAGAAACCGAGCAGCAGAACCCGAGTCCTCCTGGAGAGGCTGCTGGAGAAACCAGCCCAGCCCATGGGAACAAGGCAGGGAGGGTTGGGCTGTGCCGCTGCTAGGACACGCAGCAAACACAGCCCTGCTGGCAGCCAGGGCTGGATGAGGCACAGATCCCCCCCTCGGCTCCTCTGAACCCTTCTGCTGCCGTCACCTCCCTCTGAGAGGTGCCCACCTGCAGTGGGAAAGGTCCTGGGGGCTGCTCCAGCCGTTGCTGAAGGAGCTGCCCCTGTCCGTGGTGGAAGGGTTGCTGCTGGGCAGGGATAAGAGCTCCCTGGGGGGGTGGGGGTTCAGGTGGAGGTTGTCCATTTCTGTTGCCCTGTTTTTCAGCTGTGCTTGTGCCACGCTGCTGAGCTGTCTCCTGGTAGCCTGCAGCTTGAAAGCCTCCTCCTGGCCTGCTGAAGTGGTGGAAAGCAGCACAGTTCTCTTCCCTTCAGTGCCCTTCCAGTCCTGAGCAAGCTCTTTCCTCTTCTGCTGCTGCTTCTGGACTCCACCACGAGAGGTAAGAGAGAGCTTTTCTTGCAGGGCTTCTACCCAGCAGGAGCAGAGGTAAGGGAGATCCAAACCACTGCAAGGAGCCCAGGGGTGCAGGTGCACAACTCAGAAGGATTCTGAGGTTGGAAGCCTCTGCTCCTGGCTGTGAAGCTCCAGGCTGGAGACGTTTGTTTGCTGTCTCACAGGAGAGCAGAGGCTCCCTGGGGCTCAGTCCCCTGCCGAACAGTGGTGGGGTGAGGCCAGGAGGCTGTGGGCAGGCTGAGCTCCAGCTGCAGGGTGGGTAGAAAGGAGTGGTGGAGCCCTCCCTCTCCAGGTGGCTGTGGCTGGGCAAGTTGAGCCAGGCACAAGGTCTCCAGCAGCAGGGTTCTGCAGGCAGGTGCCAAAGCATTGTTTGTGAGCTCACACATCAGGAGCTGCCAGCTCAGCCTCCGCTGCCCCATCACAGCCTCGTCTGTGGCTGCAGTTTTGGCTGCTTCTCTGCCTGGGAACAAGGAGGACCAGAGCTGGCAGTGCTGGGGGCTTGTGGCTGTGCCCAGCATGCAGCCCTCTGGCTCTTCTGAGGAGGTGCTGGGGGCCTTTTGCCAAAGAGCTGGGCTGAGCTGGCATCAGTGCCAAGCATGAGCACATTGTGACTGGTGCCCAGCCCCTCCATGGGCTCTGCACAGACCCTCAGGTATTCTTGGCTCCTGTGAGGACACTCCAGAGCCACCAGGGTGTCCCAGCTTCAGATGGGCTCCTGGCAGCATGGAGCCCAGCTCCTGGTGGCACAGAGTCTGGGGCCTGCTGGAAGCAGGGTGGGAAGGGGAGAGTGGCTGCTGGACCTCCCATCTTGGCTGCCAGGCTTTCTCCATGGCACCTGGAGCATGCAGGAGCCCTGGGAGTTTTGTAACACCAGTTCTGCTGCTCCCAAACACCTCCCACGGCCTGCAGCACAGCCAGCTGAGGGCACGTGGGGCTGCTCCTTCCTCATGCTGACCTCTTGTGTCACCACGGACCTGGACTGGGCATGACCTGGATAATGGGATCCTAACGGTTCCTGAAGGAATAGTGCCAGGGACCTGGCCATGACAGCTCCCCCAGGCTCTGTGGCATGGCTGAGGGGCACTGCTGCTGCCCTGCCTGCCCATAAACTGGCTGTACCAGTGCCCATCACATCTAGTGCCAGGCTCCTTTCTGACAGCCCTGTGCAGGCCTGGCATGGATGTGGGTGGGAGGGATGATGATGTGGTGCTGGCCACCAGCTCACACAGAGAAGCTGCTGCCCATTATTGGGGGTTCATTGGCACTTTCTTCAGTCCTCCCTCATTTCAAACAGAGCCACAGCTTGGCACTGCCCCAGGTTCAGTTCAAACAAGGCAAGAGCTGTGCCAGCTCCTGCATGGAGTGGGAGCACCTGAGCTGGAGAACTCAAAGCTGCCCTAACTTGCTCTTGGAAACACTTCAGTGCCACCATGGCCACTCTGCCCCCACTCTGTGCAGGTGGCAGCCCATAAGCCATGGACTCCTGATGCAGTGCTGCACCTGTGCCAGCTGCTCAGGCCTGGGCAGCTGGGGTGTGCTTGGGCTCTTCCCTTTGCCCTCTGTGATGTGTGGCTGAAAGATGCTGTGGGGCACCAAGTAGCTGTGCCAGCTGCTCCTGGTTGAGGGCAGGGGGCATCATAGAATCAGAACTGTCAGGTAGGAAAAGCTCTCTAAAGTCACCTGAGTCCATCCAGCAGCCCAACCCCACCATGGGCACCAAACCATGTCCCCAGGTGCCACAGCCACAGGTTTCATGAGCACCTCCAGGGATGTTCCTGTACAGAGCCCAGCTCCAGCAGGTTCAGGGTGCCCAGATCCAGGGCTCTCTGCCTGGCTGCAGGGGAGTTGGAGCTGTCACTGCATGCAGGAGGGTGAAGTCCCCACCTGGCAGGGGATGATGTCCCCATGGATGGCTGGTGGAGGGTTTTGCCGTGCCCAGAAAGATGGGCCATGCATGGCTGCCCTCTGCCAAGGAAGCCTTGTCCTCCTAGGGAGGGGCTGCATGCCAGGCTGGGGTTTGGTGGCCATGGCTTTGCTTGCAAAAGGCACTGTGGGAAGCTGAGCATGTCCCTTGTGCCGAGCAGAGGGACTGGCAGTGCCCTGCTGAGGGCATGGGCACCAGGCTCTTGCCCAGCCCCTCCTTGGGGTAGACAAGACCTTCCAGAAGGGCACATTGTCCTGGCAGGGCACTCCTGTGAGGTGTTGCCTTACTTGTCTGCTTTTAGTCCACAGGGAAACGCGAGGGCAGGAGCTCATGGGCACAGGCAGTGCCACCTCTGACAGGCATGGAAAGGGCTGAGCTGAGAGCAGTTGTTCCCTGTCCGTGTGCCACGGGGGTCTGGCATCAGGGAGCAGCAGCTGGGCAGCCTCATGGCCTCTGACCTGCTCCTGGCAGAGCTGAGCTGTGACAAACCCCAGCCCTGGGGTGTGTGAGGTCCTGGCTGCCCACTCTCGGGGTGAGGGGCTGGGGAGTTGGCACGCAGGGCTGGGGCAGGGCAGCGGGCAAAGCTGTTGGTAACTCACCATGTTCATCCAGCCCTGAGGTGGTCTTCTGGCCTGCAGAAACCCAGGGAATATCCTCCAGTGGGGTCTCCTTGACGCCCAGGGAGCCAGGGGCCGGCGATGGTGCCTGGCACCCTTGTGGCTGTGCCGCCTCTGCCCGCTGGGTGCCTGAGTGCGGGGCAGGAGCTCCCGAGCACGCCTTAAAACCCACCCCGGGAGTTGTGAAAGAGGAGTTGCGATTCGCTCTGTAACCCAACACCGCTGTGCCAGCCCCGGCACCAGCCCCGGCACCAACCTCCTCAGCATCTGCCCCTGCAGGGTGACTCACCCGCGGAGCTGCTGTCACCAGGGAGCTTATCAGGAGTGACCTGACTGACGGAGCAGGATTCTTCCTGCTCCTCTGCCGGTGGCAAGAGGAGAGGAGGGCAGCATCGCTCCGTGCCCGTCCCTTCCGCCTGGCACTGGGGTGTTTTCAAACAGAGGGTTCGGTAGGTGGAGGAGGAAAGCAGAAGGGTTTACACAGGAGGTTGCAGGGCTGTGACGTGCTCCTGGGCTCTGGGGTCACTCGGTCTGTGTGGCCCTGCCCAGCCCTAGGTCTTGGCTGGCAGGGGCTCCTGGCAGTGCCAGCGTGAAGAGAAGGGGAGAGCAGGCAGGTTCCCGTGGCAGTTTACCTCTGGGGCTGTGGGCAAGGGTCCCACTCTGCCTATTAGCTGCTGCCCTGGCCAGGCTGCATGGAGTCATTGCTCCACAGAGGGAGCAAGGTGCCCACCCCCTGCCCAGTGACTGTGACAGTGGGAGCGCTGGCAAGCTGGGCAGAGGTCTGAGCATGGCCTCCCAGAGTCCCTTACCTGTCTCTGGGACAAACCTCCCTCTTTGCCCCCAGTGCTGTGGCAGCTCTGACTGCCTGTTCCCACACCCCTGGGGTGCTCCAGGGCTGCTCATGGGCCCTGGTCTATGTAGGTGCTCAGGACTCAGTGCCCAGGCTGGCGATGCGCAGGGCTCAGCGCCCAGGCTGGCTCTGCACAGGGGGAACAGTGGTGCAAGCTCGGGTATGGCTGTGCCCCCTCTCACAACTTCCTGTCCCTCTGCAGAGCAGCTACCCTGGCTTGGAAGAGCTCGCTGAAGCTGCCCGAGGCGGGGCTGGCAGGGGGGGATGGGCAGAGGGGCTCTCGCAGGCTCCACGCCCTGCTTTGGCAAGGTGCTGTGCCCGTGGGCAGGTGCCGGAGCTGCCCGTGGAGCTGATCCCCTCCCTGATGCAAAGGTGGTCTCAGAATGGCCGTGGGAGGAAGAGCAGCTTGCTGTGGCTGCAGGGTGGGCATCCCAGCTTGGGTGTGCTGGAGCCCCTGGCCCCAGCTGGGCAAAGACAGGGTCGGGTTGCGGGTTGGGGTCATGGAGTCTGTGGGCTGATGCCAGGGCTGATGCCAGGCTTGCTGGCAGCTGGCTGGAAAGGCTGGAAGTGGTGGGTGTGCAGGGCTTGCAGAGCTGCCAATTACCCTCTCCTCCTTCTCTAATCAAGCATTCCCAACGGTCTGGAGAGCTGCTGCTGCTGCCAGGGCTACACACGGTGCCAACTGGGAGACTGCAGAGCATCCTGGACCTGCACCTCCTTGCCTGGGGAGCCCAAGATGATACAACCCTAATTGGGCATCCTGGCATCTGCCCGTGGGTTTGCAGGTATGGAACACCCTCCTCAGCCTCACTGGTGAGGGTCCAGTCACCTCAGGAGGTGTGGGAACCTTGGCAGGTTGCAGCCTCAGCTCCTGCCCATGTGATGCCCAGTGACTGCAGGATGGAGGGTGGGCAGTGGCAGCTGGCAGATCCAGTGGCACACTTCGTGCAGGAGGGTTCCCAGTGCCTCTGTGGGAGCTTTCAGCTTGCAAACTGGCCTAAGGGGCTATGTGTGACCCTGGCATGGCACAGTGGGTGCTGGCAAGGGGCAGCCCAGGCAAATGGCTGAGTGGGCACTTGATGCAGCGTGAGGAGCAGCACGGTGGAGTGAGCTCCTGTGCAGCCTGGGCATGCCTGGCCCCACTGCCATGGCAGAGAGAGCAGCTCAGGAGCATTGGCAGCGCAGAAGGTGGCACGGCTGGGAGCAGCTCTTCCCCTCGGAGGGTGAGGAAGGCCTTGAGGAAGCAGCTGAGGTTGAGGAGGTTATGTCACAGCTGCTGTGCCTTCGGGGCTCTGCTTCCTGGAGTGCGGCTGCGGGTCCTGCCCGGTGCCCTGCCCTGACCTCTCCTGCCTGCAGCCCTGGCATGACGCAGCCTTCCGGGCACCACGGCTCCGTCTAGGTCAGGCAGGGGCCAGGCAGGGCTGGCTCAGGGTTCTGCACAGCCTCCCGGAGCCCTGTGGGCATCCATCCTGTCCCCTGTTCTGCCCAGTCAGGACCAGTCCCAGGCACTGCCAGGCACTTGGGGTCTACAATGAGCATAATCCCCTCTGCACCAGCCAACAGCCCAACAGGTACCAGGCGTTGCCCCTGGGACCTGGCACTGAGATGTTCCTAGGAAGAGCTGCTCAGGTGCTTGGCTTCTGCTTTGGCTGCTCTGTGCCAGTCACAGTGGGGCATGGCACAATTGGAGGCTGTGCCAGGCAAACCATGCACAAAGTGGGGAGGGATTTGGCCCCTGGCTGCCTACTGTCCAGTCTGTTCATGGTTCCTTATCTTTGCCACCTTCCACCTGCAGCCACAGGAGACGTTTTCCCCTCCTCCAGCAAGCAGCTGGTGAGTGCCACCCACCCCTGTGGCTCAGGCTCTGAGTGGGTGATGGAACACAGCTGTAAGTGCTTCTTGCTGGGAGGTGTCTGGCTGGGGGCAGAGGGTGGGGAATGGCCTCTTCACCCTGGGCTCCTGCTGCCCTCCTCCTGGGGGCAGAGGGTAATAATCTCTGTGGGCATCCCTCAACTCCCAGGCCTCTGCTCTGTGTGCCACCCTGCCCCCCTCCTGGCTGCTGCTCTATGCCAGGAGGTGGCAGTCAGAGGACATAGCCATCCTGCCAGGGTGTCCCTGCCCTTTGGGCTCCCAGTACTACCAGTTCAGCCTCTGGCAGGGTGCCTGTCCCTACCAGCACCAGGAAGGCAAAACTTCCCACACAGCCAGGCACTGTGCCCACCCTGTGCTGGTAAGGAGGCTGGGCAGGACTGGGAGCAGCCATCCCGGGCTGGGGCACAGCAGTTGTGCTCTCCACTGCAGGAGTGATGTCTGCTGGAGCTCCTCTGCTTTCTCCCTTGGAACCAGTTGAACCAGTGGGTGAGGACCAGTGCCCAGCCTTGCTGTGGCACCGCTGGTGAGGCAGCTGTGTCACCCAGAGAGGAGGGGACAGGCAGGACATGCCTGGCTCCAGCACACACCCAGCTCTGCTTCAGCTCCCACCCAGCTCCTGTGGCACTGCTCTGGGCATGGACCCCCGGGCAGGTGAGTCAGTGGTGGCTGTTTCCTTCCCTTAGGGAGCAGAGCTGGGCATGTTCTGTGGCACAGGCCTGGCAAGCCCTCTGTGGAGATGAGGCTTGGCTGCTGCTGGGGCTCTGCCTCGCAGGCATCTGGCTGGACGTGAGGACATCTGCTCCTGAGGGTGTCGGGGCAGGGAGTGCCACCCATGCGCGGCACGGGGCAGGGGCTGGGCACGAAGCCATCACCCTCCCACCAGTGCCAGGCGTGGGGAGAGGGCAGTTTCGGCAGCAGCTGATTCAGGGAGCTGTTGCACCACGCTCCTGCCCCGCAGCTCCGGCCGTGACTCACGCCCGCACCGCACTGCCCGACCTCTCCCGTGCCACCCTCTCCTGGGCTCCCGGCTGCTTCCCTGCCCGGCAGGAGCCTTGGCTGCCCACACGCTGGCCTCCCGAGCCCTGCCATGAGGGCCTGGCAGAGGGACGGGCGGGCGGGCCGGTGCCGGCGGGCTGGCAGCGCGGTGCCCTGCGGCGTGGGGTGCCCTGCGGCGCGGGGTGCCCGGCAGGTGGGGCAGGGCTGCGGCTGGGCTGTGTAAACGCTGTGACCACAGGGGAAATGTCCTCACTCCGCAGGCATCTCTAAATTTAGCTCCTCTGAGCTCACCCTTTTCCGCTGCCACCTCGCTCCTGATGCTGCAGGGCACAGCACCCAGGATCCGTGCCCAGCACATGCCCTGCCCTCTCTGGCGGGCACCGTGGGGCTGACTGTGCCCCAAGCGCTCTGCACAGGCAGGAGGGCACTGCAGGGCCAATCAAGTGCCAGGGTGGTGGCAGAACATGTTGTCTCCTGCTGGGCACAGCTCTGGCTGCTGTGCCCACCACCATGCTGTGTGCTTTTTGCTGGTGGGCTGCACTGGCACTAAGCGGGCAGTTTACTGTTCAGGGGGGCCCTGTGGGGGTAGTGGGGTGCAGGTGGGCGTGCAGGGGGGGCTGTACCCACTGTGGCAGCAGTCCAGGGTCTGGGATGGTGTCGGCTGAAGGGTCTGTGAGAGCAGGAGATGGCAGCAGCTGGGCAGGGGTGATTGGCAGCGCTGGGTTAAGGAGTGGACTCGATGATCTCAAACCAACCCAAAGCATCCTGCAGCTCCTCTGATGCCCAGCTCCTGCTGTGGGTTGTGTGGGATATGCCCTGTGCAGGGCACAACCTGTCAGCAGCAGAGAGGTGGCTGCTATGCCAGGGCGCTTTGCTGTCCCTTTGGCAGTGCCAGGAGTGTTTGCTGGCACTGAACTTCATCAGCCTCTGGAGCGTGGGCAGGAGAGATGGGAGAGATGCAGAGGTCCTGCGCGGCCCTGTCGATGTCTGATGCCAGCTGCTTGCCCTGACAGATGGCATCCTCTAGAGGGAACTGCCAGACCAGAAACGGGGCTGTGCCAGGACCGACTGGCATGAGGCGCTGCGCGGCCGCGGGAGCGTTGGCACAGCCACAGCCGCGGCGCCTGCCTGCGCTGCGCTGCTGGGAAGAGTGTGCACGGAGCAGCAGCAGGGGCAGTGGCATCACCAGGCTGGGCAGCCCCCAGCCCGCCACGATGCGAGGGACCCCACGCACGCCTGGGGGCTGGGCGAGCTGCCAGTAAGCGCAGGAGTGGGACCAGCAGCGAAGCCTGCTTCTGGGCTCCTCTTTGCACCCTTCCTTCCCTGCTTAGGGGCAGTAGGTTGCCCTCACTCCTCTCTGGGTTCCCTACCCAGGTCACCATCCCTCCTGCCAGCTCCCTCGGGCACAGCAGAGGTGGTGACTGCAGCCAAGATCCCAAGTTTCCAGCCCGAGGCTTTCAGGGTAGCAGAATCCTCAGCAGCCTGGCAGAGCACAGTCCCCACACACGACACGGACAGAAGAGGGCAGAGGGCTGTGCCCCACGGCTGCCCTGTGCCCCCCAGGGGATGGTCAGACCCCCCTGCTCCCAGGGGTGTTTGTCTGCAGAGCCTTTTCTCCTCCTGCTTTCCAGGGCAAGAGTCCTTCAGTGTCCTGGGCACTGCCCTGGCTGCGGGGCTGGGCTTGCTGATCCTGCTGCTCCTGGGCTACACCTTCGTCAGGTGGTGCCAGCGGGGCCAGTGCTGCCGTGGTGAGCATGGGCAGGCCTGGGGGTCGGGCAGCAGTGGGCAGGTGATGCCCAGAGGCAAAGGCTGCAGGGCCTGGGATGTGGGGAGCACCCCTGGTGTTTCCTGGCCCCTGTGGGACCCCCATGCAGGGTGGCTCTGGGATGAGCTGGAGGTGAGCCGAGGCCAAGGAGGGGGCTGCAGGCTGATGTCCTGCTGAGGCTGCCTGCCCTGCCCACCCCCACAACCCTGCCCAGACTCGTGGCAAAGCAAAGGTGAGCTCATGGCACCACACACCTCTGACCTCTCTCCTTCCCACCTCCCCAGACCCCGACTTTGTCTTCAGCCTCTACCACACACGGTGAGTGGGGACCTGGGGTGGGCTGAGTGTTCCCTTTGCATGGTGCCAAAGTGCTGCCAGCCCTTACCAGTGCCAGAGCTGGCAGGGGCTGGCGCAGGGCAGGCAGCTCACTGATGCCTGTGCCATCCCTGCAGCGGGCTGGGGGCAGTGGCAGTGGAGCTGGTGCCACCGTTCAGCATCAGTGGAGCACTGAGTGGGGCTGACAAGGGCTATGAGCCCTTCCACAGCCAGGGGCATTGAGGCAGGAGCCAGGCTGGCATGGAGGTAGGACAGCACTCTGCTCCTTCCTGCCCACTGCTGGGTGAGCAGGTCCCTGGCACAGCCCATGGTGCAGCCTTGTGCCTCCTGCTCATCGCAGCTGTCCCTGGGACAGCCCCAGGGTTTTTCCTGGAGAAGTCCTCTCCTGACTGTGGGGTGCTGAGGCCTTCCCCTGGGCTCTGCTTTCATTTCACAGGTCCACAGATCTCATTGCGTTGGAAGGAACTACCCAAGGGCATCTTGTCCAAGCCCCTGCAGGCAGCAGGGACACCTCCAGCAAGGCTGAGCTTGAATGTAGGGACGGGAACACAGCCACAGCCCTGGACAGCCTGTGCCAGTGTTTCTCACCACCCTCACTGTGCACAACTCCCTCCTGATGTCCAACCTAAATCTGCCCTACTCCAGCTCTCCCCATGCAGGCTTTAGGTTGTGTTTCCTCCTCCATACCCTGCTGCCCTTGTGCTGATGTTAAAGGTGGCTCAGAGTGACCTCTTGCACCCCTTCCCTGTGCTGGTCACCGTCCCTGTTCCTTGGAAACAGAAAGAGCAACCAAAACCAGCCCAGGGGAACTCCTCTGCTCTTGCTTCTGCAAAACCCAGCCCCCCCAAAGGCTGGAGTCTACTGAAACTACCTCTGCAGCTTCTGGTTTCAAAAGAGCTTCTCCACTCATTCCCTGCAGCTGCATTTCTCTTGCTGACCCTCCCTGGTGCCAGCTGCCTTCCATGTGCTGATGCCCTGGCACAGCCTCCACTCCTTTGAGCCAGGACAAGAGGGAGCTGCCTTACCTCAAGCTTCCTCAGGATGCATAGTGGAGAGCAAATCCTCTTTCCCCACAGCTCAGAGATGCTCCTTGGGACCAGCTGCCTGCATCTCCAGGACACCTTGGGCCAGGCTCTTGGTGCACAGGGCAGGGGGAGTGCGAACAAGCAGCTGGGCAAAGAGCCCCAGAACTGCCAGGTTGGTTTTGTGCAGCAGGGGGAAAGGCCCTAAGGAACTGAGAGTGCTGCAGACTTCCCTCCTCAGGCAAGCATCTGGACCAATGTGGGAATTTGTGCTCTGCACTCCCAGGGCAAGGAAACACCTCAGAAATTCCCTCTGGACTTTCTTGTAGCTTCCTCCTGC